>NW_028227270.1:111673138-112028138 GCF_978045245.1 Mus caroli | reverse complement strand
GTATGCGCTAAATGGAGCAATGCAGTGCATGCTGGGTGTTTTGTCATTTGCCCGAGGCTGTGTGAGTGCAGTCCCAGATTTGTGTACTTCACAGTCCACTGAAATTTTAAAATAGGATGTTAGGCACCACATGAGCCTGTCAACTACATTATTGTCTTAACAATAAAATGAATGAGTGAATGAATGAATGAATGATAAAAATGTGAATGATTTATTTCAATACTTAAAATATAGTCATATAAATATTTTACTTCAATGTAGTATTATTTCTTCTTTGGTGATGGCCTGAAGGAATCTATTATGGATTGCTGATGGCCTAGAGAGAGACATTTTGAAATAGTCCATGTTATGCAGACATTAAAAGGCAACTATTAACACCCCATGCTTTTAGCACAGACTCAACTGTAGATATTTAAATTCACATACATGGAAGGTGGCTCCTCGGGACAGTGCCCATTCAGTGATAAGTAGCAAGGCTGTGCTAGGTACAAAATAGGCACAGACCTGTCTATAAGGGAAAGTGAACTTGATGCCGGGATATTTATATCCAGATAGATCACTTCCCATTGCGTGAAGGGAGAAGGAAAAGGTGAGCTGTTTTGGAGAGGTGAAGGCAATAAAACCTTGTGAAGTTTTATTTCACTTTGGAGAAGTGAAGGTAATGAAAACTTGACAAGAAAACCAATTGGAGTTACTTGAGAGCTGTGAGGAAAGAAAATATAGGCTCCTGCCTAGAGCACAGGTCTACTTGTGGGCAGTATGAGAAGACAACCATGTTGGATGCCATGGTTTCTGCATTGAATAAATTCAGAGAGATTTTGGTGTGAGCACTTAGAACAGATTTGGAACTTCAAGAATTGGAGGGGAAAATAAAACCAGATTACTGTGTCTGAATTCAGATTCTATGAAACATGGCCACACTATTCACTTGCAATTATCAATTTATCAATTCCTCTATTCCTTCAACAGAAGAAAAGTTAAGCAGCAATGGAAAATAAAAATAACCAATTGGCCCAAAATACCCATTTGATGTCCCTTTCCAGAAACGGTATGTCAACTGATGCCCCAACTACTTCATGCAAACAAAATATAACAACTAGCATAAATTCTGACTAGTATTCAGGGCAGGACTACACTGTGATAGTTTGTTTGAGTGCTTTAGAAAGACTTGTCATGGTATCGGAAAGCCATCAGAAAGACAGTACAGATGTAGTCGTTCAGCCCAAGTATACCCAGTAAAGAGTTAAAATTAAGGTGAGAGAGTGAAGAATGACGGTCTTCCTGGAAGAGAAGTACCCTAACCTTTGACAAAGAAGCTTGTCACATAATGATGTAGTGACTCAATGAAAAGATGAAAGCCACGACAAATGAAGCATGATCATGGGACAGAGATTGGAACCAAGCTCAGGAGAGTTCTCAGTGAGTATGGGTATCTCAAGTGGTGCATCAGAGACAGAGAGAGCTGTCAGTCAGCACAGTGCCTTAGTCCTTACATTAGAGATGCTGTCCACATGATCCAGGCACCTGGGGAACCATACTTATCTCGATCCCTGAGGACGTATAAAAGATGCTGAATATATAAAAGTATGTTTTGGATTTGGATGGATATTATGCTGCCCAAGAACTTGGGGTTTGATGAGATTTATTACTCTATAAACCTGAGTATCAATTTTCATGATTTAGTCATAAAGATTATATTGTAGAAAATATAGGTGGAAAAGTGTTGAGTCGTTGATGCTACAAAACTATCTTATTCATCAATAAATCCCCCA
Organism: Mus caroli; assembly: GCF_978045245.1. NCBI lineage: Eukaryota > Metazoa > Chordata > Mammalia > Rodentia > Muridae > Mus > Mus caroli. The sequence continues at coordinate 112,026,366 of NW_028227270.1, read as the reverse complement.
AGACAGGTTGATGTTGCATAATAAGTGGTTTCTTTCCTAAAACTTAAATGTGTATATATTATTTATAGGATAGTGATTTGAAGAAACTTAAAGTAGTATAGGTATATGCTATAATCTTTCCATTCTTCTTTGATAAATGCCATTATAAAATGTGTACATTATACATGTGCTTAGACTTAATCTCTCTGATATTTCTTAATGCTCAGTTTCCAAAAGTTATTTAAAATATAATTAAGATAATATTGTATATTGCAACAGGAAAAATAGGAAATGAATGAAATACTGAAATGGCACCATATGGTTATGCCATTACAGAGATCTATCTGAATTACACGCATCTTAGCAAAAGGTTTTGAAGAAATAAATCTTTCTCACCTGCTAAAAGAAATAACTAGACAATGTAACCCATTTCTTTTTCCATCCAACAGTAGTTTAATAAAAATAAATGCTAAGGTATTACAGGTCGGAATGAGTGTGATTTAAATTTCACTCCTGCACAGATCACACACACTCAAATGAAGCCACTTCAGACTGTGTTTGTGTGTGTGTGTTTGTGTGTGTGTGTTTGTGTGTGTGTCTGTGTGTGTGTTTGTGTGTGTGTGTTTGTGTGTGTGTCTGTGTGTGTGTTTGTGTGTGTGTGTTTGTGTGTGTGTGTCTGTGTGTGTGTTTGTGTGTGTGTTTGTGTGTGTGTGTGTGTGTGCATGCACGCGCGCACGCTCACGTGCATGTGCATGCCTGTAAGTTTCTGAATAGTACAGAATGAACTCTCTTTCGTGATATTCATTGACAAAACATAGCATTAAAAATACTCCAAGAAGTGAATTTCTACTATGTCTTCTCCAAGTTACTAGTAATAGTAATAACTGGGCAGCTGTATAAGTTATTCTCTTAAATGACCTCACCGGGAAATGGCCAGGAACAGCAGGAATCCCAGGCCACCATCAATTAGGGTTAACATGAAATTGTTTCCATGTGAACTCAGCAAATATGGGGTCAGTCACTGCTGACTCCCAAGTAGATGTCATCTGTGCAGTGTGTTTTCTTGCTGGGTTACTTGGCTGCCAACAATTGGCCTTGATGTTCCAGGAACTGCCTCCCTCTTGCAGTTTTAATTTCAGATCTCACCAGGCTATTCCCGAAGTGTAACACCCACTGACCTACTTTGGGATCAGATAGGTAGTGGCCCATTCACTCAAGCAAAACTCTTAGGAAGACAAAAAAAAAAAAAAAAACATAATCTTCATCTTGCCCTCTGTCCTGTCGATTAGCGAATTCTGTGGCTTCATCCAGAGTAAAACACTGGAGTTTTGCCACTGCAGGTTCTTGTCAGTGAAGAAAACCTTGAATTCTGTTTTCTAATCCTCCTGAAATGCCCAGTGGGAAGAAATGATATTTATGGAGGATTGTGTGAAGGACACAAAGTCCATAAATTCCCCTGGCTGGTTTACATTTTACCCTTGGATCAAAACAGACTGTGAGAGAGTGATATATTCTAGGCCTTTTGATTGAGACCCTCTGTGGGATTGTTTCCTGCTAAATTGATTTTTTATTATTTTTTCTTTTTAATTAAATTAAGTGTAATTGTGAGAAACAGAAAAGCCAGTGTGTGCGAGAGAGAGGGAGGGGGTGTGAAGAGCCCATTTATTCTTAGTCCTGAGTTCTGCCCTCAGGGATTCTAATTTGGGTGCGGCCCAGAACTCTTGTTTTTAATCAAGCTTTGTAATTTCACTACAACTATCTAGGAAATACATTGTGAATGAAACTGCCCTTGACAAGCTAGAGAAGTATCTGGATAATTAACTCCAGAAAAATTATGTATGTATGCGTGCAATTTCAGGACTCTCGAAAGTGTTTTCATTAGGACCCCTTTTACTGAAGAAACACTTAGGCTTTGTAAGCACAACACATACCACTCTTCAAAACAGGGCAGTAGAGAGTTTGTCTCCAGGTTTCGGTAACAATTTTTCCAGAGTAAATAACTGGGATTGGTTTTGTTACTCTCCTTCCTATAAGACATCATGATAATTTTTTTGCCTTGTCTACAGAAAACTACTGTATGGCTGGTTTTGTGTGTCAACTTGACACAGGCTGGAGTTATCACAGAGAAAGGAGATTCAGTTGAGGAAATGCCTCCATGAGATCCAGCTGTAAGGCATTTTCTCGATTAGTGATCAAGGGACAAAGGCCCCTTGTGGGTGGGGCCATCTCTGGGCTGGTAGTCTTGGTTCTATAAGAGAGCAGGCTGAGCAAGCCAGGGGAAGCAAGCCAGTAAATAACATCCCTCCATGGCCTCTGCAATCAGCTCCTGCTTTTTGACCTACTTGAGTTCCAGTCCCGACTTCCTTTAGTGATGATCAGCAATGTGGAAGTGTAAGTTGAATAAACCCTTTCCTCCCTAACTGCTAACTGCTTCTTGGTCATGATGTTTGTGTAGAATAGAAACCCTGCCTAAGAGAACTACTATCAAAATGCTCAACTGAGACAATGATCTTTTCTGCCACACAGGTTCTTTATATATATATATTTTTTTTTTAATTAGGTATTTTCCTCATTTACATTTCCAATGCTATCCCAAAAGTCCCTCATACCCTCCCCCCCCACTCCCCTACCCACCCACTCCCACTTTTTGGCCCTGGCATTACCCTGTACTGGGGCATATAAAGTTTGCAAGTCCAATGACTTGCAATGGCCTCTCTTTCCAGTGATGGCCAACTAGGCCATCTTTTGATACATATGCAGCTAGAGTCAAGAGCTCCGGGATACTGGTTAGTTCATAATGTTGTTCCACCTATAGGGTTGCAGATCCCTTTAGCTCCTTGGGTACTTTCTCTAGCTCCTCCATTGGGGGCCCTGTGATCCATCCAATAGCTGACTGTGAGCATCCACTTCTGTGTTTGCTATGCCCGGCATAGTCTCAGAAGAGAGAGCTATATCTGGGTCCTTTCAGCAAAATCTTGCTATTGTGTGCAATGGTGTCAGCGTTTGGAAGCTGATTATGGGATGGATCCCCAGATATGGCAGTCTCTAGATGGTCCATCCTTTTGTCACAGCTCCAAACTTTGTCTCTGTAACTCCTTCCATGGGTGTTTTGTTCCCAATTCTAAGAAGGGGCAAAGTGTCCACACTTTGGTCTTCGTTCTTCTCGTTCTTCTTGAGTTTCATGCGTTTAGCAAATTGTATCTTATATCTTGGGTATCCTAAGTTTCTGTGCCACACAGGTTCTTGACAGGGAAAAAAACTGAAAATTTGGCTTGGAGATATATACACAAATCTCAACACTCAGGAGGCTAAAGCAGGAAGATTAAACGTTTGAGGCTACCCTAGGCTATGTATAAAACTCTTCTTCAAAAATAAAAAACAAAAGCTACAGTTCTGTTTAGTTACCTTCCTAAAATATCCAGTATTTGTTAAATATCAGATGTTATTATTAATGCATATCTATTTTATTTCAAATGTGATCTTCTAATCAAAACTGTTTGCTAAAATTCACCCTGAATATATATATTTCCCTTTTGTGTTGTAGACATTCATGAATAAATAAATATATGATTAATTAAATTATTCTTTTATGTTAGGAAACAGATTGTCACTTCAAGTCACCCTATAAGTGTTAAGATGGGTTAGGAAATCGCCATTGTTTTTGTCATGTAATTCCCTCTGACAGTTGTAAAAACAACATTTCCTCTGGAATGATGGTTTGAAAGTAATACCAGATCTATCCTCTATAATTTTCTAAAGAGAGAAAAGAAATACCAGTACTTTCATATATTTTATACTCACTTAGCTTACAAATTCTTTTATTTTTCAGTTAGACTCTTTTTTGTTGTTGTTTTGTTTTTTAAATCAAGGTTTCTCTGTGAAATCTTGCCTGCCCTGGAACTCACTCTGTAGACCAGGCTGACCTCCAACTCAGAGATCCACCTGCCTCTGCCTCCAATTGCTAGGTTTAAAGGTATGTGCCATCATAGTCTGACTTAGATGGGAACTTATTATAGCACAGATTTATCTGGAATTCATTATCCTTCCCAGGCTTGCCCTAACTCATGGCAATCCTCCTTTGTTAACCTTCCAAGTAAAAGAATCAGAGTCAGGCACCACCAAACCCAACCTAGATTTAAAACTAAGGCACAGGAAGAAAACTGAACTAGATATAGGGCCCAAGCAGGTAATGTCACCTGAAGGAAGGAGAGAGCAATTCTGAATGCAAAACGTGGAAGAAACATGGGATTTTGGTACCTCAGACAGAATCAGTGTCACTATTGAGAAAGAGATAACAAGACTTAAAAAGTCTCCCCAGCATTTCAAAGGAGCTCGTTAATCTAGTTTAGCTACTGTCCATAGCCTGGTGTGCACAGCTCTATGTGTGATGGAGGCTAAGTTAGATGGCAAGAAGATGAAGAGGAGGATGTAAGGATGGTAACAGTGGATCAATGATAACTGATGGTCAATGTTGATTGTCATCTTGACAGACTCTAAGATCACCTGAGTCACAGGCCTCTGGGCATGACTGTGGGGACGATCGTGCCTACACTAGCTGAGGAGAAAAAACTGGCTTACCATGGGTGGCATTGATCCTGGTTGGAAACCTGGATTATATAACTGGAGAAAGAAACCCGAGTGGATGCATGCATTCATTTTCTCTCTGCTTCCGGAATGTGATGCAGTGCCACCAGCTGTTTCTAGTTCCTGCTGCCATGAATTCTCACAGGAAGACTATTCCCTTGAACTGTGAGCCAAGAGAAACCCTTTCTCAGTCTACATTAGTCAAGATATTTTATAACAGTTAGAGAAAGGAAACTAAGGCAGAAATAAAAATGTTTGTGGTAATAATGATGATAATGGCTATGACAGTGTCTGTGGCATTCATGATTACATTTATGCTGATGACAACGCTGAACACGATGCTCATGAGGTACTGTTGGTAATGACACTGATAACAATGATGATGCCTCTGATGGTTAGCTTTCATTTTCATATTGACAAAACTCAGAATCATCTGAGAAAGAGTTTCAAGTACAGATTGTTTATAGTAGGTTGGCCTACGGGTGTGTCTTTCTGTATTGTATTAGTCAGGTTAACAGAGAGAGGAAGATCCAGCCCAGCAAGAGGGGCTACTGTTTAGGAGAAGGTCCCTGAAATGTGTAAGAGTGGAGAAATGAAGTTGCTCACAAGCAAGTGGGCATTTTCCGATCACTTCTCTCTGCTCGTGACTATAGATACAACTAAGCTACTTCAAGCTGCTAACCACTGGGACTTTCCTGCTCCAATGGACTATATTGCTAGAATTCTAAGAAAAAATGAACTCCTTTTCCACTAAATTGATTTTTGTCAGGGTATTTTATTGAGGCAAAAGAATTTAAGCTAGGATAATGTTGATGGCAATGATGGTGATGATGATGATGATCTTGATAAAGTGCTGCTGCTATTGGTGACAGTAATTGCATCAATGGAGATGGTAGTTTTGATGATGGTCTTGATGAAAGTGGTGACCATGATGTTGAGGAGGTTATTGATGATGACGTCAATGGTGACGATAATTATGTCAGGGATAATGCCAATGGCAATGACCATAGTGTTGGTGGCAGTAATGACTATTTTGTTGATTAGGTTGTTAATGATGGTCCAAGTGGTAATGATAATAACTTGTGATGATGCTAATGGTAATAATAATACAATGATAGTGGTGGCAATGATGGCCATTATGTTGATGGCAACAGTGATGGTGACAACCATGACGGCTACAAAGGTTTGCACTTTTCCTCAGATTCTTAGTGACATGGAATATATCTATAGCCTGTCAAATCTTCATGTAATTTAGGAACCAAAGTCTGCTCTAAATCATTGCTAGGAACATGTTCTTCATTTAGCTTTGCTTTGTAGCTGGCAGAGACAAATGTTAGCATCATTATCATCTGAGTCCTTATACATTCATTCTTCTCATCTGAACATATCCGTGGTGTAAAACTGGAACAGTGACCCTTCTAAAAAATATACTCAAATAAATAAATAGAAAATGAAACTAAATTATCAAGCACAAATTAGCAAACAGTAAAGAACTAAAGTTTTCTCTAGTCTGTGCCACCTGAAATCTTGTAAATAGTACACATATTCCATTGTCAAATGGCAGGGATAAAATACTGTAAGTATGATGCTGCTGAAATTCCAAATCCTGAGAAAATGTGACTACATAATCAAAGGTGTATGAGATGGTAACTTCTACATGTGTTAGTGGTTGTAATGATGCATTTTGAAAAATAATGGATAGACACTAAAAGTGGGAGCCAGAGAGGATAGTTCAATCACATGCCTGAAACATAAACAGTTCCCCGCCAAAAAAAAAAAAAAAAAAAAAAGACAAAAAGGCATGCTTCCACAATTCTATCAAGGGATGTTCAGAAATAAGCAGATTCGTTAAAGCTCATTGGCCACCCAGCTTAGACAAATAGAGTGGACTACAGATCAAGCAAGAGACCCTATCTGAAAAATTAAGTAAACTGCAATTGAAGTCGACATGTAACATTGAACTTTGGCCTCCACACATACAAACACCTTCATACATATGTATATACAACATATAAACACACATACACACATTCACTGTTGTTGTATAGTTCTAAAATATATCAGAGACTTGCAGTTTTGTGAGGGGTTTAATTCATTCATTTTATGTTATGTTTCTGAGTGTTTTCCTTGCATGTATGTACTTGCTACTTGTGCAATCCTTAGAGGCCAGAAATAATTATTAGATCCCCTAGAATAGTAGTTACACATAGTTGTGAGCCATGATATGGGGACTGTGAACCAAACTTGGTTTCATCTGTAAGAGGCACAAGTATTCTTCAGCACTAAGTCATCTCTCCAGCCATGTTCTGGGCATTTTTAAGTAGTGCCATGCTTTTTAGCATTTAGTATGGCCTGTATAGCATGGCATGGACTGTCCATCAAGGCCTACAGTAGACAGTAACAATGCTTTCATTGCCTTGTCCTGCAGAATCCTGTTCTCCCATTCTGAGGTCTTCCTGACTTTCTGCCATCTGCATCCTCATCCTCTAGTCATCTCACAGTCCAGCTTCCAATCATAAGATGCATGCTGTAAGATAGCTATATCAGGCTACTGTCAGCAAAATCTTGTTGGCAAATGCAATAGTATCTGGTTTTGGAGGTTGTTTATGGGATGGATCCCTAGGTGCAGCAGGCTCTGGATGGTCATTCCTTCAGTCTCAGCTCCTAACTTTATCTCTGTAACTCATTCCATGGGTATTTTGTTCCCCCTTCTAAGAAGGAACAAAGTATCCATACTTTGGTCTTCCTTCTTGAGTTTCATGAGTTTTGCAAATTTTATCTTGAGTATTCTAAGTTTCTGGGCTAATATCCACTTATCAGTGAGTGCATATCATGTGTGTTCTTTTGTGACTGGGTGACTAGGGCTGGGGAGCAGAGGGACCAGGAGGGTATAGGGGATTTTTGGAGAGGAAACTTGGAAAGAGGATAGCATTTGAAATGTAAATGAAGAAAATATCTAATAAAAAATAACACAGACAAAGATGTATCCTGTGGTACCTCCTCCATTCATAATATGCACACCATGGGTACCTCCTCCATTCATAAGATGCATGCTGTGGGTACCTCTTCTGTTCATAAGATACACACACAGTGGGTACCTCTCTCATCTCTGCCCCAATCTTGTACTTGGACAGAAACCTTTTCAGGCTAACGAAGAGTTGCCATCAGCTGCTAGAACAAAGGAGTAACCCTGTGGAGCATAAAACAACTGAGATGCATAGCTCTCATAGTTCTACAGGCCAGAAATTCAAAATTCAAAGTATCAACAAAGGTGTATTATCTGCAAAAGGTAGAGGAGGAGTCTTCTAGGCTCTTTCCACTTTTTAAAGATCTACCATTACACTTTAATCTTTGTCTTGGTTGTCACAGCCTCCTCCAAACAGGTCTCTGACTTGATGCTAGCTGTATTGACCCCACACAATACCATCTGTAATGAACATATACCTAAACAAGGTCAAGTTCATCTTCTGAGCACATAACAATTGGCAAAATGTTATCTGTGAAGGGAAGGCACATAGTATAACCCACAGTAACGACTACATGAAGTTCCCTCCCAGCTGTGATCGCCCCCTCCCCCACTTCCTGGTTTAATCCTCTGGAGAGTAGTTACTAAAACCTGACCAACCTGTTCTTTCTCTTATTTGATTCACACAATCTCGCTGCCTGAACCATACTATTTAACCTAGATTAGCTCTTAACTCATAGGCAATTCTCCTGCCTCAGCTTCCAAATGCTGAGACTAAAGGTGTGAGCCACCATATCTGATACAACCCAGTATGTCTCATTCATCACTAAATTTTATTTCTACAAGGGGGCTGGTTAATTTTTGTCAACTTGAAATAACCTACAGTTAAGTGGGAGGTGGATTCTTGATAAAGAAATTACTTCCAACAGATTTCTTGTAAGCAAGTATGTTGGGCAATTTCTTCATCAATGATTGATTGGGCAGGGTCCAGTTCACTGTGGGTATGCCATCCCTGGGCAGACAATCCTGTGCAGGGTAAGCAAGCAGGCTGAGCAAGCTAGTGGGTAGAAAGCCAGTAAGCAGCATTCTTCCATGGCTCCTGCCTCCAGGTTGCTGCTCTGAGGTCTCATCCTGACTTCCTTAAGTAATGGGATGCACCTGGAGAGCTGCCAGCTGAAACAAACTCTATGTGGCTTTGGCCATAGTCTTTATCTTAGCAAAAGAAGCATTACCAAGAACATATGCTTCTCTATTGTATTTTAAACTCATTTCCCCAAGTCAGAAAGCAGAGACAGAAAGAAAACCATTGAATGAGGGATCAATACCCACATTACAAACTAAGCAGTAGAAGTTACTGAAGGCTAAGAGAAAGAAATAACAATAACTTTCATTCTGAAGCATTTCCCAAGCGAGCAGTAGCTCTACTCTTGTCTTTCCCCCCATTTTGTTTTGCAGTGATCCAGACAGGCAGAGAAGTGTTTCCTACTTTTTAACAGAGTAAGACTGAAACTCAGGGGGTGCCCCACTCAGCTGAGAACCACACAGGCAGAACATGAAAGCCAGCCTTTTGTCTTGGTTTTTGATTTTCATTTTCTTTTTCTCTTTTTCCTGAAATGTTATGTCAAAGAAATCTACAACCTTGTTGTGAGGTGGGATGGAGATGGGAGGGTGTTTGAGTAGAGAGGACCACAAGCTTCAAGCCAGATATAGGCTAAGGGCAGGAGTTTTTCAAGTTCACAAGGCTCCTCAAGTCTGATTTTGCTCATTTTATTTTTGTTTTTCACAGACTGGATGCACCTTAGCTCTGGACTTTAAACTAACTGGAACCACTGATTGTCAAGAAGAATGACAATTGAGTGGACAACGTTTCAAGTCAAGTGGGAAGGGCTGTCCTTCCTTTCTAGATTTGCTATCAAGAGGGTTCTTCTTCTTTTTTTTTTTAATCAAATAAAGGACATTGGCATATTCTGTAGATGCCAAAATGCTAGGTGTCAATGTGATTATATAAAACAGAATAACAACAACAGCAACAAAATGTTTCCACAAAAACCTTGCAATGTTGTAAGAGCTAGAGAAAGGTTGCTCGAGACACATATTCTTTTATTATTAGCAAATATGACATGTTCCTTTAGAACTCACTGTCCATACTCCCTTCCCCTAAACATGAGGTTAAACACAGTCTCCTACCTGCTTACATGGGAGCTTCCCAAAGTGACAGCTATGCTAGCTTTGAGAAAACAAGGCAAGATGCAAGTGCAGCTCTTGCTTGGGTTATTTCAGTGTTGCTATTACCTTGACTGAGCCAACCACTTGATTTCCTTGATTCTCTTTCCCCAGAAGAATTATTTATTGATAGTTCTTCAATTTCTTTCATACATGTGCACAACATACTGTGATCATATTCATACCTGTCCATTACTCTCTCTTATTCCTCCTACTTAGACTCTCTTTCATGTCCGTGTGTGTGTGTGTGTGTGTGTACATATGTGTGTGTATGCATGTGTGTGCTTGTTGTGTTCATGTGTGCACATGTGGGTACATGTGTGTATATATGTCCATGTATGTGTGAATGTGCATGTATGTGCATGTTGTGTACATGTGTGCACATGTGAGTACATGTGTATCTATGTGTGTGCACATACAAGTCTTATGCAGGTAATCACATTAATTAGATTGCAAAGTAGTAGATTTCCTCAGGTATTTTCATACATACTTACTTTCAGTTGGGCCACTCATTCCTCTCTGACATCCATTTCTCTGCTCCTATTACTGGCTTACATCCTTCTTCAGTTTTCCCGATTCCGTTTTCAAATCACAAGTGTTCTATTATGCCCCCCAAACACTTCCACATGTCCCTTCCTTTTGAGGTCATAGTTGCTTGACGGTTTCCTGGTCTCTATATACACTCACTCCCATACCAAAATAAATATATAAAAATTAGAAGCTGGGACCCACGTATGAGAAAGAGCATACAGTGTTTGTTTTTATCTTTTCCAGTTTCATTCATTTCCCTGAACTCTTCATGATTTCAGTTTTCTTTATGGCTGAATAAAATCCCATTGTATATCCGTATCACATTTTCATGACCTATTCATCTGTTCTTGGTCTTCTCAGCTGATTTCATTTCTCGCTTTTGTGACTAGAGCAGCAGTAAACATAGATGGGCACATGTGTACGCTATAGAGTCCTCTGGTGTGTGTCCACAAATGGTATAGCTGGATTATATAGTACTTCTTGTTTTAGATTTTTGAGAGACTTCTGCACTGACTTCTATAATGGTTGCATCAATTTACAACAGAGAACAAATCCCTTTTCTATCCTTCCTCGTCAGAATCTGTTGCCATTTGTCTTCTTGATGATAGCCATCTGACTGGGCTGAGACAGAATCTCAGTGTAGTTTTTAACTTGCGTTTCCCTGATAGCTAAGAATGTTTAACAGGTTTTAAATATATTTCTTGGTCATTTATATACCTTCTGAAAATTCTCTGATTAACTCATTTACCAGTGTGTGTGTGTGTGTGTGTGTGAATGCATAGAAGTGTATGCATATGTGGCACATGCCTGCCTATGGTGTGCGTATGCTGTGGTTTTTGCACCTGCGTATATTCAGAAGCCAGTGGAAAATATACTCACCTGGCTCTATCACTCTCTACATTATTCTTTGAGAAATAGTTTGTCTTTGAACCTTAAGCTAGGCTTGTAGCCAATAAACTCCAACGATCCCCTTGTCCTGATTCCTACAGGGCTGGGTACCAGGTGTGCACACAGTCATGCCCATCATTAGCCTTTTTTTTTTTTTTTTTTTTTTTTTGGTTTTTCAAGACAGGGTTTCTCTGTAGAGCCCTGGCTGTCCTGGAACTCACTTTGTAGACCAGGCTGGCCTCGAACTCAGAAATCTGCCTGCCTCTGCCTCCCAAGTGCTGAGATTAAAGGCATGTGCCACCACCATCCGGCTCTAGCCTATTTTTATTAGGTCATTTGTTTTTATTTCAAATAATGCTTATTAGTTCTTTGGGGCTGTCATGTTATGTATTTCGAACATATTTTCTACCCCTGAAGTTCCTCCCCTTATACCCTCTCAACCCCCATTCTTCCTTTCCAACTTTAAAACTAGTTCTCTCATTCTCTAGTTCTCTCTCTCTCTCTCTCTCTCTCACACACACACACACACACACACACACACACGCACACACACATGTCTGTCTATGGGTCTCTGCACCTCCTTCCATCTACTGCTGGAGGAAGCCTCTGACAATTATACAAGCCACCAATCGATGGATATAGAAGAATATCATTAAGAATCATTTCATTGATTTTTTTTCCCAGTCTTGTTTGGTTCTACCCTGGGTCTCTGGACTATCCAGTCTCTGATCCCTGACAATTCAGGCAGTCTAAGGCATGGGATTCCTCTGGTGCCATGCGCCTCCAGTTAAACCAAGCATTGCTTGGCCCCTTCTACAAGTTCTGAACCATCAATGCCCCAACACATCTTACAGGCAGGAAACACTGTAGACAGAGGATTTGATGTCCATGTTTACCTTCCTGTAGCCTACAGAGTACCTTCTCTTGCCAATGAGACTAGAATGTAGGGATGAAGGCTGCAAGCCCACACCAGCTCAACCTCTCTATGCTCAATGAGTTGAGTAGTTCTTATCCTTGGCAAGGACTCCCATGAGTTTTCAGAGAGTGGCCTTCTTTTTCTACCATCAGCCTGGGTTGTTTAGGGATCCCCATGAGACCCACCACCCAGCCTGCAACTCAATGACGTGTAACCCAGTCCCACCACTGGAAGCCTCACCTGGCTACAAAATGTGGCCAGTTCAGACTTCATATCCTTCATAGTAATAACCCTCACTAGGTTCTCACTCTTAAACTCCAGGAAGTTTCTTCTGCACTAATTTCCACACCACTCTCTCCCTCCAGCCTTCCCATCCATCCATTCCATAGTATCCAACAGTCTACCTGCAGAATCTATTAAATTTTTCCTTCCCACAGAATGCCTCTAAGTAGGCCAAAATCATCTAATACCTTTGCCAAAGTGTAGCTGTGCTATTGCCTATATTTTCTTATGGTGGGCTTTTAATGATGCTTATTTGAGAAATTTAGCGTTAAGCTGACTTAAGGCAAGGCATATTGAGATAAATGACATAATAATGATATAATGATAATTATTATTTAAAAACTCATTTTTCCATCTTTATTGACTTCTCATTTTTAAAACTCTGGGAATGACATTATTGTCTTCATTCTTCTAACACAAATATAAAACTCTATTCTAAGCTAAAAAGACAGATCCAACAAGATAGTACAATATTTCCTCTTCTAAGTACTTCCATACTTCTAAGCCAACACACAGAGCTAGGGCTGAGAGATATTTCTTCCTTGGGAATGACAGAAGAATGCTAGATCACAAGCTCCTGTGCCATGCAAATGGCAGATTCGTTTCCAGATGCTACCAGATGACTTAGCTCTGGGTCCTGATATATTTCATGTATTCCAGAAATACATGGCCATGCCCTGCCAAAAAAGGACAAGGTCAGCAGACTCTGTGAGCCCGTTCAAGTTAATAAGAAGCTGGTCAGATGTCTAAGAGTTAAAATAACAGCAAATAATTTTGGCCAGGGAAAGGAGCAGATTAAGGAACATTTGGCCACCATACTTTGCACAGCCTGGAGAAATCTGGAAGAAATAATCTAACTGATTTGAGCTACATCATTGTATGGGCAGGCCCAGTGCCAGCAGTCTGTGGAGCTCGAAGCATAGCAATCCATTTTTACCTCCAAAGGGGACATCATACATTCTCAAAAGAGAAGGTACAGCTCACACTAAAGACTGTCCAACTAAATTAGTGTTTCTGATTTGCTTACCACAGCCCCATCTCCTTCTAAAGATCAGACAGTGCCCTCAAGAACTGCAAGCATTCAGCAGTGTTATTCACTTAAAGAATTCCAGACATACATGTGACTGGCTAAATAAAGAGTAACACCCTAGACTTGAGGCTATGAAGATGGATCCAACATCAAAGTACTTGTTGAACAAGCACAAGATTCTGAGATCAGTTTCCAACACCCATGTAAAACTTGAATGTGATGGTAGATACTTGTATTCCCAGTACTGAGAAGGCAGAGGTGGGTGGATCCAGTGCTTGCTGGCCAATCACTCTACTCTAATCAGCTTCTGAAGAACAAAACACACACACACAAACACACATACAGAGAGAGAGACATAAATACAGACACATACAAACATATACACTCACACATACAAAGAGAAACACACAGACTCATACATATACACACATACACAGAGAGACATGCATACAATGCACACACATAAATACACACAGACACACACACACACATATATATACATGCACATATACACAGAGACACACACAAACAGACACACACACATATACAAACACACAGACTCACACAAATACATACAAACATGTGCACCATGCATATACAAAATAAAAACCTCAGTCAACACATTTCTGTACTGAACCTGCATAAGACTGATTTTATAAACAAAACCCACATGCAATGAGACACAGGATATTTGCACTGAAGGCAGGGGTTATGTCTTTACTAACTAAGAGCCTGGAAGAGTTTTCTGCTCAACATAGTAATAATGTCTTTCCTAGAGGGTAAGGCTGATAGCTCTGTGAAGTGGCCCTGCAGCCCTACCAATATCGATGACAACACAGTCTTTGAGGGGAAATATATATCCGATTTTTTCCTCTTTCACTGGTGCCATTTGGCCCTTTGTCTGTTTTCACACAAATTTGGTAATTTACTCCCTGAAGGTCACTCTTTAGGAAGTGCCTTAATTAAGATTTCTGCCTGCAGCAAATTGTAGCCACTATAATATATCACACTCTAGCAAGCTGGACACAGGTCATTGGCTACTCAGATCCGGTCATGTGGTGCGAACAAATATTACCGTTTTCATTTTCCGCTGGGTCATTTTTGAATACCATTAAGAAGGCAGCACTGACTGTAGAATTTTGTATACACTTCAATTCTCTGGGCCTATGACTATATCTGTATCTTTTAAAAATGTGTCTGCCTCCAAGGTCTATAGCAGTTTATAAATTATGAATTAATCACATGTTTAAGAGATTTTTTTACTGTATAAAAAGCGACAGAATGTATACTTTAGCCCAAACTCTTTTACAAAGAATATAGAAAAATAGATATCTGACTTTCTCTGATAGTTCCTGTGACTTTTGAAAACTTAGTAGTTAATATGTTAATATTTAAGTTTGTACAACAGAAAGACACCAATCAACTCAAAATTCAATTAATTCCTATCCATCTGTGTTCTTCCCCCACCCCTCAAATTCTCTGAAATCATGTCAAGCACCAACTTCACACCAAGAGAAAATTTTTTTAACCCAATCAAGGAAGAACCATTATCATTTTGTTTTTCTGACCACTGATGATTCTGCAGGGATTTGAGCCTGCATTCAGTATACATGAACCTGAAAACCTGAACTGTAAAACAGGCATTGCTCTTCATACTTCATAATGTCTAAACCTTATACCCAAAGCATATCTACTGAGCTGTGTGTTTCCTCCCTCCCTCCCCTTTCTTCCCCACTCCCCTCCCCTCCCCTCCCCTCCTCTCCCCTCCCCTCTCCTAGCCTCTCCTCTCCTCTCTTCTCCTGTCCTGTCCTATCCTGTCCTTTTCTGTCTGACTGTACCTTAGATGATGTCTCAAGTAGTGGTTTATGGCTTTTATCCTCACCAGTCCTAGTCCCAAAGCAGCATGTTGTGAGGTTATGGTCATTATCCTAGCACTCAAGGAGTAGAGTATGTCAGGGAAGAGCCAAGGTCAAGCGCCAGCTGTCTCCACTCACTACACAGTTCACTCTGTCCCCTTCTTCCTGGAAATTAAAAAAAAAAAAAAAAAAAAAGAAAGAAAAAAGAAAGAAAGAAAAGTTCTGTCCCCAAACAAAATTGTCTCCCAATGTCTATGGATTTTCACCATCCATAGCCTAATAAGCCAAATTCTGTCCTTTTAAAGAGGATGTATTCAAAAGCATGTTCACTCTGTTTTTCTTACTGTAAATAATTTGTAGCTAGAAAGCTTAAGAAATGTAGGCATCCTGAAGGTTCCCTGTGCATAGGTTAGCTTTCAGCAAATTATCCCAGACTTTCATGAACCTTTCCCTCGGCTCCCGTCCACTGGAGACTGAGGTCCCAGGTGAGCTGTTCAAGGCCCAAGCCAAGTGGAATGGAAAGTCTGCCAGGGCTCCAGAGCCAGCCTGCACAGCTTTAACTGTGGTCCAAGTTTTTCTGCTTTCCTCTCGCCTCCTAAATGTGAACTAGGGATTTCCCAACCTGCCAAGTCCAAGTAGAAGCTAAGGAAAACGCACTGCCTTTTCTCTCCTTTTTTCTTCCAGCCTCTAAATCAATACATGTATGTCCTGTGTCTAAGTCCCAGTGACGGCAGATTTGTGCATTCCAGTTTGGCAGTCAATCTCCCTCCCATCTCTCTCACACACTTACACACTCACATATCTGGCTGCCCTGGAAACATCTCACAGCCCTGGACTTACTTACATTCCCATGTGACACTAAAGGTCTGGAGGTTGCTCTAGCTGGAACCATTGATCTTTGACTTCCCCAAAGCTGAGACCATGCTGATTCCTATTCAACACTACTAACTTCTATGTGTATACATCTATACCAACATAAAGAACTGGATTTGCAAACATAAGAGACCTGGGGCTCTCTGGTCATCCAATCTAACCTATTGGGTAAGTTCCATTCTACCTCCAATGAGGCAGATGGCATTCCTGAAAATGCTATCTAAAATTGTCTTCACCTTTCATACACAATATGTACATGTGGTTGGTGTGCACCCCCACACATGTATACCTCTAACACATGCACACTATAAAATTTTGAAAAAAAAAAGCACAAAGAAAAACACAGATTTTTTTTTAGTAAGAATGATCTTAAGTGCTTACTGTACAAATGGATATTATAAATGGGTATTATAAGGGCAAGGCTCTTCACTTAACACTAGTCAGATCCTACTAGTTCCTATTGGCATTTGTATTTCCAATCCCTAGATCTAAGTTCTCCAAACTTATAGATCACGTTATACAGATGACCAGATCTTATTTGTCTATCTAATCACCTAGACAGAATATACTTTTGATGTAGAATTTAAGAAGAGTAAGCTAATAAGTTAGAATCTTATTTCTCAGTTCCCAGATTTAAGTCTGCAACAGTTGCCATTGAAAAAGTATCAGAGAGATGCACAGTGCACAGTACTTAATGGAGACACACATGCATACAAATGATTTCTCCTCATTCTTTCTCCAACAAGGCTTAGAACTACAATTTGAGATCACAGGTCAAGTGTCAAAGCCTCAAGTGATTGGTAGCTGATAGGGTGTGTGTGGGAACTGTGCCTCTCTTCCCTAAGTCCTTTCAGATACCAGGAATATAGCACCTTGTACCCCTCACCTGATGAAAAAGATTTTAATTCCCTGCCAGGTTTTCTCAAATATCCATTTGCTGAAGTCAGATGATATGGCCAAAGAGTAGAGGAAATTATTTATTTTTTTGCTCAATGACACTTCAGTTCTCTAAGCCAAGGTTAAAGTTCTTTTCAGATTAGCATCACATCAGAAATGTGAATAGGGGCTGGTGAGATGGCTCAGTGGGTAAGAGCACCCGACTGCTCTTCCAAAGGTCCAGAGTTCTAATCCCAGCAACCACATGGTGGCTCACAACCATCCGTAATGAGATCTGGCGCCCTCTTCTGGAGTGTCTGAAGACAGCTACAGTGTACTTACATATAATAAATAAATAAATCTTTAAAAAAAAAAAAAAGAAATGTGAATAGGTTCTAGACTCAGTGTACAAACTGCCAAAAGGCCAACAAATATGAAGTGGAGGGATGAACAGAAAGGTTCACAGCCACCTCTGAACTCTTACCCAACAGCAAGTACCAACTCATTCCTTCGCTGCAAGGTGAGACGCCGTTAATCACATACCTTCAAGGCTTGAGTGGGCAGAAAGTGACAAGCTAATCTAACAGCCTTGTGGCTGGAGTGAAACTAGGAGTCAACTGAAGCTGGCAATGCATAGGACCCTGATATCATCCCCTCTCCCAGCTCTCCCTGGGAGGCAGGCAAAGATGGAGATACATCAAGCTTCTAATAGACCTGTGTGCACAAATACTCGCATACACTCAAGCACATCTACAGTCACACATTGCCTACCCATGTTTGTACATACATGCCTGCATCTGGACATGTCAGTATACACATGCATGTATATAGATGTGCATATGTATGATGTATATGAGATATATACATCATACATAATCTAGATATATCTAGCAAACCCATGCCTAAACACATACCTATACAAGTATCAAGTATCTACCAATGGACATGAAAAAGTGTGTGTCTGATTGAACACACTCCAGCATGCCTACAGGTAGATCTTTATGCATGCCTACCTGCATATCTGTATCCAGACTTTATACTAATCTATGTTCATTAATATATATGCTTTATTTTATGCATATCTTATTACATATATATCTAAATACCTACATATGTTTACTTCTAGAATACATACTTTAGTACCTATATGTGTACCCACATCCCTATTTATATACCTACCTACAGTTATATGCATTTGCATATGCACATACATATGCATTCCATGCATATGAATGTATGGCCCATATGTCAAATTATATATTATATATTATAGATCATAGATCATATATTTATTATATCATATATTATATAGTTATTTGTTATACTATACATTATATTACACAGTATATATTACTTCTCAATATACATACCTCTCAGCTTCATGTATACCTATGTATATACATATGCAGCCACCTCCTATATACATGCATTTACCTAACTACATATGAATTTTTGAACTATGTCAAACAGTTCACACACATCTCCCAAGTGAGTAAGTGTTAAAATGCATTGCATTTGGGTGTTTCCTCTTCCATGAGCACTGTGCTCAGGCTTTACAAACATAAAGTGAATGGCAGGAAAGGATATGGCTTGAGCACTACAGTTGATTGATATAAAGATGGGAACCATGGCGCTGTCAACATAGAGGCTCAGCTGCCAAGTGGCTTTTTTTCCATTGTTAATTCTACTTACACATAAGTGTTTGATATGATGGTGCATCATGAAAATAAAAGCATTTAAGGAAAACTGTGTGCAGGAACAATTTAGTTCTGATCATGTGGGTTCGTGCATGTGTGGTGTATGTGAGTGTGTGTGTGTGTTCAAACCAATTTTCAAGGATTTTTCTCCTTTGCAGCCAAATGAGAGAAATAAAGTCTGCACATGAGAGATAGTATTGTCCTGGGAAATATCGAGAGGATTAATGTATTTTGACTGAAGCTAGCAGGAAATTGTGTTTCAGTTGTGCTTATGGGCATATTGTGAATACGTCACATCAAGAGCAATTTGTTAAACAAGAAATATAGGTTGTAGAGATGGGAAAGCAAAATAAATGGGGAGAGACAGATTCAATAGTGGCTTTGATGTGTATCTGCATTGTTAATAAATGAGACGCTGACTCCTTCGTTCAGGAAGTCCTCTGGCACACAGTGGAATCAGAAAGGGGACCTTCCATTTAAGTCACTTCTGTGCCCCATTTGAAACCAGAGGGGTAATTCCAGCTCTGCTGATTTGTAAGTATTTTAAAAGTGGAACCAGCTCTAACAAGCTCAGTTCTCTCTTGATTCAACTACAGCCTGTTACAGCCACTCACGGATTCTGTATGATTTCACATCTGTAAATGCTAAACTCTCTCAAACCAAGGTGGTTCAGAGGATACACCTGACTCTTGGATTTTAACTATAACCCAGAGGTAACTGAGAGTCACCAGGACTCAAAGTGACAGCTGGACTCAGCAGGTTACAGCCTGTTTTTGTTGTTTGCTGACGTGCTCCCTCTCGTTAGTTTGAAGGGAGAAGAGGATCGTTATTTATTTTTAAAAATAGTGGAAATCACCACATAATCCATCGATCGGCATTATGTTATCATATAAAAAGCCCCATTGAGAGTTTTTACAAATAACATCCTAGGATCACAGGGAAAAAGAGATTTCCAAGTTTTCCGTGGAGAAAATCTCTCAAGCAAAATGCTGTTGAAAATTATTCTCTCCCTGGAGAACTAAGCCTTATTTTCCACACACATTTGTAGAGCTGGAGCAAAATAACTGTAAAATTTTCTTGAAATAACTGCTAAATTGTAAAGTTGCTATTCAGAATGCTATGATAGTTAAAGCATTAAAACTGTGGGGTTTCAATGACAGTATTGTCCAGACCCTAAAAGCCCTGGTCTAATAAGAATCTCCAAAAGAAGAAAAAAATGGCCAGGAAATAATAATGATATTGATGAGAGAAAGGACTTTGAAATCAGCTTTCTTTTGTCTTCAGTTTCATTAGAGCCATAATTTAAATCTCACAAGAATTTTAGGAAAAAAAAAAAAGAGAAAACTAGTATATTCTGGGATTAAAGGGCTCATTTTCACACAGTAAACAGCTCACTTACACTTTCTACATTCAAGGCAGTGATTACAGTTTCCAGTGTGTTGAAATAGGAAAGAAAATACATTAAAATCATAGCCAGAAGTATGACAAAATTAGGACTGAAATTACATTTTAAAGACATATATATATTATATATATATATATTATATACATATAGATATATTCTCTTTTTAAAAACTCCTAATTAAGTAACTCTTCAATGATTTTATACATATATACAATGAAAAATGAACAAACTCACTCTGTTTCCTCCTCCCACCATCCCTATATACTTCTTAACATCCCCCTCTCAACTCCATGCCTAATTAATTAATTAATTAGTTAATTACTATATTTATTTATTTATCTACTTATTTCCTTACTTATTTATTGTTAATAGCCCACCTAGTCCAATTAATGCTGCTCATATGTGCAAGGATATAAGGTCATACTCTGGAAACTGGGCAACCTACCATGGGCACACACACACCAAAATATTTAACTATCACAGTGCCCTGGCTCACTTTTCTTACCAGAGTCTTCAAGCTTTCCCTATGCCCTCACATTTATCAGAATTCTGATCGATTGCACCCCCATTTCATTATCTAGACCATATTTTGCTTGGTGATCACTGAATATTTTATTGTTTCTACCTTTTGGCTATCATGATTAATGTTGCTGCATAAATTAGTGTACAAATATTTACTCATATCCTTTCAATTTCTTTGAATATATACACAACAAAGTAAACTCTAGATAAAGCAGTCATTCTGCATTTACCCTCTGAGGAACTACCACACTATGTTCCATAGAGGCTTCATCTTCTAACATGTAAAATTCTAAAGAGTGGCCCATTTTCCACATCCTCATCTAATGGGTGTGAAGAGGCATGCCACAACTTTGATTTTGTTTTTCCAGTTAGAAGCACCATTGAGCTTGCTTTCATTCCTTGGGAGCAGGCATAGTTGATTCTGTTACCTCTTTTGGAAATTGTTTTTGTTTACATGCTGCTGATTTTTAGTTCTTTCTGGATTCTGGGTATTAAAGAAGTCATTTATACGATTTGCAAATTGTCTCCCCATTCCTGTGAGTTTTCTTTCTCTCAACAGTGCTTCGTGACACACTCAATGTTCATTTTGTAAGATTTCTCTTTCTTCCATTGTTGGTACTTTAGGTGTCACATCCATGGTATCATAGCTGAAAACCGTGGCAAGAAACTTTACTTGCTTTGCCTAAAATCTTATCATTGTAAACATTTATATTCTCAGTCAACTTCGAGTTAACTTTTTAATCTGATACTATGTGAATGTGAATACAACTCCATTCTATTTTGCATTCCAACTTTTCTGACATCATTTGTTGAAAGCTATCTTTTCTTCACACCTGATAAAGCAATGGAAGGAAGGAAGGAAGGAAGGAAGGAAGGAAGGAAGGAAGGAAGGAAGGAAGGAAGGAAGGAAGGAAGGAAGGGTGCCTATTTTGGATCACAGTTCAACAGTACAACCCATCATGACAACAAAGTCATGGGAACAGGAGTTAGAAGAGGATGTCATTGCATCCATGCTCAGGAAGCAGGGAAAGATGAATGCTGGTGTACTCAGCTCACTTTCTCCTTCTTTACTCAGCCTAGGTTTTCCAGCCCACGGAATGACATCACGCAGATTTAGGGTAGGCCTTCCTATTCAATTACCCCAATCTAGAAACTCCCACACAGACCCTCCAGAGGCTTGTCTCCTAGGTAATTCTGGATGCTTTCAAGTTGACAAACAATATTAGCCAGCACATCATCATGCAGGATACAATGCAAAAGAAGGTTAGCCTCATTCATAGACTATACAACCAGGTTTGTAAACACTGAATTATCCAAGCTCATGTCACTAGTGACTGTAACAGGTAGATCAGTTCCTAAGTGTAGTGCATGCTTGTGCAATTCAAATGCTAAAAGAACATCTGTAGTGAACTACTATGACTTGCCCCAAGACTAGTATTCCTTAAGCCATGGGCAGCCCAATATCTCTGTTTGTAAAGGAAACACATTATGGACTGTCAGTTATAGAGTTAATACAGTTAGACAAAGTCATAAGTTGAGACCCACCACATGAAGTTGTGCTCACATCCCAGAGAGCTGTGGCATCCAAGCAGCTTCTGACAGTTTCCATCTGGCTGCTCCTCAGATGACTCACAGGTGTGCCATTGCTGAAGTCTGTTTTGCCTCCCCTGGATGTGCAAGGAATTGTCTGGCACTTGGAAAATCCACAGTGCAAATCAGAGTTCTGGCTGTGGATGGCCTTTCTGATCTAGTTGCCATGGTAACCACGGTCAGATGGAAGAAGGATAAGGTAAGGGGAAGTTATAAAAAGAAGGCTGTCTCTAAAACCTTACCTGTCTCCCCCGATCTTGGGTGTGTTGCCATGGAAGCAACGGCAATAACTACTCACCAAGTGCATTTTAGAGGCCTTCAGCTTCCTAGGCTGTCAATCAGACAACTTAGACCTCCTAAAAAGAGCCTCAAATTCATCCCATAAGAACTGGACGTTTTGTGAATACATTCTCAGAGCAGAACTCAAAAATCTGACCACTATGAGCCCTAGATACAGAGTTCTTCACACTGAAGCTCATGAGGGTGGGTCAGGGAGCTTCCAGGAGAGATTCATGGTCAAAGACCATCAGAGGGGACAAGCCCTAAACACGAACTCTGTCCCCTATAAACTGGCTTTCTCCTCTCTTTAAGTGGAACTCCCTAACCTCTGTCTATGCTCAGTGACTTGTAGACCACACCATTCAGAACTTCTATTACAAATGATCAATTGCCTAGTATTGTTTCAAACAAAGACTTTTTGCCTGTGTCTAAAATCCCATCCTGCCCCCCTCCCTCCCTCATCTCCCTTCCCTACCTGATGGTATTGTCCTTTTGTAAGTTTCTCTTTAATTGTGTAGTGACAATCTCTCACCTCCAAAAATACATTTCTTTTTTGTTGAAAATGCAAGGAATCTTTACTGTTTTCAAAGAAGCTGAGAATTTTCTCACAGTGGTGTTTAACTGCCTTTAAGACAAATGATTTTCAATGAGATTCACAGAGAAACAGAAATGTTAGTGTTTGAACGTGAATAGACACCACCTTCCCGCACCTAGGAAATTCATGCAATTATCTCTTTGGCTACATTCCTGGGACTGGGACTCATTTTCTGTGGCCTTTGTATCTTGAGATAAAGTAAAGGCACAAAAGGGTAATTGATTTACACATTTTCTTTCCATTGGCCAATCCTATCACTTCCAATCTGAGTCCAGATTTACACAAAATATCCATCAATCATAAGGCATTTGCAGGAATCCTTTCTTTTACGATTGGTTTTTTGAATCATGTGCATATTACATTAGGCAATAATAAGAAGATGACACATTCTTTTCTGCATGTCTCTTTTCAATTTTTTTAGACATTGAAAAATCTTAGAAAATATTTTTATGATTTACTAATCTGCAAAGCATAGCTGAAATTACATAGCCTGACCCTTTCAGAGTCAGGGGAAATTTTATTCTCTCTCATTACAGCTGAGGTGACTGCGTCCGAGAGACAAACAATTTGTTATGTAGGGGAAAACATCAAATTAGAATAAAGCCCCTTCCTGCCTTCCATCCCATTACAGCAAATAAATGTGCAGCAGAAGGAACCATTGGGGTGGAAGACATAGCTCAAAGGGTTCGCCATGTAAATATAAGAGCTTGGGTTTGATCCTCGGGACCCAAGTAGTAAGCCAGACATGATGGTATATGCTTTTAATCAAAACATAATAAGACAGGCACAGGAGACCCCAGTTATTCCTCTCCTTTGACCCTGATCATAGAGAATGATCTTTACATCACACTTTCGTTACAGACACATGATCTTTTTGTAGCAAGATTGGCTCTCTCCTAGTTACTTGGAACATTCTGTGGCTTGCACTGTATCAGCCTGTCTTCTCAGGTGCTGACAGCATATCATGAACCCATTATTTTCCTTGTCATTGTGATGGAAATACGTGACAAAATCAACTTTAAAAAATGACTTATCTTGGCTTATACTTTGAGGGGATACAGTCTACAATGGTGGGAAGTCACAGTCACAGTGGCAGGAGTTGAAAAGGATTGGTCCATTGTATCCACAGCCAAAAAGCAGAGTGATGCATGCTGGTGCTCTGGTGTCTTTCTTTCTCTTCAGTCAGGAACCCTAGCTCAAAGAGGGTGCCTCATACATTTGCCCCAGTTGTCAGCAAACTCATTACAGGGCTCTTCCCTGCACCTTCTAAGCTCAGGAATTACGAATGTGGACGGCTGACTCAGCTAAGAAGGCTACAAAACTTCACTCATATTATCCAGTCCAACCCCTTACCCTCCTTCCCCTCTCCCACTTTCAGATTTCAAGTCAACAAGTGCTATCAATTCATATTCCCTTAATAGCATGCAGCTCTTCTGCATCTTCTGGAGCATACCCTTTAATTGAACTCTGCATCATTTCTCACCTAGATAACCGTAACTCTGGTGATAAAGTGATTTTCTAAAATGCAAATCTAATTATTCCCTGTCTCAAAACACTTCAATGATTCTCCTTCCACTTTGGCATAAAGACCATGATGTTGACCTGTCCAATAAAGCTCCTGATGGGGTTCCCTGCTCCCCCTCTTTCCCTCTGTCCCTCCCTCCCTAAATCTCCCATAACCTGCTCTGTTGTTCAGCAACATTATAAAGTACCTCCTTTCCCCTCACTTTTCTTTCTTTTGCAAACATCTTCCTATTCCTGGATTGTGCCCTCTCACTTGTCCTTGAAGATGCCACCTGTTTTGATTTTTCATACAAATTAACCGGAATTCCTCACATTGGGGAAAAATAACAAATAGCACAGGATCATTTCCTGCACTTCTGCCATGACCTCTCCCAAAATGGCTGCTCCAGGAACTAGAAATTAGCATAGACACAACTTCTTTTCATCCCCAAATCCAGTGTCTGCTACTATGCAATAAGGTTTTACATTGTTCCACTTTGCGAAGACTGGTGAGCTACGCTGTATCAGACAAATGATACAATGTCTTTACAACAACTGTATCTGACAAGTGATACAATGCACTATTTAGCTGAAACAGAGAGAATGACTGGTCTCAGGGAGAAAGGTGGTTTCCCATTATCAAAGGCTTAGCAAGTGGCCAGACTAGTAAAACACAAATCCCAACATGTTGGCTCCAGTGCCTGCTCTAAAGCAGAGTACACCATGTCTAACTCCATGTCCAGCATCACCTAATGCTGGTCCTGACCACTCTACAGCACTCCAGTCTATAGTCCATCTGTGCCCCTCCCCCACTGTTGACAGCCTCTGGATTTTTTATGAATTGCAGAATGAATCACTAGCTTGCCACCCATCTTTCTGGTACTGCCATCCCTGTACCTAACCCTTAATCTGTACTAATCTAAGTCAAGCTTTCATATGTGTGTGTGTGTGTGTGTGTGTGTATGTATGTATATATGTATATGTATATATATATAAAATCTTAGTGGTGTCCTGTTGGCCTAAAGGTAAAATCCTGAAGCCCTTTAAAATTATTTTTAGTAAGCATGTAAAATAATAAATTTCAATACAACATTGACAACACATATATCTTGTGTGTTTTGCTAATATTTGCCACCTATCATCTTTTCTTTGTGCATCCTCACTCCCTCCTACTAACCCCTTTTCTCCTTCTTGGTCCCTTCACTTTCCCCAAATAATCTTCCTTCTGCTTTTATATAAGATTACAAAGCACTGAACTGGATTGAACAGCCTCATGATGGGGCTGCACTTTTTGACCCTGATTTCTCTGTGTCTCACTTCAGCACCACTGATCTTCGAGCTACTTAACATAATATGCACATTAACTCCAAATCATCAGACAGACCTTGCTTTCTATGCTCAAAACTTTCCCTTCACCCCAATTATGAGCAATTATTGGAAGGAAGAAAATATTCACTGACTTCCAAACTAGGGTGAATTTATAATAAGTGAAGCTGGGTAAGTACAGTGTCAGGGAAAATCCCAGTGAAGGGTTTTCCACCAAATCTACATATTTTCAAATAGCATGATTCCATTCTACAGACTTACTAAGGGAACGTTCTGTTGAATGAAACTCATTCGGAAATGTTTCTAGATTGTTAAAATGAAACAATTGCTGCCATAGCTCTAGAGTCTAAACTTTTCAATGAGACAAACAGAACATTTCCTGGTTTATATTACTCCTTCTCAGCCCATCATACCTAACTCACATCAAGTAGTATAGAGCTCCTTATACCTTGTTTGTGCACCCTTCTGCTAGCTTGTCATCTTTGTCTTTCCCTACACAGTCCCCTCATCTAACTGCCATCTTATTTATATATGACTGTTCAGCCAATCATTTAGGAGAGGAAGATACTGTGATAGTTGCTAAGGTCTCATTGCTCAGCCCACTCATTCTTCCACCATAACACTTGATGCAGGCTTTCCAAATCATGTTTCAGATTCATTTTTTCTAATGAAATGTCAGTACCTGTTGCATCTTGAGAGTAGGTACTATGTCTTGTTCATCTCATTAGCATCGGCTAGCACATAATAAGTAAATATTCAATGTGCTTATTGAACTCATAGGTTGGTGTGTTTCCCTACTTTGGGATTTAGCATGCTTAAACTTGACCTGTCATCATTTATTTTACATGATCATAACTAAAATCTTACTGTTTAGTTCAAGAGACAACTGATTTTAGAGAGAATAATCTATAATTATAAGACATAGGATACCATCCTTCATTCTGCCTGATTTAATAATTTAGATGTACAAAGGTCATACACTCATGAAGGCACAAAAATCTGAGTAGCATGAATAGTGTAATAGATATTAGAATATGAATGTAAAATATTCCATTGCATTATTACAGGTTATGATAGTGCAAACAATTAAGGATCCTAAAGTTTGATAAGAAATCACAGGCTTACATTCTTAGTTTCATCCACTCTTTTTAAAAAGGCATGTAAGGGAGGTGAAGGACTCACCTGCATTGAGAGGCCAGGCTACTGAAAGCTTGACCATGCCCCAGGGAATATATAGATAACACAAACTGAACTTTTTTTTCCCCTGGGGTAGGGTTAACAAGGGTGGAGGGGAAGAGGACAGGAAAGGACTAGGCAGCGAATGTGATGGGGTGTGTGATGGGAAATCCCCAAAGAATCAATAAAAATATTATGCTGGAAAAAATAAATAAAAATGTATATAATATTGTAGAAGGGAGTAACAATTGTTGGTTTTCTTTGGGAAAGTGAAGACATGCCAGCAGAGTTCTGTTAGCTCTGAGAACTTTCTAAAGAGAGATAGTGAATAGATTTTGCAAGGAGGGAGACTATAAATGTGAGCAGACTCTCTGGAGAGATCCACAGCATGAAATCCTTTGTAAGACAGTGAATTCTGATCCTTTTAAAACTGAAAAACCACTCCCTTGGGATCATTTCCCAGTAGGGTGCCAAGCTACTAAATCTGCACAAATTCCTTTGTGTGAGCCTGTGTGGATCGTATCAGCAATGGACTCAGCAGATTTTTAGCTGTTCTTCTCTCTAATGATCATCTACAAATAAGCTATGGCTTGATACATAAACTTTATTAAAACTTCATGTCTTAAATTAATAGACTAAAATGAATGTGTTTGAAAAATACTGGTTGTTATGAAAATCTTCCATATCCATATTTGCACAGAGATAAGTTGAGTTCCTGAAGATCTGGACAGGTATACTTGTTCTGAGCATAACTTTAACATTATTTTGAATTAGTCATGTTTTTAAGTTGCTTCTTTTTTCTATTATATGTAAATCTCTGTTAGTTTAACATTTTTGATCACCTTGATATATGCCATTGATCAGGTCCGTGTACACATTCTTGCTTTAACAATAATTCTGGTTTATAAATTATCTTCTTTAGATTTGCAAATATGTATGTATTAGAGTTGAATCCTGAGTAAGCAATGTATACGTTGATGAAGTACATAGCCTACAACATTGTTTTAGTATAAAAGTACTTGAAAGGAGGAACAAGGAGAACTGGGCTTGTAGAAAAGCATCTTTCTCTAAACTCTGACTGGGAAAGTTTAAGACAATTGGTGCACGGGGCTGCATTCTGGAGTTTGAAAGTGCTTTCCAAGCACTGAATCTAGAGTTCTCTGATGTTACCTTAACAAAGTCCACGGTGCTCCTGCTCGGTGCTCCTGCTCACATTTAAGTCCCAGACTCTTGTCCATTTCAAACAAACTGAACAGGATCAACACTTCCCTAGAGTCTTGTTCAGCATTCGCTCACTGGCATGAGTTCAAATTGTGTTCACTGATTCATACATACCACCTCCTTCCTGGGTCCTTTGTCATACTCTCTGTCATACTTACAACCTTCTCAGGACCTCCCTAAAAATGTTATCTAATTTTCTCCTCTAACACATCTTTCTACATATTATGGTGCCTACAAGTGTCCATCTTCTCTTCTATACATGCGTCCAAGGTAGCAGCAGTATTTATTAATTTTTCTCTTCCCAGAAGAACCTGTCAATAGACTACTTTAAATTTTGGGGTGCATGTAGAAATGGGTGAACTTGTCAAATTAAAAAAAAAGTCATCAAACCAATTGACTCAATAAATTGATATCAAGATTTTTTTAATTTAGTATCCTTCCTTCAATCTAGATTTTTCTCATTATTTAGAACTCCTCAATTGGCCTCTAAATTTAACTTACATAAGAATGTAAAAGAGTGGTATCAAAATGGAACAATTATTGTCTGAGCACTTACCTGAAATCTAGAATAACTAATGCTTTGCAAATTGTTAGCACTTTCTAAAGATACATCCTCAGATTATAATTTTTAAATATAAATGGGAAAGAGAGGAAAGATGATAGAAGTCACTTTTGACAACTGAATGCTGTCTTTAAAAAATTTACACTTGATGACCAGAGAACTGTTCATGCTCTCAGCAGTTAACAACCTGGAGTTGCTCTCTATATTAAGAATAACTCCTGAGCCGGGCGTGGTGGCGCACGCCTTTAATCCCAGCACTTGGGAGGCAGAGGCAGGCGGATTTCTGAGTTCGAGGCCAGCCTGGTCTACAGAGTGAGTTCCAGGACAGCCAGGGCTATAAAGAGAAACCCTGTCTCGAAAAACCAAAAAAAAAAAAAAAAAAGAATAACTCCTTTAATGTCTACCATTGGTATTTTGTGTAGGAAAGATACAAAGGGACTGCAACTGGGGGCTACTGCCAATCCCTAGAGGGTGATCCTGACAGACCAGGAAGGGGTAAGATTGTCACCATATTAGAATGCACATGAACCAATGATCAAGAGATCAGCCCAGGTGAGCCATGTAGGCAAGTGACTCCAGCTTTCTGAGCTATGGTGTTCTCATCTGCATGGTAACAAAATCCTGACAGACTTTCCCAGACTTCATATTCAACAATTCAGGAGGTACAAAGGGTTCTGATTTGGGCATAGAATTTTGCTGTCGAGTCGTTTTAGCAACACCAGTTTTAACATTCACATGGCTGCCATGGCTGCCAAGATAAACATTGTGCAGATGATGTGGGATGGAATGGGATGAGGAGATACATATGAGCGCCACTGTTTTGGTGTGTGTGTGTGTGTGTGTGTACACGTGTGTGTACTTAAGAACAACTTCTATTTTCTTGAGTCTGGGTCTCTCTCTAGCCTAGAACTTCAACAGGTAAATTAGGCTGGCCAGGCTGGTCATTGAGCTCCAGGGACCGAAATGTTTCTCTTTTCTATATTGCCATTGTCTGCTCACATTTATAGTCTCCCTCCTTGCAAAATCTATTCACTATCTCTCTTTTGAAAGTTCTCAGAGCTAACAGATAATCATCATGTGCCACTATTCTTGACTTTCTACATGTGTTCTAGAGATCAAACTCGGATCATCATGCTTTTGAGGTAATTTTACCAACTGAGCCTGCTCCACAGCCTAAGATCTTCTATCCTGTAGCAAGATTGTCTGCGAAAGTTGGCAACAAGTCTCCAGATTTGAACTATCTCAAACCATCTGATGGACAGACCTGAAGGTCCCTCTTGAATTTTCCATTGACTGGAAGTTGATTTCTCCCTACTCCATTGTGAAGAAAATGTAATTTGAGTATGCATGGTGTTGGAGTACTAGTCTCCATATGCTAGTGACATAAATGTGACTGTGCCATGACTTGTGGGTGGAGACAAGCAAACAGTGAATGAATGAGACAACACAGTACTACATAGAAACACAAGGATGTATCCTTCATGTATCCTTCACTAATCCCACAACAGGAAACACAGAGGGGTGTTTTCTAAAGAAAGAAGGATGCTGTCTTCAGAGACCAGGTTGAGTATTGCACCTGCAGTGTGCACCTGACCTTTCTGTAGCTGCTCTCATCTCAAGCAGTCCTGGATAGTCCTCCCTGGATCTCAGTCTCAAAAAGATATTCTATAGCAGACTAACCAGGGGACTGGGATTGAGTTATTTTTAAATTAATGGCTATTTTTCTTTTTTCACATAAAATTTTTAAATAGTAATATTATTTTTAGGGTTTTTTTTTTCTTTAAGTGAGCAGGAAGAAAAGCAACAGGATTGATCCAGACAACCTTGCATGGATGACATATTAAAAACATATTGCCTGAGAAGCCACTATTAAAAAGAGCTGGCATAGTAGCTCAATGCATTAGTGTGCTAGTCTTTTGAATCCACTATAATTATAGGAAGAAAGCATCAATCCCTGCAGTGGGGGAGCATTTAAAATTACAGCTGAGGTAGTAAATTACTGGTCCTCAATGTCCTCGTCAGACAGATTGCTTTCATTTCATGAAGAGGGACACAGTGCTGTGTCAGACCCAGCTTCCCCTGGCGAGCTTAATGTGTTCTATTTAAAAGCACAAGACAGAATAAAGGAAGTAGTAGGAGATTTTACAATCTGCCAGCATAAACATTTATTTTTATTTTCCCAAGAGAGTGGTGTGCCAGAGTTACACAGGGAATGTTTTACATTACTCATGTTGAGGGGTGTGTGTGTGTGTGTGTGTGTGTGAGTGTGTGTGTGTGTGTGTGTGTGTGTGTGTGTGTGTGTGTGTGTGTATGTGTGTGTGTGTACCTTCTATTCCTCTGGGAATAAAGCTGACCAGTTAATAGCCAATGTTTTGCTGGTTTTGCTGGGCACGATTTCAGCAGTGAATTGAATTCTCACACAGAGGTGGCACAGTGCCTTTTATGCTTGTCACTTTTGGCCTGTCCCTAGGCTTCCATCCTGCTCCAATGCCAGTAATAGAAGCAATGGGGCTTTAATATGTCAACACAGCCCTAACAAAACCACGATTGGAACTAGTCTATGATTTGCTTTCCAACCTTGGTCTCGTTTCCAAGGAACCAGGGAAAAGAGACAGGGGAAGGTATTTCTCATGAAACTGTGCAGTACTTTAATTAGTTCTTGAATACCCAACTGGGCTTCCCCCCTACATATTGAGTTTTGTCAAATAGATAGTTTGTTTTGGAAACCTGACAGAAGCTTGTAGAAACAGTAAGGCTTTTACACACATGTTCTAGTTGGATCTTGGGTATCTCTCGGTTGGTAGCTAAGAGCTAAATTGATAAGCACTTACAGTGTTAAAGACAGAAACAGACTAAGTGACTGCTTTGTGAGAAATGAAAGTACTATAAGTTTATATGGTAGATATAAACCACGAAGTCTCTCTCCAGGTTTACGAGAATCCATCAAAGTATAGCAGGGAAAGGTAGAAAGAAGGGAGAAATGAAGTAAATAGATTTCAAACCAAAAAACGGCATCTCCTTGTCAAGACCCATTCCTCACAAAGGGTAAACTGAAACCTTCTTTTTTAAAAAGTCCTTCCTCTATTTTGAGATTCCACGCTCCTAGCTGTGCTTAAATATGTCTTTGCTTTGGTTCAGTTTGTTTTGCAAAGACCCTGACAGCTTCCAAAGCTAATCTAATGAAAATCAGAGATTTTTTTTTCTGCCATGTATTTTTGTAGTCCTATTGTGCAATACTGAAGTTTGCATTTTGGCCTGTTATGATGTCAAAGGATGAACGTGCCTGTAACGTATTAGTCTTCCACTGAAAAATCTAGACTTTTATTGTAGGACTTCCCTGGGTACAATACCAGGAAAGCTTAAGGAGTCTGTGGGAATTCCTATCATCTTGATAGAGCTTGGAAGAGAGAGCAGGACATTAACAAGTATGGTGGTAGTTAGCTGTGGTGCCAGTACCACAGGTGAAGGATGCTGCAGTAGAATCACTGCATTTGAGACCAGGCTGAGATAAATACTGTATCTCTCAAAAATGTGTGTGCTGTGTTTCTCCTTATTCATTTTAGCTGTGAATGCAGCTCAGTGATAGAATGTTTGCCTAGTGTGCGCAAGACCCTGGCTTCTATCTCCATCACCATCATCACCATCATCAATTCTTAACAAACTGAGTAGTCCTCCCTTATTCAGAGAATGAGTATTCCACTAAGAATAGAAAAATTAGATAACTCAGCCTAGCCACCAGTGTATAGCTGCTTCCTTGCCCCCTCCCCAGGAACTCCAAGATACTGTTATCCATTTAAAAGATGATTTCAAAGGAATTAGATGGATTTAAAGAATGATGTGCATATAAGAGAAACACGTTAATGAAATTAATGTAAAAATCCCAAGAGTACTGCATCCTTGTAGGCTACCAAGCATTTCCCTAACCTATGTGAGACCTGGATGAAGAGAACTCATCTGAAATGCTGTTTTTCTTCATCAGAGGCCATAAGCAGCATCCGGACTCAGAGGTCTCTGAACTTCAGCTTCCTCTGAGGTTCACAAAACAAGCAGGCATGGAGATCTTCAGGTGCCATGATAGAAAGCCAAAGGTCAAGCAATGGGCCTGCCTGAGAACAGCCAGGAAGCTGTAGCTACACCCCTGTACTGAAGTGGCTTCTTAACACAACGTAGATACTAGCCAGGTGGTACAAGCCCATAGATCCAGATACGTAGGCAGAAAAAGGAAGACCACAAGTCCAGTGCTTGCCCAGGCAACAAAAGCTCCAGAGCAGCCTAGTCAATTTAGCATCCCCCTGTCTTAGGCAAAAAATAGAAAGAGGCTTGAGCTAGAACTCAGTGGGGGAACATTTACCTAGCTAATTAAATTAGTTAATTTAAGGTCTATTTATAATACCATAAAACTTTGTTTTACAAAAGAATAAAAATGAAAGCATTTGGGCTCTTGTCAAAATCCACCTCTACTCTGTGCACTCATAGGCTACCGCCTGAGCAACAAGCCACTGTGGGTTCAAGTTCTAAGACGTTCTGATTTAATCCTCCCTCCTCTGTGCCTCTGAGCCCAACCACAAGAAAGCTAGATTCCCAAGACCAGGACCAGAGCATCTTCCGTCTTCCCAAAATCAATTGAGGATTCATAAAAGAAAATCGCCATCATCTCAAGGATATGACTGGTACTCCAGTTGGAGGGCAAAACCAGTGTTGTAGAGCTGAAACAAATCCTCAGAGCAGAGAATGGTCTTCCCCAGTCACACAGGTCAGGGCCTATGAGTGCACATAACTCACCGCACCACTGAACAGGGAGAGACCCTGGGATGCACTTAGTACAAGTGACTCACTCCTGCATGTGCCTCAACTGTGGCAGAGTACTTCCTCAGGCAGAGGTGAATACCTGAAGACCATTTCCTTTACATAGGCAGGTACCTGAGCACAGGAAACTCCTAAGACACTGAAAACCAGTTTGCCTTCTCTGCCTGGCGCTAGACAAAGTGTTTTGTGTAGTTCACCTCAATCCATCCCAGACCTAGAACTCTGAAGAAAAACTTACCATTCACACTTCCTAGCTGTAAGGCTAAGTGAAGCCAAGTTACCTGAATCCATGACCTTCAGCGCTGGGCTTCCTCCCTCATGCTGGGCTACAGGAAACATTGACAGTGGAGAAGGGTCGCACACCTCCAGAAGAACCAGATGCCCTCTCTTCCTGTGCCATCTCACTGGGTTCAAGGCCCTGGCTCACTTTGCTCACAGGAGACCAATGAAGACTGAGGGCAGCCTTTTCTCCCTCTAGCTAACAGCCCTCCCTGTGGAGACCTGAGTGTTAGGCATGGCTGCTCACATTGGCTGCCTGCCAGAAAGGCCCCAAAGTTCACCTCTGAGGAAAGATGACTTTAAATTGGAAAAGAATGTTTGAATGTCATTTTCGTCTTCACATTCCCCAGGAGCCTTTAACAAACCTGAGGTAGAAGGAAAATTCTCTCCTTGAACACTACCAGTGGGGAAAAAGATTTGTAATTGGCCATTAAAGGAATGTTAGCACATGCTATGTAAACAAGAAACCTGATTCTAGGAGGCAGCAGAGTAGCCTGGACCCCACATTTGCCCACTGTACTCAGCTCAGTGTTACTATGCCTTGTTCATTGTAAAATAGCTATAATAAAAGCATTTGTACCCACTCCACACAGTTACTGAGGGGCTCAAATGGAAGCAGACATTGCAGGAAAGCTCAAATCACTAACCTGTACAGACAGCATGATCACAACGCCTTTTACACAAGACAACAGGCAACCTTGGGAAAGGCCTTGCTAAAAAGTCACAAGGAGGCAGTTCTCATACTGTGAGCATGCAGTTGTCATTTCTGGGTGAGCGTCAGAATGGGTGACATTAAGCCTGCTGAGACTTCCATCTGTACCACCAATCGAAACAACATAAAGCCGGCCCCTTCACTAAGTCACAGGCTGAACAGTTCTCTAGGGTTTTTTTCCTTTTTTTTTTTTTTTGTTTTTTGTTTTTGTTTGTTTGTTTGTTTGTTTGTTTGTTTGTTTGAGACAGGGTTTCTCTGTATAGCCCTGGCTGTCCTGGAACTCACTCTGTAGACTAGGCTGACCTCGAACTCAGAAATATGCCTGCCTCTGCCTCCCAAGTGCTAGGATTAAAGGCATGTGCCACCACCGCCCTGCCCTTTTCCCTTATTTTTGATTGGTTCTCTTCTTGTGGTTTTGAGAATTAAACCCAGGGCCTCATACATGTTAGACAAACACTATAACACAGAGCTACATTCCTAGGATGAATAAATATTTCTGAATGTCATCCACAAGCCAGTTACTGTTGAGAAGTCTACAGAGTTCTGAAAGGGTCTACCCTTTAGCAAGATGGGTGCACACGGGAGGGGGGATCTATATATGTGAGGAGAGCTAGAGGAGCTACCAAGACTCTACTAACTCTCAGTCATGCCCTTCTCTATCTTCACACAGCTTACCACCCCCTTGCCCTATCTCCAACCTACCCCATCAGGCCTCAACAAGTTCTCTGGAACTTGGTAGACTCTGAGAGGTCATCCCTATCCTGTCCAGTATGTCTTCAAATGGTGTAATATAGAAATGCCCAGAGACCATCGGGAGACCGCTACGCTTTTATTCTCATTTAAAGATGTTACTTAATTTGTAACTGCATGTAAACAAACAGATGCATTAGGTAATTCTCAGGCCCACAAACCTCATCGAATTCCATAGGCTGTCACATTCATCCTCTGGTGACGCTTTGTTAAGACCCCAGGATCAGCAGCAAAAAAAGAATGAACCTGTACCTCCATTCCAGATCCAGTTACAAAGTATCCCATTTTCTCCTTGCTGTGGCAGGCCATCTGACAGAAACAACAGAAGTAAGCAAGTATTTGGCCTCATCTTTTATAGAGTTATCATCTTTCACAGTAGGGATAAATGGCAACATCTGCAGTAGCTAGATCTCCAGGGGCCTTGAGGTGTGATGGGTTACATCTGACCTGACCAGATGGTAGGGAACACTCTAAGAGTAACTGAGCTGACATAGTATTCTAAAGCTCTGTCTCGATGGCCTCATGTCCAAAGGGGTCATAATCTCCAAAACCAGTGCCACCACATGAGGGCAAGTGTTCAAACACATGTGAGCCTATGGGGGAGCCATTTTTATATTCAAACAATAACAAACAGTGTGTGTATTGTCACAATTCTCTGTCTAGCTGCCAAAGGATTTCATGGGAACTAACAGGAAATATTGACACATGGAATAAGAACTCAAGCTGATGAGAAAGCAGAACCCTGAAGCAGACCCAGAACACTAGGAGTGAAGATAGATATAAGATACCTACCTAGTGGAGGGCTAGAATGGACTCCCACATCGGCATAGTCAAAGAGAACAGTAGTTATGATACAAAAGGTCGGACAGAGAAGATGAGAGAATGCTCATTTGGCTTTGAAAAACAGAAACCTGAGAGCAAAATAATCACTAAAACAACTTAGCAATGATCTCT
The DNA here is from genome assembly GCF_978045245.1 of Mus caroli. Lineage (NCBI taxonomy): Eukaryota > Metazoa > Chordata > Mammalia > Rodentia > Muridae > Mus > Mus caroli. The sequence continues at coordinate 111,989,986 of NW_028227270.1, read as the reverse complement.
GGTGCTATCTGGGATGAACGGGGGACAGTCAAAAACTCAGCTTGCTGCTTCACTGGGACTTTAAACTCAAGGTCTATCAAGGACCAGGAAAGCCACAAGAAATCAGTATCTTTAGAGATTCTTTCTTGGAAATAAGCTTTTTCAGATGAGGCAAGTTTCTTTAAAAAAAAAAAAATTGTGTGGAGGAAAAATTAGATAAATCGCCCTTGAAATTTCTCCATTCTCATTTGGTAAGAAATAAATCATCCACCTCGATGATAAAAGGATTATGAGTTGGACTCTCATTTCCTCGACCCTGGGAAGAACTATAATTACAATGACCATATTTTCTGAGCCAAACATTAGGACTGCAGGCTTGACAAGTACACGTGTACTTGTAAAGACAATAGGACAGGTTATCTGAAATGGAAAATGACCTACAGGAGCTAACTCGACCGGGAGCAACAATGACATGGAAACAAATTGGGTTTTAGGCATTTTTCATGATGTCATTGGGATAGCAGTTCTTTGTCAAGGTCTGAATTGTAAAATTGTGGCTGACACTATTTCTTCACACTCCCATCCAGGACATGCAGCAGGCACAGATTTTTAAGGAACTTAATTCAATTGAGTCAAGCTACCCACTTCTCTCATCGTAGTCAAGATGAGCAAAACCAAAAGAATATATACTGTCTAAATTAGCATTTAAATATGACCATAAAAACCTGTCAGCATATTGTACACAAAATTACTTTTTCCTTCATATTTGGTCCATTGAATGTTTGATCTATCCTACTTTAAGCAAACTGAATACAGAATATTAAATGTACATTAGGGGACAATTATGTGCACTGCTAGATGGCATTTCACTGTCGCGTCCTTTTAGGTGAGTACAGCCCCAGTTATTTAAGAACTAATAGGTTATTAGCTAATAGAGTGAGGGGCAAGCTGACAAATGAGGAATTCAGGATCCACACATCAACTAAAGCAATAAGCACATAGATGATGGGCTAGGGAAGTGGGGATGTTAACTGATGGGAAACTGATTGAAATATTCACTAAGACCTGAGATGAACTGCTGCCGGAAACCCTAAGCACTGAGTTCTTGCTTGGGCGACATACCAGGAATATGCTTTTTGAAAAATGCATCAATGGAAAATGGACTTTTCAAGGCCCTGGAGGCTGCAGAGGTAAACAGAATGAGTGAAAAGGGTATGCCTATTACTCAAATGATCAGTGTCATACATACTTTAGAGAGGGAGGGAGAGAAGTGGGGGGAAGAGGGGGCAGGGGGAGTAGAGACTGACAAAGGGCTGGGAGTTGCCTCAGCCAGTCAAATGCTTGCCGTAAAAGCACAAGGAACTGAGTTTGCTCCACAGAACCAATGTAAAAGCCAGACACAGTGGCATTCACTTGCCAGTGCTAATGAGGCAGAAACAGGTTGGTCTCTGGGACTTGATGACCAGCCAGCCGAGACAGCCTGGTCTAATTGGTGATATCAAGGCAACAAGAGACTCTGTCTCAAAACAGTGGGGGTACAGCTCCTAGATGATTCTTGAAGTTGTCTTCTGACTTCTGCATACACATAAATTCACACACACACACACACACACACACACACACACACACACACACGGCAGAGAAACTGACAAAAACTAAGAATAGGCTCCATTCATTATAGAGTCCATTCACAAAGATGTTCTTGGACTTAGTTGAGCAAAGCTGCTGTAAGAAAATACCAGCATCTTAAATGGCAGATGTTTGTGTCACACATTTCTGGAGGCTAGCATTTTGTAATCCAAGTGTCAGAATAGAGTCGAGCACTCCTGAAGCTCCTTTGCTTGGTTGGATGATAACATTACTTTCCCTGTGGCCTCATACCACCTCTGTCTTGAATATTCTTACTGTCTGTCCCTGTGAATGTCCTTTTCTTCTGAAATGGCCTGTCAGATTTGATTAGGAAATACACAGATGACTGAATATTAATTTAATCCTCCCTTATGCAGAACCTGCTTCCAGATACAGTCACATTCTGAGTTGCTTGTGGTTAGGGATTTAAGACATGCATTTCAGAAGGACACACAATTCATCTCACAGGAAAGGGTAAAATCAGGCCTTAAAGAATTATAAGAAATGACTAACAACTTCAGGAAGACTAGGAACCTATAATGACAGGCAGCAAAGTAAGAAGGTGGAAAGGTCAGTGAAAGAGGCAGTGTCCCAGGATTGGAAGGCTTCATGATAGAAATGATGGTCATCAAAACAGAAAGGGGAGAAAGTCCATCCATTAAATATGGCCTCCACCTCATTGTAGCAAGGAGGAGCCACTATCAGACCTTGAATGGGAGACTGACTTTATGGTTCTCTTCTCTAACCCTTGGTGCTCAAAAACAACACAAAGCCAAGACGCTTAGGTTCATAAAAGGTAACTGAGCACTAAGTTGCACAGAAGATGAATTTGTCTGGGACACTGAAGGTTTATCTTCTAGTAGGACTTTATTTACATTTTAAAATTAAGTGCCTGTTTTGCATATGAGGAGTTGCAGGGAACTTGAATATGCACATCTGCTACTCTTCCTACACAGTCTAACTTAAATATCAACACAAATGCATTGAAGGCAAGAGGGGAGAGATACCCAGGAGTCTGTGAGATGCGTTTTATGTGTATGGGTTGATGAGGTGTCTCTCACTCCACAGATGGAAGGAGCCATACCGTGGAAGAACCAGAAAAGAGTGCAGTATAAGATATCAGCTCGAGGCTAGGATTGCTCTGTCAGTTAACCCCTAATCCTTCCAGAATTGGGCTTATGAGGGCATACTCACCCTGCTATTGTATATTGTCCACTCCACAATTTCATAAGTCCTTATGGTCTTTAATATTTTTTTATTTAGTTGCCCAGAAAATGATTTTCCAAATATGCTCTGTAGTAGTTTCCATTGACTTTATTCACCACGCCAAATGTGTTATTTAGTATGAAGATCTGTCCCAAGAGACCATGAGGCATAATCTCTTCCCAATAAAAAGAATTGATCTTCTCCCAGGCAGTCCAAAGATTTCAATATTTCATTTTACGCCAAGTAAAAGGTTAAGTAAACACGTGTTTAGGGATGGGAGGAAGCAAGAGAGGAACCCTGATGACCTTCTTGCCAACCCCTCTAGATTCCCAATTCATTTCGATGATTGGCAGTGGCATCTGTCAACTCCCTCAAGAAGATAATCAAATGGTCTGCTGATGGACAGTCAAGATTATCAGGCTTCTCAGAGTAGGGAAAAGGCAAGGTCCTCCTGGTAGAGGCTTAGCATGTCTCAAATTGAGCATTCTAGGGTTATTTATAAGGTTAGAAGCCTGGGGTAGTAGACATTAAGGCAGGTCTTTAGCGCAGAGACCTGGATGGTGTGTACACATCATGAAGAGTAGTTCACAGTGTGTACATTACTATGCAAAGCTGTGGTCTAGAAGTGAGTCCTCATGGCAAGGTTTTATTGTCGGTAAGTAAGCTATGTAGTCGGTTCACAGGCTTATCTTGCAGGTACAGATAGTTCCTGGAGGAAGAAGTGAAGTTAATGTGATGCTGGTATTGTTTAACACCATGGCAAGAAGTCACGGTGCTTTCTGTTCTTACTGATACCTTAGGGAAGATCTAAAGACTTCTCCAAGGTTTCTCTTTAGCCAGGATTAGTGGTAAAATTTGATAAGACTAATTAGGTAAGTCTCATTAATTTGAAATAATACTTAGTTATACATGGAAAAATCTCTTCATTTCATCTCATATGATTTGCCAAGAGAGTATACAAATAATTACAATCAAAGTATATATACTCTGAATATCATAAAAGACTTTTAAAGCACTCTTTTGTGACTGACTTGATTAGTAGATGAAGTAGACTTTCAAGTAAGATGGATTTTTTGCTTATTATGTCATTTTATTTCTATTCAGATAAGATATATTTGTTTTATGATGAGAAAGAGCTAGGCCAGAGGAGGTAATTATTTACATTCACAAAAAAAGAAAAAAAAACACTTTTTTCAATAAATTCTCTAGCATAAAAAGTCTACAATTGGATGATTTAGAAAATTGTATCTACTAAGAAATCTGAAAAGTAACCATACAAATAGATGGACTCATTTGCATTTGGAATTAGCTCTAGTATGATTATAAAATTTTGAAGAACTAAAAATCCCCCTAAGAAAGCTTTCCTGACATGATTAAACATTGTGCACCTCCCATAAAACCTTCCGAGAAAATGAACCGGTCCTATCCCGAATCCAGATGAGGCACCGTTGAAACTTAACTTCCAAATGTCTGGTTGTAGTTAGACATTGTGATTCAACTCTGCCTTCCGCTTTCATCTTTTATTTATTTATTTTTTTAACTTTGCTTACTTAGGTCTAGCTACTTAATCAATAGCTACACTACTAATTCAACATGATCATCATCTGAATTGCCTAGACCCCAAGTTAATAAAACTATCTTTCGTAATTATTGTCTTCGTCATAGTCATTATAAATTAACATTTTAAATTCAGACAGTAACTATTTTTAAATACATATCAAATGATTAAATTTCTTCCAGGTGGTCCTTGGTTTGCATCTGGCAAAAGAACGGGGAACCATCTGTTTATTTAATTAATTATTTATTTATTTATTTAAATAACTCACTTTCTTCTCACCTGCAACCCTTACTAACCACCATCTGCTGACTTGGTAGATGTACGTACAGGACCTCAAGCTGCTGGTATATGCATCACACCTGTGAAATTCTTACTGTTTAGAGACAATGGGTGAAGTTTTTCCATGGCTAGGGAGTCCTAACGGATCTAATTCCAGTCCTCTCTTCTGTGAGCAAACTCGCTCCGTATGACCTAGCTTACTTACAACTTTCTCTGGAAGTTGGTCCCATCAGTCAGATGGCATGGTCTGACCTTGTGGTGTTCTTAGATGACAAGAGGAAACTGCTCTTAGAGTTTATCTCTTTTCTTCTCCCACCTTTGCATATAATATCCATATCCACACACACACACCCTGCAAAGATGGTAAGAGGCATCAGATCCCCTAGAGTTAGAGTTAAGGTGGTTTTAAGCTGCCTGATGTGGGTGCTGGAAACCGAATTCAGAGCCACTGGAAGTGCAGTACATGCTCTAATCACTGAAATACCTCTCCTTTTCTTTGGGTTTAGTTCTTGCTTCTTTTGTGGTCAGCTATAGGAATTCCTTACCTGGTATTGATATTAATTCCTTTGCAAGTGCATATTTTTTAAGTCTTTTTATGATGTTTCTTCTTTCAATTTTGATTTTGATGAGGTTCAATTTTTTTCTTTTGTTTTCTGTACTTTGGGTATCCTAAGAAACCACTGTCAAATTCAATGCCATAAAATGTTTATCAGGATTTGTCTCCATTTTCAAGTAACTTTTATATATAGCATGTGGTAAAAGTCAGACTTCATTCTTTCACATATGAATATGGATCTTGGGCAGGAACGCAGGGCTGCTGTGAGTTCATGTGTACCAGGGCCCTGTTGCATCCAAAAGGCATTGTTTCTTCAAGTCCTCTCCAGCCTCTGACTCTTACAATATGACTCCCTTTTTCATGATCTTCCTGAGCCTTGGGAAAAGAGAGTGAGATGGATGTCACCTTTGAGGCTTAGCACTCCATAGTCTCTTATTCTCCATGCTCTGAGTCTCTGTATTAATCACCATTTACTGCATAAGGCTTTCTAATGAGCGTGGTCACTACACTGATCTATGGGTATGAAGCTAAATAGAAAGCACTTGGATTCTATGTCCATTTAGCAAAATAACAACATTGCACTCTTCCCCTAGGACATAAAACCTCCCCGGCCACAGGTTTGTAATACCGGGAGTGTGTTCTCTCCTGTGGAGCAATCTTAAATCCAATCAGAAAGCTATTGATTACCACCATAAGATTCATGATGCTATTGCACCAATGGGCATATCTTGTCAGGGCAGCCATTATTGTAGGTCATGGTGTTGACAGTTAGGTAAGAGTGTTGATGACTTTTCAGCTTGCATAAATTAAACCAAAATTTGCTGTTTGGCAGTGGCAGAGACTTTGACTTTGATAAAGGTTGGTCTGCCATCAGGCCAGGCACCTGCCACTCTCTACCCAGGGGATGGTGTTTAGCATCTTTGGGTCTTGACCTTAGCTCTCCCATTTTTTATAACTCAAAGTCTATTGTTTTGTGCTGTTTTTCATACATGTGGCTTTCATTAAATAGCTGAGAGTCAATGCCAGAGTCTATCTTAGAAAAATCTGAGTAAGATTTCTCTATATCCATGAGCAAAAATGCCCCAAAATTCCCATCTTTCTGATCTATGGAAGAAAAAGGACTCTTGACTGAACAGTGTGTTCTCTTCAAATAACTGTAAGTCCTACTCAGTTGTTGTCAGCCATCACTGCAGCTGCTTTTCTTATAACACATGTCTTTTCCAGTAAGTTTAACATCTCTGTATCCTTCAGTGTCCCTCCACATATACGCATGTGCCCTTTACATTTGCCTCCTTTCAAGAATGTTCCCTCTATAGAGATCCCCTCCTCAGTAGTTGTATGTCCTGTCCATGACTCCAGTCTTTGTGTTGACTTAGGAGTCTGATCCAAGTTGGCTCAGACTTGGAGACTTGTATGGTCCTATGAATGGACTAACAAATCCATTTGCTGTTATTAAAATGAAATAACTGAAGCTGAGTGCTTTCAAATGAAAATATGTTAATTAACTCATAGTTCTGGAGGTTCATAAGTGTGGCCCTGGCATCAGCTTGATTCTGGAGAGCATGTTTTGTCATATGGCAATACAAATGTGTGATGGTTTATATATGCCTGGCCTAGGGAGTAGCACTAATTGGGAGGTGTGGCCTTGTTGGAGTAGGTGTATCACTGTGGGTATGGTCTTTAAGACCCTCATGCTAGCTGCCAGGAAGCCAGTATTCTGCTAGCAACCTTCAGAAGATGATGTAGAACTTTCAGCAACTCCGGCACCATGCCATGCCCCTACCTTGATGATAATTGATTGAACCTCTGAACCTGTAAGCCAGCACCAATTAAATGTTGTCCTTATTAGAGTTGCGTTGGTCATGGTGTCTAATCACAGCAGTAAAACCCTAACTAAGACAAAGTGTGAGAGGATTTATGAAGGAAAGGACTTACCATGAGCAGGAAGCTACAACAAAACTCATGACTATAAGAAGAACAATAATTCTACTCAACATCATGCCCCAAAAGGTCCAATAACCTGCAACTAGAGAGATGGATCAGGAGCACCAGCCGTTCTTCCAGAGGACCTGGGTTCAATTCTCAGCACTCACATGATGGCCCACACCTGTTTGTAACTCTAGTCTCAGGTGATCCGGTGCCCTCTTCTTCCTTCTGGGGGCACCAGCCACACACATAGTGTATAGACATACATGCAGGCAAAGCAACCATATACTTAAATTATTAATTAAAATAAGAAAAATCCAATGACCTCCCACAAGCCCCTTCTCAAGGTCCCACCACTTCTTAACATTGACACACTGAGAACCTCGCTATTAACACCTAAGCCTTGAGGGACCAACCAGACACATGTTAACAGAGCACACGTGTTTCATGACAACTGTTTCACATTTAATAATGTTCAATGCTGAAACTGCACTCATTTCCTCCTCCCCTGGGGACGCATCCCATTCATCGATTCCCAACTAATATACAGTTTACTGTCTTTAATATCAAGAGAAACACCTAGACTATTACTTCATAAAGCATTTTAAACAATACTCCTACATGTAACCTGAAAAATAATTTATCTATCGTGAACTATCACTAATTCTAGAAAAGATTAATTCATAGCTGGACAGATTAAACTTCTCTTACTTTATTTAGCTAACAACCTTTATTAATAAGATGTTGAGACTCCAAAATGCAAGGATAATGTTTTTCACATTTTATTTTGACAGAAATATTTTCAAAGATTTATTTATCACTTTTTATTTATGTGCATGTGTGTGTGTTCCTATGTGAATTTATTTATGCTCTATGTGTAAATGCCTGTAAAGGCCAGACGGTGTTGGGTTCCCTGGAACCAGAGTTATAATCAGTTATAAGCTGCCTGATAAGGATGCTGGGAGCCAAATCGGGATCCTCCACTTAAATAATATACACTCCTACCTGATGTGCCATCTCTCCATCCCTGCATAAATATATTTCATGAGTTCCTGTAAGCAGTCTCATGATAGCAGGTAGCAGACATAATCAGCTTCCTCAGCACTTACAACATCCTGCACCCAGGAGCCTCCATATTCAAACATGTTTAATGGTTGAAGTTTGGACATGACTGAGAAGTAAGCTAAAGGTGTCAGAGGTTTCTATATCCCACCTCTGGCAATTATCTTCAACTAATGACTGAGAGGCAGATAACCACTCAAATTCCTGGCCTCTGAGTTGAAACAACTCTAAGCCAAATGGTGCATAGTTTCTCAAAGTCCCAGGAACCATGTTCCTGGACGGATTTCTGTCTCTTCTTCCATACCTTTCTCTACTCCAACCGATGTCTACTATCCCCTCAGAATAGAGCTCCCTACATCCTGATTCCCATCTTGGAGTTTTCTTCTAGGAAAAATAAGATAAAATAGCTCATCCCCATTACTTCAGCCTTTTGATCATACCTACATGGTTGGAACTAGAAATACTCAAATAAAGGAACCATCAAAAGGTAGGTATTGGGATAAGGAGTTATAAGTTAAATAGATGGACAGGAATGTGACATACTGTGGGGTCAAAGTGAGACCACTGATGCTGAATAACCCCCAAATGTGGGAGTGAGAATAGAGGATGAATGTTCTCCTGTACCACAGGTACTGCTACACAGTTCAACTTCCTAGAACACAAGCATGCAGCCATAACTGCTGAAGAGAGCAAAGTCACTGAAACAAATCCTCAAACAATTATCCTTTTCAAAAATGATGGAAGTCTGGAAGTATTTTGCATAAAGAACAATAATAAACAACAACAAAAAAGTTCATTCTAAATCCTAAAGAACAGGAAAATAAATGAGTTTCTGACTCAGAACACAGACTATGCAGACAGAATTTCATTGTCACAACAACTGAGAAGGGCCCCCTTCGCCTGCATATCAGACAATATGGAGGGCCCCACAAAAATTCTGTAGACAAAGGCAGAGTCTGTCCACTTCTGGGGTGCCATGACAACGGGGCACCTCTTGCATGGTTGAAATCTCCCAGCAAGGTCAATGAGACGCAATTAGAATGCACAGGCTCCGCAGTCACCCCCACATCCACGCCCCCAGCTAATTGAACTCACCCAGATGTTTTCTTTTCTACTCACTGAAATGATGACATTATTGGAGGTTAATAGTTAAAGGTTTATCTAAATTAGGTATCCATAAAGTTCTTAATTTAGCCATTGAGTGCCTAATAGAGATTAAATTGGACCAGGAGATACTATATTTCAATCTTGTGGGAATGACTTTGCACAAAGCTGAGGACTAGCTCACTAAGAAGTCTCCTCCTTTCACATAATATAAAACCTTTGGTTCCTAATAATAAGGCCGTGACCCCCCCTGGAGAGTTACATAAAGTATTACGTGGGCATTGTTAGGCTTTTCCTGTGGGGTTTCTCTGTGCATGGGGCTCTGACTTCTTTTTTAGGAATTCTTCACATGAGAAACTCCTTGATGTGCTAGTGTAGGGGACCACGGAAGTTCAACAAGAACCAATAGAGGTCATCAGGGAAGTCTGGGGAAGAGAAGGGGAGCCAGGAAGGATCAATGAGTATGAGACAGTTTAAGGAATTTCTCACTTTAGGAACAAATGGACCCTGCATGAACACAGTAGAGGAGGGAACCTGAATAATATAGATTGATAGTGTCTGAACAGGACCTGAACTACAAGAATGAAAAATCAAAAGTTAAGGACAGTGAACAAAGGAAACAATGAATTACTCATGCTGTTAGAATGGTCACTGCCATTGCTGATGATTGTGTGCACGTGAATGTGCATGGGTGTATAAATGTGTGTGGACAAGTGTGCATGTGCTTGGGTGTGCATGTGTGTGAATGTGCGTGTATGCTTATGTGTGCATAGTGTATGTGTGTGTGCAGCTAATTACCCCTGATATAAAGTATGTGGGGAAAGAAATATATATTAAAAAAAAACAGGTCACTTCAGGTGAAATACAATTTATCTTATCCAGAAAACAAGGGAAGTCTCAGGGTTATAAATAATTAAAACAATATACTCTTGAAAACTGGTTATGGATGGACATGTGCTCTAATTTGGATCAGAAGCCTGTTTCTCATGGGGATGAATTCTCCAGTGTACGTTGAGAGACTAGACTGTGTGTATGCTATGTGACATGGACAGAAGGACAGTCTTACTTATGAGAAAGAATCTAGGTAGAGCTGCCTGAAATACCAGTAAGGGACAAAGGCTAAAGGAGGCTAAGGCTGTTGGTAAAATGAGAGAGGAACTTCTGAGTGGTTGGAAGGAGGGGAGCTGGCAAATCCCCCCATCAATCTCCTGGAATCTATTTCCATGGATTATGAGCCCATCTTTCTCTTAGTGCTCTGCAAATATTCTTCTTTATGAGTGATTTACCTATTCTTCTCTTGAGCCCAGATAAGCGAACCAAGATATCTCATGCAATTTATTTGTGAAATGGGCACACCACCTTCCTTTTCCTATTTGTTTTTGTATTGTTTTTCTGTCTGGTCTCTTTTTGCTTTTTAAATGAAGCATGAAACTTCCCCATGAGGCTAAGAATGGAGCATGCTGGGCGCAATGTGGCATAAAGTTCACCTGGATAGCAAGTCCAACTAATAAGAACAAATAGATCCTGCACTTTGTCTTGTCATATTTTAGGCCATTTGGCAGATTCAATTATTTTTTCCTAATTTTCAGAGCTCCCAGGATGGTATGTATGTTCTTTACATAGGAAAGTGGGGTTTAAAAGTCCAGTAGTAAGCTGAGTCACATGGTTCAGTTTCTACTATCAGGCTTCCATCCTCATGCAAATTAATAATAATAATAATAATAATAAACACTAACTAGGGCTTATAACTGGGTACTCAGATGCCTGAAGTCTAATACATAAAATTAATATATCTTTCTGATTTTCAGTTTGAAGAAAGTCATTCAGTATTGAGCCAGTGTGATGTGTGGAGCCACATTTCAAGAAAATAGGGTATGCAGCGTAGACGCAGCATGTGACAGCTGTCCCATTCCTCTCTATAAGACTGCTGTTCCTGAGAGCGAAGATATTCATGATGCCCACACACTACTTGGGGCCCACAGTTATTTGATACTAACCATCAAAAGACTCTGATGAACACAAGGTAGTGAACTCAAATTCTTTGTACAGAGAGATGTCCAAACCAACCAGTGGCAAATATAATATTTCTTTGGCATATCTTTGTTACAGTTTGAATCTGAAATATCTCTCACCAGCTTGTGTTGTGAGTTCTGTTTCCATCTTGACACATTATTTTGAAGACTGTGGAGTCTTCAAGACATGGAGCCTGGGTGACAGAAGTAGGTCACTAGGGGTGGGTCTTTGAAAGTAGGTCACTAGGGCTGAATCTTTGAAATAGATCACTAGGGATGAGTCTTTGTCGCTGGTTGTGATCTGCTTCCTCTACTTCCTGGCCTGTGCCATATGAATCGCCATTGCTACAAAGCTCCCGCTGCCATGAATCTCTCTTGCTGCCCTGCTTTGCCACCAGGATGCCCTGAAATTTCTCTGAAACATGTGCCAAAATAAGTCTCTTATACATTTAGTTGATTCTACCAGGTATTTTACTTACAACAATGCAGATGTTAAGTCTTAAATATTCATGTGAGTATTTTATTTCATGTTATTTCCACATTAAGTTTCTTATTAAAGTAAGGTTTAAAGTTCTGCAATGGACAAAATACTTTGAACATCATTTCCAAATGTTCTGGCTGAACTTACCTTCCAGAAAGGTAAAGATGCCCTGTAATGGGCTACAGACTCATCACTTGGTCTCCATACGCCTGGAGTGTCATAAAGAGTAGATACACTTATAAAGAATCTTTATTCTTCTATCCAGACTTTCTCAGTCCTTGGGAACATACCTTCATTTTATTTACATGTTCTTCTTTCTTTAGATCTCATAAGCTCTGCCATTTAAATTACACATATTCAAGCATGTACACTTTATTCAGAGCCAATGGTATCTTTAGATATAGAGGCCACTCAGAGTATTGATGTTTAACTTTTATAGTTCTTTATCTATTCTAGATATTAGTCCCTCCCCCTGCATTTGATGAGTAGCTGCCAACAATTTTCTCTAGGCTACCTCTTCACTGAGGTGGTTGTTTCTTTGACCATACAGGAGCTATGTAATCTCATGTACTGCAGTCTATCAGTTCTTAAGGTTATTTCCTGTGCTGTTTAAGAGTTCTTTTCTGAATGCTTCCCCGAAGCCCATATCTTGAAATAGTCTCTGTGTTTTCTTCTATCAGTTTCAATGTTTCATAAATTAAAGTTTTTCCTCTATTTTAAGTTGACTTTCATTCAGAGTGAACGATAAGGATATAATTTCATTCAATTCTAAATACAGATGTCTAGTTGTTTTAGCACCATTGCTTGAAAGCTTGTCTTTTTTCCTCTATTTCAGACTTTGTCAACTTGACCACAAAGTAGGATAATAATTGTGTGGATTTATTTCTGAGTCTTCTACTCTAGCCTGTTCTTTAGTGTGTCCATTTGGGTACCAAGACCATGCTGTTCTTGTCACAATGGTCTATGGTATAATTTAAGGTCAGATATTGAGATACCCCTTTTTAATTGTCTGCTTATTTGCATTGACTAGTCACATATTCACTCCTTTCCAAATGAAATTTGGGGTTATCATTTCTATGTCTATGTTGAATGTCATTGCAATTTTAGTAGGAACAATATTAAATTTGTAACTATTTTTAGTAATACAGCCATTTTCATAATACTAATTTTGCTAATTCATGAGCTTGGGAGGTCTTTCCATCTTCTAGTCTTCAAATTTCTTTTTTGAGGACTTACATTTTTCATTGTATGAGTCTTTTACCTGCTCCATTAGGTTTGTTTCTAACTATTTTATTGTTTTCACAGTGAAACAATAAATAGCTATTTCAAATGACATATTTTTCCTAACTTGTTTCCTAGCAAGTTTGTTATTGGTATACACAAAACCTACTGAGTTTTATATATTGACTTTGTATCCTGCTGCTTTCCTTTAAAAATCAGATCTAAGAGTTTTCTCGTAAGGTCGTTAGGTCCCTCACATAAAAGGTCATATCATCCATCTGCAAACAGAGGTAACGTGTCTTCCCCCTCTCCTGTTCATAGACCTTTATCTTTCTCATGTCTTATTGCTTTAGTCAAGATTTCAAGCACTATATTCAATAAGAATTAGGAGAGCAGGCACCCTTGTTTCATTGCAGATTTTAGAAGAGACACTTTTCAGTTTCTCCTCAGTTGGTGTAATGTTAGTTGTACATTTCTTGGATGTATCCCTTATGAGGTACATTCCTCATAGTCATAATTTCTTTGAGAGAGCAATCTATACTTTTAACAAAGACAGATTTGTCATATTTCTTTTACTGCTTTTACTGTTTTGGTTCTCAAAGAGCATAGACTCTATTAAATACAACATAATTTTCATTTTAAATGTATGTCTTCTATCCACCTGAACTTGGTTTTTTAATTTAGAAGAGGTAAAAGTACAATTTCATTTTTTTCATATTGATTACTAGTCTAACAGAATTTAATAGTTGATAGTTTTCCTCAGAATCATAATGCATTTTCATCTGTTTATATTTACAACTTGTTAACTTACTTATTCTTATTTTTTGCTTGTTTGTTTATCTGTTTTTGACACAGACTTTCTCTGTGTAGTAGCCCTGGCTATGTTGGAAATCACTCTGTAGACCAGGCTGACCTCAAACTCACAGAGATCTGGCTGCCTCTGCCTCCGCCTCTACCCCCGCCCCCACCCCAGCCTCTGCCTCTGTCTCCAGGGTGCTGGGAATATAGATGTGTAACCCACATCCGGCCTGTTCATTCTTTTATCTACTGTTTTTGTCTTTTAATGTAGAAATGAATTATAAATTCAGAAGAGTATATACCATAATTTTAGAAGCACTCAGAATCTTGGTTCCTGTCTTTTTTTGTCCACAAATCCATTTCACAACTGCCATGTTTAAACCATCCTGTACACTTTGGATTCATTGTATGACCTTCCATTTCATCTCACCCCTCTCCATGTTTTCACAAACTAGTTGTAAATCAGTAGGGAGCATGGACAAGCAGCTCTGTATAGCTTCTTATATTAATGTAATCTTTCCCTCTCTACATATTTAAGCTATAAGTCTTGGCTACATAGGTAGGTGTACTGTATGTCTTCCACTGTTTTATGGGCACATCATGCCTGACTTGCAGAGAAAGGGATCATGTTGATCTGTCATTGGTTCCCTGAACTCATTTCCAGATTCATATGAAATTCACATAGATGGCTAAGTTGAGCCAGGTTGTAGATACTCACAGAACTTATGGAGTATAAATTTAATTGTCTTTCACACATTTGCTCTTTTGGCTTTCAGGTAAACTGGAAGTTTCACACTGAGTGAGACTCAAGATTCTGTTATTTTGCCAACCAGTTAACAAAGTTCTCTGCTCTGAACTGATCCCCCTTGACCTCTTCATAAATATTCTCATACAAGCTCTTGAAATTAATGTGTTTAATAGTCTCATACAAGTTCACACATGTGAACTTAATGTGTTTAATAGTCTCATACAAGTTCACACATGTGAACTTAATGTGTTTAATAGTCTCATACAAGTTCACACATGTGAACTTAACGTGTTTAATAGTCTCATACAAGTTCACACATGTGAACTTAACGTGTTTAATAGTCTCATACAAGTTCACACATGTGAACTTAACGTGTTTAATAGTCTCATACAAGTTCACACATGTGTCTCCACTCTCTGTATCATGTACATTAAACACTGTAGTGAATGTGACTGCCACTCCACCTTGACATTTGGAAAAATATCAAGTTTAGTTTATATATTTACAATGTTCTACTCTTCATTAAATTGAGAGTGAAAGATAATATTTGAAAATTGCATAGATTGAAACCTACTGAGACAATCAATACCTGGAATTGGTTTGGGTTTGGGTGTTTTTTAAGGGGGAAGAGGTTTTATGTTTTCAGAGAAATTAAGAGTTCGATTTAATTTTTACATATTGATGGTTGTGTTTCCCATAATTTAATTAACAATTAATATTTCCATCAAAATTATCATGTACTACCATCCTGGGCATGAGCCCGTACTTTCAAGATTATGAATGAATTAAAAACAAATTGAACAAGTACATAAGAAAACAAGTGATCAAATGTACTATGAATCAAGAGCTATAGTAAGTGATCTCACATATAATCTCCTCCTTTTAAAAATTAGATGCCTATATAGCTGGACTTCCATATTCTTCTTTAATTTTTGTTTATCCCTCTGGAATTATAATGACAGCCATCTTTCTTTTTCATACCTGAGTGCCAAGCTCATTTGACCCTCTCATCTTTTGAAAGCAGTTGTAAAAATTCCATTTTAGAGATTAGAAATACTTAAAACCCAAAGAAGTTAAATTATTTTTTCAGAATAATCTCAAATATTTATAGAAGCTTGAGCACTCTGTTCTAGAGCTATTATAAAACAATCCCCTCAACACTGTCTAATTTCTTTTATGCATTGCTCAAAGTAGCATCTTACAGACCTGCTGAACCAAAAGTCCCTAATTTAATCCCCCACACTAAAATACTTTGGATAAATCTGGCATATAAAATTATAATTAAACCCTTAGCCACTGGCTGTAATTAACTAAGAAGTTTCATTCATGTTTTACAATTAAGTGATTAAACAATGAATTTTCAAATATTTCCCTAATGAAGTCATGAACTTCAAGAAACCAAGTGCTGTAATTAAATTAAGAAGAATGAAACAGAACGTATGAAAATCACATAGGTTGAAATCTTCTGAGACAGCCATCTCTCCCTGGCTATAAGTTAAGTACTTTTAAAGGAGGGGGAAAAAAACTTTTAATAAATACATAAAAACCAACATTTTTCAAAAATCCAGCATGAATGAAGCACTGTGGTAAATAAGCTCGTACATACTAAAATTTCTTTCCCCAGAAGAACATCAGAGACTACACGGGTTATCTTTCAAAAACAACAACAAAGGATAAACACAGACTTAGGAAATTCCAGTACATTTTCCTAAAAACCATGGTTATCTGAGAGAAGATGGTGCATAATCCCAAATGGCCCAATGTTGCTGCAACATTTCCTTTCATGCCTTCTAGGACCAATGCCTAGTTTATGGCTATATAACCATACAATGCCATTTAATATGAAAGTCCTCTTTGGCTCACTTGTAAAGCAGAACAAACAGAATGCCATGCATTTGTAAGAGTTAAAGCAGAGACAGGATAAATGGCTCATCACTTAAGAGCATTGTAGTACTCTTGCAGAGGATCTCAGTTCAATTTGCCTGCACCCATTCCAAAAACAAAAACAAAAACAAAAACAACACAGTGGTCTGCAATTTCAGCTCCAAGAATCCAGTACCCTCTTCCAGACTCCACAGTCACCTATGCTCCCATGTCCATGTGTGTACATATACACACATAGAAAGACACAAAAAATAAGTCTTAAAAAAAAAACTAAACTGGTCTGTGTATATAGGATCCTAAGGGCACATGAGAAAAGAACTGGGCACATCATAAATGTCCAATAAATATTGACTATTAATTTTCTTACTACTATTACCATCGGTAGATTGGAACACTCTTTGGATAATTGAAATAGCAGCTGCCTGCACTCCTTATAATCATCTGAGGTGATAGTAATAATATTTTCACTTCAAAAATAGAGCAAAAAAATACAAAAGGACTTTCCAAGATAGCTATTCCTAAAAGTCAACCATCGGAGACACAGACTCATTGTCTCAAACCTCTTGTCTTACTCTGTGAATTAGTTTGGTTATTTTCACCTTTGTCCACCATCAGTCCATTCTACTCTCCTTCTACTGCACTAAGCCCCAACTCAGACTAAATTTACATTTAGCACAGTCTTGGAGAAAATGGTGGATAAATCCATTAGAAGATAGAACCCTACTAGCGGGACAGTAGGCTTCATGCGAAGAGAAAGATTCCATTTTGGACTATAGTGCTTCCCTGCCCAAAACAAGGCCAATAAACCATTCTCTCATTCTATCTTTCCTCTAAAATATTGAATGATCCACGCTAGAGTTTCCTCAATTGAGCCTCTTAATTCTCCTTTCTGTGAAGCAAACCCTATTTCTCACTCTTTTTTTAAATTTTTAATATTTTTTATTACGTATTTTCCTCAATTACATTTCCAATGCTATCCCAAAAGTCCCCCATACCCTCCCCCCCACTTCCCTACCCACCCATTCCCATTTTTTTGGCCCTGGCGTTCCCCTATACTGGGGCATATAAAGTTTGTGTGTCCAATGGGCCTCTCTCACTCTTAGTACTCTTTCCTTTCAGCAAACTAATCAGATTAGGATCATATGCCCCACCCTCACCTCTCTCCACCCTGCCAATCAGACAGTCGCTCTTCATCCTTCTTCCCTCAAACCCATACTCTACACAAATACTACTGGATGTATGTTCTTTTCTGATATTGATAACTCTTAATTTCCTCAACTGAACTTTAGGATCTTTCTTGGAATCAACCCATTTTGTACTTGATACATTCTTGTATTAAGTGATTCATCATGAGTACATACACATAACAGATGTATGGATAACTATGTAAGATCACTTAAATCTTATTGTCATCATGGCATTTTTTATGCTTCCATATTTATTAAAGAAATATTTTCTCCTCTATTTTATATCTAAGTCTCTAGGAAAGCATAATTCATTGCTGTCATGCATCTTAGTTGGGCTGTCTAACTTATCAGATTGACCTATTACATTTTCATATTTTCCTTATTTCTGTTTTGCTTTGTTGCTTTGTTGCTGGCCACTTGGTTGACATATTTATGCCTTTTGCCCATTTCATGTGCCTTCTATTCTTTCCTAGGTCAGACTTCCAAGTGACTTCCCTGTGTGGTTCTTCCAAGTTTTGCAAGAAACAAACAAAAAAATTCATTTACATTTTTCTTGGTTCTGTTATTTCATGTATGAAATGTATTATCTGACTAAGTTCTTATTAATGTTTAATTTCAGAAGTAGTGAGTGCCTTGATTTTAAGAAGATAGCTTCTGGTCTTGGCCTGTTATAAACTGTTTATTTTCAGTTGACTATGGGAGAGCTTGAGGCAGCTGCCATTATTTGAACCAGGAGAGAAGCTGTCATATGAAAGCTTTTGGTTTCCTAGTTTCTGTTTATTGGTTCAATTTGAGGAATTGCCCAGCTCTCTTACCCAGGCCTGTAGTGTGGGTTTAATATCCAAAATAGGAAATATTAACACATACTAACACATAGAAAATTTAACTTTAGACTAACTGAGACCTCAGAATGATGTTTAAGAGTATCGGTCATAGACAAGATGTAACTTGAATAGACTTTAACAAAATATTAGAAAATAGTACTTACCCAGAAAAGAGACCCTAACTCTCCTGTAATCTGTTCAAGAAAATTGAGAGGGGTGGTGGGAGATAATAATGTAATATGCTATTACAGAAAAGTCCTAATAACCCAGATCTTATACAATTAAAACTCATTACCTTCATAAGTGTCTATGAGACATTTAACTTCCAAGTTTCAACCTGAAAATTATTTGAGTATTTTTTTCAATATTGATTAATATTAGTATGTTGAAAACTCATAGCATTTACAAATGAATACTTATTACAAAGTTGATACATTGTCTCAGAATTTAAAAACAATATAATATGTCATAAAAGTAAGTAAAAATGATTGATTTCACTTTCTAAGTGATTTTTGTGTGAGTAAAAAGTAATTATACTATCTAGAAAACTTTAAATATAGGGTTCATTTAGATGATGTGTGTAAAGGAGTTGGACAATGATACCAGCTATTACTTTGTTTTAATTTAAATGGTCCACCCAAAATAAGAACCATATAAAAACATTAAAATGTAAGCATTAACTTCTTTCTAAAAACTTGCCTCTTTATTGTAAAAGATTGGCTGCACAAATACTTCTTTCATTTTGATGTTGGCAAGAATGTGTCAAAAGCAGTGCAAGAGAAAGAAAATGTGAAAGAACAGTCAGAAATATGGCCTTGCCAGAAAACAATTTTTCCAAACAACTTAGCTTATTGGGGAAAAAAATTGCTGGAATTACTCCTTTTCCCTTGAAAACAATGTAATTTATACATTTTAACTGGATAATAAAATGAAACTAGAGGCAGGAATCATTAGCCTCCCAATAACAAATTAAAGTAGGCATCTACTGCACAAATGCAAAAGCTGACATCTGGTCTACCTGACAGTTGTACTTAGAAAACGATTCAGCTGTCACCACCAAGTGAGCTGAGAGCTGGCTTGCCATTGAACCTGTAAAGAACGTGTAATCATGAGACACTTCTACAGCCTGTGGGCTCTTCTCCCTCTAGGCCTGGCAAAGGGTGGTATGAGGTGTGCATAAGGGTTTTATCAGGTCTTTCAATGTCTCAACTGTAGTATGAGAAAGTCTGAAAAGGTTACTTCAATCCTTGTATTTCATAGTCCCCCAAGTACCTCATCTCTCTATTAAAACACTCTGATTTCTTGTTCTCCCACTAATTTCTATCCAACAGTTAAAAAAATCCATTGGAAAATATTTACAGCTAAAATTCTCTTCACATCTACCTCAAATACTGTAGTAAACCAATAAAGACCCACAGCTAAAATGGGCTACAAATAGACAAGTCTGTGAGAAACCAGAAACTCATATTGAAAATAAAATCAAAAGCCAGTATCATTCAACACTGTATATCATTCAACATTGTGGCACTGGAGGTGATCCACAATATGCTAAAGTCTTTGTGAATTGTGAATTTAGAAAGCAATCTCTGAAGCCAGGACTTAGACATTTTAAACATGGTAGTCCCCCACAATGAATATAATATGAAAATAGTAATGAATGTCAATCAAAATTGAAGAAAATATTAGATATAGAATATTAGTTGTAATTGACACCACGAGGTTTAGAACAATGAATGACTAACTCAGGGTCATTTCACTAATAAGTAGCCAAGTTCAGTTTGAATCTCAGTCTCTTTCAAAAACTAGATGTGCTTAGTTCTTAAGTAGTATAAGCCAAATTCATGTGTAAGCACGCAATGTGGCTACAGGAACTAAAACCTGATGGACTGCCACGTCTCACGGAAAACACGCTGATGGTATATATCAATAGTCCAGGAGTTCTAGTGTACCACTCTAACACCATAACACTTTGCCCAATTCAAAGAAGAAGGGGCGATGAGGATAAAGGAGTAAAGAGGAGGACCTGTGAAAATCTCAGTTCTCATGAGTCACAAGGAGTGCATGAAAGACACTGAATTGTAAATGACTAAGAAATCACATCTCGGATCAAAACTCTTGTATTCAATCGACAGAAAGTGTGTTTATAAATTAACAGGGTGGTTTCAGTTTGTTAAATTACAGCACACATCTTTGACACACTTTAACCTTTTGTTTGTTTGTTCATTTGTTTGTTTAGCAATTTCTCCATGCTCCATGTCAAATTTTACCCACAAGTCTTTATGACTGTTACACTTACATTTTAAAATTCTGATTTTTCACTAAGGACCCATGAACCCTGTTTCAATACTGTTCCTTCCCTCAAAGCATCTCAAAGAGTCTCTCTACTGTGGGTTTTCTTCTAACACTCAGATTCACTTGGACCCCTCCCTTCTGTACACAGTTCTTGCTGTTGGTCATTTCCCAATTAGCTTGGAAGATTCATCCCTCCCAATTAACTTTCTTAAAAGCAAGAAACATTTATCTGTGCCTTTTACGTCAACTAGGTATACATCTTTCAGATAAAATCCTCCATTTATGTCATTTACAAACCATTGGCTGTATTAATGCACTTATTGAAATAGCTTCTAAACCATAGGTTTATACAATCTGTGTAAACTACATCTGTAATTCTATGAATACATATTATAAATAATAAGTAAATTATATATATTATAAATATACAAGAACTATAACTGAATATGTAAATTAAAACTAGAAATAAACTAAACCTACATGTTGGTATGTGTTTTGTAGCTATTTCCTTTGAGCTAAAGCATTTCCTCCTAGAAGGAAGTAAAAAAATTAGTAGACTCAGGAAGGTCCTGAAATTTACTAGGTTCAGGAAGTTTAGAAATCTCCCAGACTCATGAGACTCCTCTCTGAGTTATGAAAATAGTAATCGAATAACTGTTTATGTAGAATAGAGGCAATTCGGTTTATATGTGCCTTCACTCATGCTCCTGTGTACATTTTGGTGAAGCAGCTAGGTGCTTCTGAGTCAGCTATGCATGCCCCTGTAAGTAACCCTTCCTCCTTGCTATTGACAACAATCCAATTAAACTCACTGTTTCACCAATCTAGACTTGGATGGAATCATTTCTATGGTCTGTCATTGACATCCTTTCCTGGGTAAATACACATTTGTTCATGTATCCCCAAGAAAAATCATACAACATTGGATAGATAGATAGATAGATAGATAGACAGATGATAGATAGATAGATAGATAGATAGATAGATAGACAGATGATAGATATTTACAAGTGTATGTACATATACAAATTTAGTTATATGTATGAATTTTCATGAACTATTTCTTCAGTACAAATATAAATAAAATATTTTCTTACACATTTTACTCAAGCAACTGCTAAAATACATATTGACAACTATGTATTTTATAGACAATTGGAAAATAACTACTAAAGAATCCTTTATTTTGGCCATTGAAGATGCTTCGTAAGCTTCAAAGCCTCCATTAACACAGCAAATAGGAAACAGGAGACAGGCTCATTCAGGTGAGCAGAATACATTGATTCTTGCAATTGTATTTATCCAAATATATAACCACTACACTTTTCTAATTTTTTATCCAACTAGCATGAACACAGATGTGGTGAGATTAATAGAAAATGCCAAAAAGTAAGAAATATAAGGATTCCTGCATGTCTTTGAGAAAAATATCCTCCTTGAAAGAGATACAGTCAATAATAAATCAAGATGCTTCAGGGTTACACGAAGCAGCTGAATTTTCATCACAGAAAATAAGATCTTTTTATTTAAATGAAATCACTGGGTTAGAGCAAAAAATGTAAAATCTGAAATGGCAGTTAAAGTCGCTTTTCCCCAAGGGAAATTTAGATCTATCTGGGTGCATTAACATATTTTAATGTTCTGTTTCCTAAAAGCTTTGCAAGGTAGACAATTTTATAAGAAGAATTATATGTTCGTGATGCTTTTATTAGGTTTTTGTATGGGGTTTGTAATATCCACACTGCTATAGGAAGAGTATCATAGGAAAAGTAAAGGAATCCAGCCCCAGCACTGTCACACTGCATTGTGATTTTTACGGTATTCAAGTAGCTCTGAAAGAGGAGCTAGACATAATTACCTTTTTAAATGGCAGACTTTACCAGCTTTGATGCATGAGAATTAAACATGATCACTAAAGAGCAGTAAAGTGCTTTTTAAAAAATACTTTCTCTTAAAAAAAAAAACAAAGCTAAGAAGCTGCTGAGCAGAGAGCAGTTGAAGCTGCAAGAAAAGCCCGGCCCTAAAGGACCAGAAGAGGCCACGCTGGGATGCAAGGGTTACAATCTCCCTCCTCAACAGCCAGAAATGTACAGCTCTAAGGTGCTGATAGCAAGGTTCCCGTTCTCAGTTCCACACAGAGCGCCACGTTGAACTTGGTAGAGAGGGAAGAATCTGAGAACTCTGCCTTTCAACTCAGCACAGCTGTGCCAGCAATTCATCCCAGAAATGTGTGCTACTTTCAACCTTTGATCAGAAAAGCTTCTTTCTGCAGTGGGAAATGGAGAATACAGATACTCATAACTCGTCTAAGTGCTAAGACTAAGTAATGATGAGTGTGTGTAATAGGACATCTATAACAATCCTCCAGCCATCTCCATGACCTGAGGCTAAGAGAACATGGGGGAAGGGGGACGGTGAAACACATGTCTGAGCCTGAGGGTTGGGGGAGCACTGGGAAGTGCTGTCTTGATATGTGGCATGGCACCACAGCCTGGACTTAGGTCTTGTGCATTGATCTACTTGGATTCCACTGATAGAGGCTCATGTCATTGTCACCTGAAAAATAGTCATGCCAGCACTCTGCTCACGAAGAGGCAGTAGGGACCGTCCCTTTCAAAGCTCTGAAGGAAGCAAGTGGCACAGATGGCCTTGCTCAGCAAATAGTGCCTACCAAACCTCCTTGTCCTTAAGGAGAGAACACGGTGAAGCAATCAGACGTTCCTAATCCCACCTTACTTTGGCTCAGGAACAATTCTTGTTGGATTCTCCCCTGGCCTTGAGCCACCGTGGGTGCAGTGTCCTATGTTGTGTTCTTGGGGCCTCCCAGGCAAATCTGTTGTATTTTCAATTTCCTGTAAATCTGACTGCCCCAGCCATGAAGCTAGGAGATTCCTCATTTGAGAATGGCCCATCAGAAGAAGCTAAAACTTGTGGGTGTGGGGGCGGGGGGGAGAGCAGTTCCTCTCTAAGATATACTAATCGCAAGGAAAAAAAGGATAGACACAGTTTTTTCAAGTTATATTTGATGTGGAATGTTTTAATCACACCTCAGCATGCATATGGAAGTCAGAGGACATCGAGTGTAAAACTTCCTGTGTAAAACAGGATCTGTTGTTTATTTCTGCATAAACCAGGCTAACTGGAGCATTCTGTCTCAGTCTCCCATCACACTATGTGAGCACTGGGATTGCGCATGCACACTACCCTGTCTGGCAGTGTGTGTTCTGAGGATGCAAACCAAGGTCTTCATGCTTGTGCAGCCAGCACTTCATCTGCTGAGCCACTAACACTGGCCTCTGCCTCCAGAATGCCTTTGCCTTCTTAAAATTTCTCCTATTACCAGATTACTCTGGTTTGAATGACTTAATTCAATATTCAAAGTGTTCCTCTAATATATGCCTTGAGATACTTTTGTTTTCTTCCTGATTACAAACAAAATTTAGTACACAGTATTAGGGAACACTCACGTTGACCTGTAGTGTCTGAGCAATATTCACCAAGTTGCTGAGTAATGAAACATCTGCACCTTTGATGGTGTTTATAATTTGTGGAGGGCCATGCAGGAGGAACCACAGAAGGCTTTAGAACTCAGGTTACTGTCTAATGTCAAATAGACCGTGGCTTGTTCTAATGGGAGATTTGATTACTTCCGAATTTACTTTGGATTATTATGTACAGAATCATTTAGATTCTGAAGGAGTCATTTAATGGGGGGATACAATCAATATTCATAAACAAAGCACTCCACTGCTGGCCCTTTAAATTATCTCTATATGAATGACAAACTTTCAAGGTTTTTTTTTCTCCTTCCTGCCAACTTTGCTGTATAAGTTACCTTTTTTTGTTGCTAGGATAAAATACATGACAGAAGTAACTTAAAAGAAAATGGATTTACACTGAAACAGTTTAAGAAGGATGCAGCCCTTTGTGACAGGAAAGCACATTTGAGGACTATGAGGTGGCTGGTCACAGCATCCTGAGTCATGAAGCCACGACAAATGAGTGAAGGGTATACTCTGCTGCCTTCTTTTCACCTCTTTATTCCATCCAAGATCCCAGTCCATAGATGGTGTTACCTACATTCAGGGTATAGCCTTCCTACCAGTCAAACTTCTCTGGAAACATCCTCACGGACACACCCAGAAAAGTGTCTCTTAGGAGATTCCAAATCCAGTCGAGTTGATACTGACAATAAACCATCACAAGCACTAATTCCTAACGACCCTGAAAAGGGGATGGAGGGTTAGGACTGGATAGAGTTGGGATTTTATCTTTGACCCTTACAGTTATTTCTTAAGGAAATCTTAATCTTAATCTCAATGCCTAACTCCTACTATCTAAAAGAAGAATAAGAACTCCTTCTCAAATGGGTTGTTCTCAGCTAAAGAGAGTGTTTATTTATTTAACTACTATTCATGAAATTACTCTGAGGTATAATATTTTTTTGTCAGTAACACAAAATGAATTCCTGCCCACACATCATTTGGTCACACCAGTGCACTGTTATGAGTTATGATAAAGTTCAAGACGTACCAGAGAAGGGGAGCAAACAGGAGAGCCAACCACACATGAATATTCCTTTTTAAGAAAAATTTTAGTTTATTTTCTTAGCTGATTATGGGACTATCCTGGTTGCTTTTTCTATCCTGGCTGAGTTTTTCTAGTTACCAGTTCTCTAGATACATTTCTTCTGGGTTAGTTTATGAATGGAAAACTGTTTCCCTTATCCTTTGAATGACAGCAGATTCTGTGATGATGACCTATTTCTGATGTTCATGATTTTTTGTTTTGGAGGGTTTTCTTGTTGGTTAGTTGGTTGGTTGGTTGCTGGGTTTGTTTGTTTGTTTGTTGTTTTTTTAAATATTACAGATTTTCTTTTTAAAAAAATCCGTTTTCTTTTGCTTTCCTATTTTTCTCTTATTAATTTCATCAATTATTTCCTTGTATCTTTATTCCTTTACTTATGCTTGGTTTTTCTTTTTTTCTTTTCTTTTTCCTTGTGATTGGTTGGTTTGTCGGTTGGCCATTTAATTGGCTGGTTTGTTTGTTACCTGGTTGTTTGGCTGGTTAATTGGTTGATTGGTCAGTTAGTAGGTTAGTTGGTTGAGCAGTTAGCTGGTTGGTTAGTTAGGCAGTTAGTAGATTATTTCGTTGGCCAGTTAGTCATCTGCTTGATTGTTTTGGGCAGTGTTGAGGCTCACACTCCTACTCGTGGCCTAAACTGAGCCACATTCCTATACTGGCTTTTTCTCCGTTCTGAGAAAGAGAAGTTAGTTACTGAGTCAATACTTTCTTCATTCCTAGAGCTGCTCCAAATTAACGTAAATCCTAAGTGTGTTATAAATACCTCTATATCAGCAGTGCTTTAGCGGTACCACGTATATCTTAAAATGTTATATTTCCATCCTTTTTCCTTTATTTTTTTTCTTTTAGGCTTTTTTTTTAATGCGTGCACTACAAGCACATTCTCTAATTTCCAAATACTGGGGATAATTTCTTGTAATTTTTCTATTGGTGATTTCTACTTCAATACTATTATGGTCAGTTAACATATTCTATATAATTTCAATTATTTCAAATCTCATGCAGCTTGGTCAATGTATTCTATATTGGCTAGTGTTTCAAAGAGCTTGAAAAATGTGTATATCTGTAAAATTTTTATGCATGTCAATTAGATCTTATTGGGTGATGGTATTATTTATTCTATATCCCTACTGTATTTCAATCTAGATGCTGTCTAAATCACTGAGAGTGCAGTATTTTAAAGCCCCAGTGATGGATGCAGACTTGTTGCATTTTTGTTTCAGGTCTGTGTGATTTTGCCTCATATATTTTTGATTTTTGTTGGTTGTTGCATAAACTTTGAAGGCAGTTATAAGTTTTCAGTGGTGTTCAACTTACCCTTTTATGACTATATAATTTTCCTCTTTGTTTCAAAGTATTTTCCCTTCAGTGAAGTCTATTCTATTTGAGATTGACAAAGATATTCTTGATATGTTATTTTTATATGGCGGCTCTTTTGACAGAAAGGTAAACGGTGTTACAAAACACTAAGCAAACAGAGACAACTGCTCCTCAAAGACTGTCTACATGCATGTGCCAGATGGGGCAGCAAATTTTACCTGAACTCACACAAGACTCTCTGTATGCCTATAGACTAGCATACAACTAAGTTCTCTTTACAGGGCTGGGTTTTTGGTTTGGGTTGATTTTTTAGTTGTTTGGGGTTTTAGAGAGTGGGAATTTCTATCTGCATAGCAAACAGTTCAGACCTGAAGTTTTCAACCTATCTTATTTGGAAGCCACCAATGTGCTTTTGAGCAATGAGTGCTTTGTCCTACAGCAAGTTAATGAGAACTCATCAACTACAACACCAAAAGCAGTTTGCAGTCATGATTTAATGCATCATTTTAATTATGAAATTTATGCAAACATAAACCCTTCATAACCCTGTAAGCAGCTACCTAATTTTTTTAATTAAACTTTTAAGATAATTACAGATTTACATTGTAAAAAAAAAAAGTTTCATAGAGCTAGCACATGACTCAATTACCCCACCTATGATAATGTCTTATGGTACAATGTCACCACCAGGACAAAGACACTGATCTTTCTCATATTTCTATAGCTCTTAAAATATAAAGTTAAGGATGTGTGTGTGTGTGTGTGTGTGTGTGTGTGTACATACAGATGTTTTGTGGAATTTTACCATAGATAAGATAAAGACCTGTGTGACTATTATCAATCTCATGATGTGAAACGTTCTATAACCACCAGTGTCCTTTATATTGCCTCTGAACAAGCAGACCTACTTACTTCCTCTCCCTTACAACCCCCAACAATCACTAATCTCTTCTCCATTCCTAGTCCATTTTTAAAGTTGTATAACAAGGATCATAAATCATGTAAGCTTTTTGTACTGGCTTTTAATCATTAAGCCTCCCTGGAGACTTTATCTACTACATCACTGTCCATACAAATAGATCATTGCTATTTTCTTGTTGAATGGTATTCCATGGTGGATATGTAACAGTTTGTTTAACCATTCATTCATTGGAAAATATCTCAGCTAATTTGTTTCCAGCTACTATGAGTAAAGAGGCTAGGAACACCCATGCACAGGTTTACACAAACATAAATTTCATTTCCTCTATGATTAACATCCAAGAATATAGTCTTCGGATCATATACTAGCTAACATGTTTAGTTTTGTAAGAAAGTATCAGCCTGTTTTCCAGATTGCGTATATCAATGTACATTCTTACCAGTGATGTATAAATGACAGATTCAGGTTCCTTTTATCTTTACCATACTTGTTATGGTCACTACTTATTCACATTAGCCATTCTCCAGTGCATCTGTTAATATCTCACTGTGGTTTTAACTTGAATTTTTTCAACAGTTAATGATGCTGGACATCTTTTTTTATTATTTAAAGATGTATTATATGTGATTTATTATTTAAGTGTGTGAGTGTGTGTGTGTGTGTGTGTGCAGGTGTTCATGGAGGTCAGATAAGGGTGTCTGAGCCCCTGCACCTGGAGGTACAGGAAGTTATTAGCTGTCTAATGTGGGTGTTGGGAATCAGGTCCTCTGAGTAAACAGCAAATCATCTTCCTCCTGATTCATCTCGCCAGCCCCTCCTGTGAGACGCCTTTTCACATGCTAATTTGTCATCTATGAAGCCTCTTCAGTAAAATAGCTTGTCTTTTCCAACGTTTCTAGTTAGACTGACCATTATGGCCAAGTTTGGGGGGAGAACATTATACATTTATATTGCAGTCCTTTGCAGATATTTTCTCTAGTCTTTACTTTGTTTTACACTCTTAAAATATTCTGCAGAACAAATATTTAAAATTTTTATAAAGTCTAATTTGTTAGTCTGTGGATCATTCTCTTGGAATTGTAATTAAGATTACCAGCACTGGTTTTTGAAAAGGCTAACCTTTTTTGGTCTTCATTTAAATCATCTGTTTTGTGGCTCTATTTATGGGTTATCTAAACTATAAGTCTCGATCTTAGAGATAAATTTTAAAATAACAAGGACTGCCTACTGCTCTCCTTCCACCCTTCTCCATTTCCCTAAGTATAAACATATCCAAGGTGCACTTGGAGGTAATGCTCAATTTCCCTTTAGGCAAAACACATGTCCTACTTACCACAGCAGCCCACAGCCTAAGCAAATATAGACTTGTAAGCAGATGGATAAAGGCATATACCCATGAAGCTCTAACTATATGTTCTTTCTTCAACATAGTAAGTTCTGTGCTTCACACTTGGGGAGAATTTAACATGCATCCCTTTCTTTCCAGACTTCATTCCTTGATTTTTCTTTTAGACTACGCAGTGACAGAATTGTACAACTTCAAAGAACAAAGCAGTCCAACTTAATGAAAAAAAAAAAAAGAATTGATATGTTAGCCAGTGGTAGTAAAATGTTCCCTGTATGACCTTGCTTTCTGGTACTAGCCAGAAAGCCCAAAATATTATTTTAAAGAAAGGGTCCCTTTTCCATGTCAGCCTTGCTCCGTACTGATTAATTTTGTTATGGCAGATCAACTATAAATGGTAGATCAACTATAACCAAATGACCTAAAGAGAAAACTGGAGACTGTTCCAACATTTTTGTGAATGCCTTCTCTATGAAATTAACCCCCACCAATGATTCCCACACTGAGTCATTCTTCCTCCATATTTGCACAATCTCCAACAACTGAGTAATAGTTAGAAGGCAATACCTTTGGCAAGGGTCAATATTTCCTAATATATTCCAGCACATGTGTTACATACCCATAATGTCTTCATATAGATAAAAATAAATCCAGTTCAGTCGTGAAATTCAGGCTACAAAGTAAGGTCCTGACAAGGAGGGGAAGTCAGAGGAAAGTGGGAATCAAAGCTAGTTTTTATTGGCAGGCAACATCGGAGACCTCAGAAAGACTCTAGCAAAGGGTTGCACTCTGTAGAGATCCTGATCTTTTTCTGAGAGATCTAAGAAAGCTGAGCACAGAGCTTTTCACATTCAGGATGCTCCACAGAGACCAGCCATATGAAGATCAGACAAGATATGCAAAGGAATCTTTGGAACATTGGCTGGCAGCACATTCAGTTTCAGAAATTAGATACTTCATGTATTGTTCAAGATATAACTTTAAACTCAATGCAAATAGCATTTATAATTGTGTTCTAGGACAAAGACTTGTGTCTCCATTCTCTGGAAAGATTAAAATCTATTCTGGATACAAAAAATTAAATGAATAGATTCCATCAAAGATAATGTGTTCTCAGAAACAGGTGGTGTATGAAGTTGAAGAGCCATGACTAGAGCAGGCCATCAGGAAACCAAATGAAGCAGACAATGAAATCTCAATTCTTCTTCCTGCAAAGCAAGATGTGATGGCCCCTAAGAAAGACTTAAAATATGAAAGAGCAAGGGAGTTTCCATCCCTTTCAATCCTGATCACCTGATTCTGCTCCTTCTCTTTATTAATAAAGATTGTGTGTATGTATGTATGTGTGTGTATGTGTGTGTGTGTGTGTGTGTTATGTACCAAATGCACATGCATATACATGGGCACATGCACACACACACACCAGAACAGAGAAACAATGAATTTACTGCCCTATTACTGTGATTAGCATTTTTCCATGCAGCTGCCAATTTTTCTGGAGAGCTTATGGTAAAATTTCAGCTAAAAAAAAAAAATACAGTTGCTACTTCTTCAAACAGCTGGTGGTTTCCTCCACTCATTCCCAGGTGGCTACGGTTCCAATTTGTGGCTAGTCTTGTCTTCAAACATCTCGGGGCAGCCAACATATGACAGGATGACAGATCATCCTCTCAATGGATACTGACAAACAAATTAGTGCAAAGATGCTTTTCGTGGCAGACCAGATGTGTTGAGTTCTATCATACGGAACAAGCAATGAGGAACTGTCCATGCCCCATCTGTGCCTTTTATTTTTTATTTATCTCTTTGTGTCTGTCTCTTTTTCCCCAGACTTCTAATGCACTATCATGACAAAGCACCAAATTTACACATGCATTTAATGAGCACATTGAAAGGCTGGGCTCATTGTCACCTCTAAAACTTTCCTAGGATGGAATCCAGTTAATGACAGCATGAAGCCATAGAGCTCTTCAGTAGGATATGAAAGGAATCTCTAAACACTCTGCTGAAACACAAATCTTTACCACAAGTAGGCAAAGGCCGGGAGGAGACCAGGAGGCATTTTACAGTTCTTGCCATCCAGAAATGTGTCTCCACACAGATGGGGTGGAATAACTGGCATATGCTTTACTCTTGACTAAGATAGGTATATATAATGTCCATTAGACTAAGAAGTAATTAGGTAGATGATAAGCCCTAGATTCCTACAACCTTAAAGGGACATGAAAAAGAACCTCCTTGTATCATACAACGCCACTGAGAACTAGGAATAAATAATAGATATCTCCTTTGAGGATCTTAGAGTGCAGAGAACTCAATGCGAAAGTGCCTACTGGTGCAAAGCAGCAGATAATGAGGCTGTCTATGGGCTCAGCAATGAGTGGTTTAGAAGAGAGAAGGATAGAGAGGTTTCCATGGAGCCATAGGATCCTACAGAGAATACTGCAGCCAAACAAGACTTAAGAATGAATAAGAATCAGATTAATAGGGAAAAATCAGGGCAACAGTTCCAAGATAGTAGGAGACCAATGTTCTAATGACTGGTATGAATCTGGAAGCATGTGCAGAAACCTAAGACTAATTTTAGGGAGAGCTGTTGAGGCAATGGGAGGGGATTCATTTTAAGCATTCACCTAAAGTCAGATTAAAATCTGCCACAATAGAGGAGACTATGAGGGTCTTCAGCAGAGAGGGATATTTATCCTAACATTCCCTTTATTGATCTAAGCTCCAAAACGAATTACAGAACTGAGACTACCTCTCTGCTTTAATGAGTTAGAAAAAGGTATTAATTCCACCAATCACAAAGGGCTGTGGTGTCCTCAACTGTTCCTTGACCTAACAGGCTTACAATTAATAATACCAAAACAAAAAACAAACAAACAAAAAAGCTCCTGCTGCTCTTATGTCAAGCATTCGCCCTTGGGAAGGCTCAGTTCTGTCTGTACAGTGGGCTGGAAGAGGAAAGGTAAAGTATAGGCAGAGGGTAGCTTGGGGTCAAGGAAAGCACAACTGTCCAAGACAGATGTGCAAACATGAGAGAGAAGGGACCAGTCCAAGAGGAGCTCAAGGATCCAGCCCAATCTCATGAGGTAGCATGCTGAGAATGCTGGGCCAGGTTCTGAAAGCCTGCTACACTTAGTTCCCTTCATGTGTCAGACATGTCATTTTGAGCATTGTTGGTTCTGTTAGAAGATTGTTTAGTGTTTCATATTTGATATAAAAATGATAACACAAATTAATATGGAGAATAGAGCCACATTCTGACACACTAAGGGACCTGTAGTTTGAAAGGGACCTTCATATACAACCACACCTGAATGCTGAACACAAGCCTGGTGATTCCTTCTAGTCTGAGTGATGGTATAGCCTGTGTCCTATGGCTCACCTTAACAAATTATTGTCATAGATAGCATAATGATTTCAGAGTTCCTGACCAGCTATTATAGTATGATTTCTGTTCATACAGGAGAATACCACTGTATTTGTTACTTCTGTTGCTATTGTGCAAAATTCCCTGTCTTAGGATTTCCATTGCTGTGAAGAGGCACCATGACCAAGGCAACTCATTTATAAAGGACCACATTTAATTGGGCTGGCTTACAGGATCAGAGATTCAGTCCATTTTCATCAAGGTGGGAAGCATGGCAGTATCCATGAGCTAAGAGTTCTACAGCTTGCTCTAAAGAGAACCAGGAGAAGACTGATTCTCTCTTCCTCACCAGGCAGAACTTGAGCTTAGGAGCCTCAAAAACCCACTCCCACACTAACACACTTCCTCCAATAAGGCCACACCTCCCATGGGCAAAGCATAGTCTAACTGCCACATATCCCAACAAAAGCAACTCAAGGGAGAAAGCATTTATTTGGCTCAGAGTTCAAAAGTACACTCTATTACACTGAAGAAGCTATGGTGACAAGAGGTTGAACCAACTGGTCACATTGCACCTCCAATAAGAAAGGAGGAAGCAATGAATGCTTGTGCTCAACTAGTTTTCTCAGGTCCAGGATTTCATTTCATAGAATGCTGTCCTCCACAGTTAAGGGAGATCTTCCTACTTCCGTTGACTTATATAAAAAAAAAACCTCTCACATACCCAGAACCTTATCTCTTAGGTGATTCTAGATGCTGTTAAATTGACAATATTAACCATCACAACCACATACTGGCAAGTTATAGACAATAGCATTAATTGTTTGTTCTGAAATATGGGAAATCAAATATCAAGGGGATACTGCTAGGTCGTTATCCTAATTAACATTAACTGTCAACTTGACACAGTCTAGAATCACTTGAGAAGGGAGTCGATTAGATAATTGGCTAGGACACATTTGCCTTTATCCATGTCTGTGTGGGTTTGTCTTGATTAATGCAAGAAAACTGCCCAATATGGACAGCCTAATTCCTTGGGCAAATGATCCTAGGCTGTACAAGAAAGATAGCTATGCATGAGGCTAATGAATGAGCCTCCACAATTTCAGCTTACAGCTCCTGCTGAAGTCCTTCCCTGGACTTCTCTCATTGATGGACTGTGATCTGAAAGTGTTAGACAAAGACATCTTTTGTTCCCCTAAGTTACTTTTTTTTTTAATTAGGTATTTTCCTCAATTACATTTCCAATGCTATCCAAAAAGTCCCCAATACACTCCCCCCCCAGTCCCCCACCTACCCACCCCCACCCCTTGGCCCTGGCATTCCCCTGTACTGGGGCATATAAAGCCTAAGTTACTTTTGATCAAAGTGTTTTGTCACAGAAACAGATAAAGAACTAAGACAATCAGAAGAGGATGGAAAGGCAAACAAATATGCAGAAGACAATAAATCAGATCAAGTTTATATTTATTGCCATGAACCCACTCTTTTGGTAATGATCTCTGTCCTATAGTGATGATTTTAAACTATTCTTGAGAATAGTGTCCCCATATACTTTTAAATTTCCTATCTTTAATACTCTTACAATATTAAATCTCAACATGATTTTTGAAGAGAACATTCAAACTACACTATCAGCCTTCACCAATTAGCTGATGGACTCATCTTTGAGTACAGATATTTGTAGATAGTGTTTATAAGCTAATGATTATAAACCCAGGTGATAGAGGTAGGATGCATGGAGACTGGCAAGTAGCACCAGGAAATGCCTGGCTACTACAAGGAGTAAGTAAGTTCCATATCTTCCTGCTGAGGACTCAACTCAGTGAAAAAAACAAAACAAAACAAAACAAAACAAAACACTGCTCTTACAGTTATGTAGCATGATGCTGCCCCACTAAAATGCCCAGATGAGTCCAGATCTTGGAGCCTCAGGCTGGTGCTACTATCTCCAACACTATTTGCTGCCATCTGGTTTGAAAGAATGAACATTAGATTCTCTTCTCATTCCTGGGCACTCACTCAACTCTGGGACAGCTGTCTGTGTCAATAAACTTACAGGGATAGAGCATGAAAAATCTCTTGTGTGTTTCTCAGGATGTTGCAGGAAAGCTTAGCACTGTGATGCAGCTTCTGGACATGACTGATGCCATGTATGTTGAAAGACCCACAACATGAGGACTCCCCCACGTTCTGACTCAGGAGAGGCGACACCCCAAATCACACAAGAAACGGTCTTGCTGCAACTGCAAGAGGATTTTTATTCAAGAGCACTCTAGGGCCCATGGTCATACACCACGCAGGGGTAGAGGACCATGGCGCTGAGTAAGGCGGTATTTAAAGGAAGAAACCACAACTCATGGAGGTGGGGAGGGCGTTGTTGGAAAATACTAAAAATACCAGTTAAGAGTCACAAGGAAGTATAAAGTCACAAGTGTCAGGTTATCTCTCAAGACAGTTTCTAAGAGCCCCTGACGATCTAAGAGCCCCTAAAGATAGCACATTTGCATTGCAGGTTCCAGCAATGGTCAGGGTGGGTCAGGGTGACTTTCTTTGAATGAACACTCTTTGAACCCAGGAAGCGGGTGGGTGGAGGAAGGAATGTCGATATCTGTTTTATGACCAGCACCTGGAGCACTAAGCCACAAAAGCCACACTCCCAAGCCTGGGCCCAAAAGCCTCGAATTTTGCTATACTTCTTCATTCCCCCCTTCTACTTGTTAATAGTTCTAATCTTAGAACTAGACACTAGATATAGATATAGATGAGATAGAGATAGATATTTACTTACATTACATATGACCAGCTGGCACGGTTGAGCTCTCCTCTACTTGGGGGTTTTCTCAGGGTATATCCATAAGGCAAGCTCCTTCAAAAACCTTCCTTACCGGTCAACCCAGATTTTCATATCATGCTTTTTCATCCCCATTACCCTCCTTTACCCCCTTCCCTCTTCTGCTATAACCCTTCATATCCCCAACAAGCCTTTCCTACTTTCATGTTGTGCATGTGTGTGCACATGCATGTTCATACACGTGTGTGCGTTTCACTGAGTTTGATAAGGACTGATGGGATGAGCATAAATAAGTGTTTACTTACTAGAGAGATCATAGACAATTTTTTAGTAACTACACCACTTGAAGAAAATAGCACCTTTCTCCACAGCAACTGTTAATTGTCAATAGTTCCTCACCAAAAGATGGTGGGTCATTAGCCATCCATCACCCCCTGCCCAGTTTGGAATAGGTGACAGAGCCAACATTGTGCAGGTAGGCACAGCTGCAGTAAGTTCATGAGTCCATGTCCTAAAGACATCTTTCTGTATCTATCATACCACTTCATCCTTACATTCCTTCTGCTTTCTTAGTGTTCCTCGACTCTTGAAGAGGGTGGTGTCTATGCATCATTTAGGGATAAGCAACTCATGGTCACTATTCTCAGCATTCTGAGCAGTTTTGAGAGTCTGTCTAAACTGCTGCCTGATGCCCTAAGATGCTTCTCTGACGAACTGGGTAAAAAACACTAATCTGTGGGTACGAGCACACGTATTTAAAAGACAGTTTAATAATATATCCATTTAGCAAAACCGTAGGAGTTGGTGGCTCCCACTCATATTGTGTCTCGTAAGATATGTCAAAATTTGTTGTTGGTTCTAGGCAGGTGTTAACTTACAGCATCCTCCAGATTATATTTCATGTCTCTTTCTTTATCCACCCAGAGTCTGTATCCCAAGCAGAGCATATGTTTTCAGCTGCAAGCTGTTGCTCACACTCTGAGGACCTGACTATCTATTTTCCAGTTAAACTATCTCATTTGCTATGCCTTTAATTTTGATCTCTCCTTTGTGGAAGATGAGAACCTGTCATTCTCTGTCAGGGATTGTATTTCTCATTGTAAAATGCTGTACCCAGGGGCCAGCTTCTATTGGGTATACAGATAAGGAAATCAATGCCGCCACCACCAATACTAACTATAAACCTTTCAGAGTAAAATTCTCTCATATATAAATACACTGTCTCAATAATTAGATAAATGTGCCCAAATATTGGTTATCAGCCTAGAGAAGGGTCTAATTATATTATGTTCAGTGACAGAGTAGCCTGACAATCACCCCATCAAATGTCTGTCTGGGCTGCTTTTTGTCAGTCTTACACATAACTATCGATGTAGAAATTCTTATGAAAGTAACTGCTCAAACATGAAAATCACAAGGCAGGAGCTCATTAAACAAAGAAATAGTGTGAGCTCTGCTCTCTACCAGATTAGAACTTTAAATGATCTTTCCTGCTAGCAGGTAAGGTATGGGACCTTTAAATATAATTATTCACGTTTAATCATGTGCTGAATGTGACTGCCTAATTGCTCAATGTTTTCTCTTGTGCTTAAGTTTCATGCCACAGATTATTAAAAATGGACTTTACAATATTTATTTTACTTATCTTCTCAAGCCAGACTGGGCTTAGCCCATAGATTTGGTGAATTATTAATTTTTAAAGGCAATTTGTGCTACATTTTACACTTGGATGAGATCCAGAGAGACCTTGGTCTCTAGTGCAAACCATACAGAAGTGAATCACTTTGATTCATCTTTAATCTAAAGATTCTCAAAGCACATAGCCAGAGATGTAAGAGCTAATGAGCCCTCCGATGTAACGTGAAGAGCTAACACACATTTAGTTAATGCTTAGATTTGTGTGATGAAAGAGGAGAACCACCATTTCCAGCGGGTAATCTGAGCAATAACCTTGGACGATATAATTCATTCAGTTACGTAATAAGAACTGCTTAGAGACATAATGAAGCGTTAATAAAACCACAGAGCCAACAAACACCTCTACAGCACACATAAGTCACTGCAGATCCCCAGACTGACATCATTATACCACTGTTCACCCACTCTAAGACTGTGTCCTCTAACAATGGGTTTCCTACAACTCAGTGCACTTGTGGGAAAACAGAAATGAAAATCTCTCTCTCTCTCTCTCTCTCTCGTCTCACATATTCCAGGCTAACCTCAACATGCTACATAGCCAAGGATAACTTAGAACTTCTAAGAGTCTCTTTCATCTACCTAGAAAATGCTGGGACTATAGGCATGTATCACATGTATCACCATGATTAGTTTATGCTGAAGATTGAACCCAGGGCTTTATGTGTGCTCAGCAAACCTCCTATCAACTTAACTGCTGATTATCTTCAAATAAACATGAACTGGCAAGGCCCTCAAAGAATTCAGGAAGACCTGATGGAAGAAGTTTGTCCAACATGAGGTTGAGACAAGCTGTTGGTGCCAAGGCCTGCCTCTCATGTCTACAAAGACAGTCTTCTGTCTGTAGTGCTTAGAGTGGATACAAGATGATTAAAGATGACTAACAGACTGTTATCTGTGGGGGTTTGTGTCTAAAGGTAACTAAGGAAAACAGACTTAGCTCTCAAATCACAAGGGTCTTTATATTTACAGGGTCTCTGCAATTTTGCTATACTCTCTTCTAGACCTAGACCATTCTACTTGCTGGTATCCTCCTAAGCACTATAGATTGCCATTATGATCCCTGTTTCCCTCCCATGTGATGATAGTAGCAGCCTCTCCCCATAGTCATGATAGTCAAAACTACCCATGGACATCAACAAATGTACCCTGAAGACAAAACCATGCCCCTTCCATTCCGATCTCCACATAGTAAGTGTCTGGTTGGTTTGTTTGTTTGTTTGTTTGTTTGTTTTGATATTTCTTTTTTGGGATATTTTATTTATTTACATTTCAAGTGTTATCCCCTTTCCCAAATCCCCCTGCCCCAGCAACCTCTTATCTCATCCCCTCTCCTGTTTCTATGAGGGTGTGCCCCCATTCACCCACCCACTCCTGCCTCCCCACCCTCGCATTCCCCTGCACTGGGACATTGAGCCTTCACAGGACCAAGGGCCCCTTCTTCCATTGATATCTGACAAAGCCATCCTCTGCTACATATACTGCTGGAACCATGGGTTCCTCCATGTGTACTCTTTAGTTGGTAGTTTAAACCCTGGGAGCTCTGGTTGGTTGATATTGTTCTTCCTGTGGGGCTGCAGACCCCTTCAGCTCCTTCAGTCCTTTCTCTAGCTCCTCCATTGGGGATCCTGTGATCAATTCAATGGTTGGGTGTGAGCATCTGCCCCTGTATATCTCAGGCTCTGGTGGAGCCTCTCAGGAGACAGCTATATTAGGCTCCTATCAGCATGCACTTCTTGGCATCCACGATAGTGTCTGGCTTTGGTGACTGTATATGGGATGGATCCCCATGTGGGTCAGTCTCTGGATGGCCTTTGCTTTGGTCTCTGCTCCACACTTTGTCTCCATATTTGCTCTCATGAGTATTTTGTTCCTCCTTCTAAGAAGAACTGAAGCACCCACACTTTGGTCTTCCTTCTTCTTGAGCTTCATGTGGTATGTGAATTATATCTTGAGTATTCAGAGCTTTTGTGCTAATATCCACTTATCAGTGAGTGCATATCATGTGTTCTTTTGTGATAGGGTTACCTCACTCAGGATATTTTCTAGTTCCACCCATTTACCTAAGAATTTCATGAATTAATCATTTTTAATAGCTGAGTAGTATTCCGTTGTATAAATGTACCACTTCTGGCTATAGAGCTATCCATTCGAGCAAGGTCAACCTCCTAGGAGCCACATCCTTAAAGAAAACTGAGCTGCCCTCCTCAGAAGTCTTCAGTTGTCCATAGTTCCTTCATCAATGTCAGGGGCTCATGAACACCTCTGACTCCATGCTAGAATGCTGACTGCCTTGATCTCATGCAGGTTTAGTGAAGGCAGCAACCACTGCTGTGAGTTCATGACTACAGCCATCCTGCCAAGTCCAGAAGTTACTGTTTCACTCTGGTCCTTCCCTACCTCTGGCTCCTATAATCTTTCCATTCCTTCTTCCATGGTGGTCCCTGAACTATAGGAAGGGGATGTAACATAGATGTTATATTTGTGGCTGAGCACTCCACAGCCATTTATTCTCTGTACTTTGACCAGTTGTGAGCTAGAAATACACCAGTATTTTTTGTATCAGTCATTTGTCTTGCCACTCACTGGGACCAAATATCTGACAAGAAACAACTGAAGGAGGAGTTTCTTTTGGTTCATTGTTTGAGAGAAAGCAGCAATCCATCATAGCAGAGAATGTCTGGTGAGTGGCAGCTCTGTATCAGTGGGAGAAGATAGCAACTGTTTGCTCACATCGAAGTGGACCAGAAAGAAGAGAACAGATAGGAATGTAGACTTCAAGGCCTGCCCACCTGTGGCCCATTACCACTACAACTACCTCTCAACAACTCTAAAATAGCCCAATACAGTATCGCAACCCAGAAACTAAGCATTCAAACACATGAGCCTATGAGGAACATTTCATAAGATTGTTTTAGATCTCATTACGTAGTTCTACCAATGTTTTCACCAGAATATCAGAAGTTCTGGTTGGTTCTCAGATACTTACCAATAACCAATTACTCTAGTCACCCAAATTCCTGCCCTATGTGATCAGCTGCTTGCATTGATTCAAACCCTTCATCTCCTGCCTGTGAATAGTGTGGTCTAAACGACCATCTTCTATCCTACATTATTCAGTGACCAGGTTTCTACTAACCTTCCAAAGTCCCCTCTGCTGAGAAACACTTGTAGTGCCGAATTGGGTAAACCTCTTACTGGCTAGGCACTTCTAAACCTCTCCAGGGCTAGCAAACACTTCCTCTGGTATTCCTGAGTTAACATCTTTTAAAATCTGTATTTCATACCTGCTACTCTAGACCCAATGGAAAAGTGGCCCCTAGAGCCACTTTCTTGTTTCTTACATGCTGGCAGACCTTTAAGTCAGTTCTCTTTTCTCCCTGTCAGTGAGTCTCCTCTGTTTTTCCTCTCTTCCTCAGTCCCTAGCAGGCATACAATTTAAAAGTTCCACCCCCATCTCCCTGCCCAGCCATTGGCTGTATGGAAATTCTTTATTACCAAACAAAGCCAGATGGGGGTAGGGACCCTCAGGTCTGGAAGCGTGGTTTTTGAGAGCCAAATTTAGACAAAGCATTAGAACCAATCCCCAACAAAAAGACATACTGAATTTACCTCCAGATTTCCTTATGCACTGTCTGCCACCTCCTACCAGGCCTCACACAAAACACCAGTCTTTTTGTGCAATTGAGTGAAAGCAAAAGAAGAAGATAGAAGCCTGTGGGAGAAAACAAGATGTGTTTGTTTGTCACAGAAACAGACCCCAGATATTTATTTATAAATAGATTCTCTTATTTGATATTCACAACATTTCTATGAAGCAGCTAG
Organism: Mus caroli; assembly: GCF_978045245.1. Lineage (NCBI taxonomy): Eukaryota > Metazoa > Chordata > Mammalia > Rodentia > Muridae > Mus > Mus caroli. The sequence goes on along the minus strand of NW_028227270.1, from coordinate 111,949,382 downwards.
TTGGTTTTTGTAGTAAAATTTTTGTACATAATTGACTCTTTAGACAAGTGGCATGGCGAAACTACATAACTCTAATGAGAAAGGAAAATAAGGCTTAGAGCTATGTCCCCTATTTCTTTGAAAACCACATCCACCCAAAAAGTCCTAAGCAGAAATGGGTTTGGTGACTAAATCAGACTGATTATTTGGTCCACTACTCAAGAAGAGCCTCTCTATTGCTCTTGAGTTGATTACATGGAATATTATCTAACTCAATGCCATCAGACATGGGAAATCCTTTTATGATGTGGGTATTAACATAAAAAAAATATTTTCTGCTAGTTTGGAATTTCTTTTTTGAGATAGGGTCTTGTTATATAGCCAAAGCTGACCTAGAACTCACATTGTAGCCTGGGACAGTCTTAGATAGCCATCTTCCTGCTTCTGTTACCCAAGTGCTAGAATTACAAGCCTGTATTATTATACCTATACATTTTTACTTTATAAATATAATAGCTTTGACATAAACTAGTTATGTATTTTACCAAAAAGGCAAAAGTTGCAAACCCAGGAAACAAAAGCTCAAACTTATCAAGCAATTATAGAGTCTTTAATAAGCTCATTTATTCAAAGAAAGAATGTCTTTTAGAAAATTGTTGACTTTTCTTTTTTAGCAATATTTCAGGTTGATACAGTAAACAGACAAAAGAAGTCTAAGTTTTTAAAATGGGTTCTAAAAAAAATTTGCTGAGCCTCTTGTAGAACATGCTGAACTAGTTTTGGCATGGCATCTGAGCTGATGTTCAAATAGTCAAAAGGCCCTTGAGAAGGTATAAACATCTCAATTACTTCTTCACTACATAACATGTGTCCTAGAATGACAAAGTTGTCAGAAAATTATTATCCACCTCAAAATCCCCAGAACGTTGACTAAAAGGAGGGAAGGAAGGAAGGAAGGAAGGAAGGAAGGAAGGAAGGAAGGAAGGAAGGAAGGAAGGAAGGAAGGAACAGAGGGATGGAAGGAATGAACAAATGAAGGACCAAAGGGAGGGAGGGAGGGGGGGATGGATGGAGGGAGGGAGGGAGGGAGGAAGAGAGGGAAAGGGAGAGGATAGGTATTGAATCAAGTATATTGGATTATCTGCAACTGATAGACCATTGCTAAAAGTAATTAAGTTGATTCCAGTTAAAATTTGCTTTAAACTGTGACTTATTATTAAAAAACAAGTATGCTGGTAACTATGAGACAGTATCTGGCTCCCATTTTTCAGTTGAAAATGCAAATAGGACAGAGAGTAGCTTTTGCTGCAAAATCATCTAGATTGTTCATGTCTTGGATGGTGTTTGCTATACATCTTTTACTCTCTAAGAGACACCTCAATAAATTCTCTCAAAATTTACCCCCAAATCAGCCTTGTTAGTAGAATTTCATCTGAGTCTTACAATCAGGTTTGTCTCCTAAGTTAATCACTTCTTCATAAAGTCATATTTGTACTGTGGTCACATAATATTGTGACCTGAATCTCACATCTCAGTGAGCACTAAATCCAAACAAGTGTGGGCAAGAAGTAAGAAAGAAGGGAGAGATTTATTATTGCTTCCATCGGGTAAGAAGAGCATGGGACTTATTTCCAAAGCAAAGTCCTCTTTGCACAAAGGATGTGGGGAGTTTATTTAGGGAAGCTATATAGGTTTATAAAGGAAAGCACTCTGGAGGTGGGAACATTCCCCAGCATGCTCGATTTAAGAAGTCCATCACTAACTGAGCATGTTCATCTTAAGGTCAAGAAGGAAAGATGGAAGCTACACCCCTGGGGACGCTTAGCATGCTCAAAAGATATAAAGGGTAGACATGAATACTTCTGGGCATGCTTAGTTTCTTTTTACCCAAAAAGCTTTTATCAACAGTGAAAGAAAGAAAACTTTGAAGACTTGTCAATACAAGAGTTTGCCCCAAAATCCACCTGCTTCATTTAACTCCTCACAGATATCAAATCCTTCATCCCCAATCTCTGTCTGAAGCCACTCTTCACTCAAGAAATCATCCTGACCTAGGAAATGTGTCCAAAAGTTACCAGTGAAAGAAAGGAGTCAATGTCATGGCTTTGGATTCACAGCATCTTGTATGCAGCTATATACGGGTTAGGAATTAGGAGAAAGCAAAGCAGAGAACAGCCTCTACCCTGCATACTGTATTGATGAGTGCAGATATGTTTAAACCCCAGTATATATGGGGTTCAGGTGGCCAAGAGATGAGATAGCTAGAAAGAGACATATTGTTTGCTTAGGTTCTAGTTATATTAGTCAATAAAACACATTGTCAAAAGCCAGAGACTATTGCCTGTCCAATTGTATCATCACAGTAGTAGACAGCACATCCTCTCAGGAAATGGAACAGGTAATGTAGAGATGCTTGGTAACCTCCATGAGGTAGCTTCAAGAAGCAAGCACACTGCTTGATTCTAACAAGGTATCAGCGAGAAAGAATAGCAACATGTCTGAAGGCTGACTGAGGTTGAAGAAGGGCCAAAGATGGACTCATCAAATGTCTCCTCTGTGCAGACCACACACCTGACTCACCTTTTCCTGAGAAGTCACTGATCCACCACATAGGACCAAGTACATCCAGAAGTGCAGTACAGCTTTCTGGACAAAACAGATGCAGATGTGCCAACTGGATGTGAGATAATTAAAGAGATGTTGAAGACACCACCTCCCTCTTCTACACCTGGAGAGGACTTAAAATCACAAGGAGAGAGATGTCTAACTAAAGACACCATTGTAAGAGCTCATGAGACATAGTCCCAGCTGCAGTTCATCCTGGTGTCTCACAGTCTGTGGAGATGAGGGGCTGATCCTCCAGAGCAAGAACTCCCATGAGAGGCAATTCAAACACTCAGCAGGAAACAGTAGCAGCCACACCCTCTAAAGAACAGGCTTGTTGGTTGCAAATCCCAGGTCAATCAAATGAATCACACGCTCTTTTTCATTAAGAGTAAACAGTGACTTTAATCAGGTGACTGATGGGGGTGTGGTAAGTGATGGGCACATTCATGCTTGTGAAACATCATAGGACTGGATACAAGCTTTCTGGTAATTTGACTCAAGACTATTAAGAACATTATAAAGTTCTTGATAAAAAAGACCACCCAAAATGCAATGAAAAAAAATCATGCATAAAAATCTTTACTATAGCTCAGGCAGCAGAGTTCACTTCCCAGTCATGAGAATGGAAAGAAGTTTGATTCCCCCAGAACCATTGTTTTAAAGCCAGGAATGGTGGCTCCAAAGTGTTTTTAGGGGATTTCTGCATATGTGCAAACATATGTGTGTCTCTGCATCCATAAGGTATTTCTTAGGCTTTGGGTTTATTTTTTTTTTCTACTTTGCTTTTTTATTCTATTTGTTCATTTTGCTTGATGTTATTATTCCTCAGATCTCTCTTTGTTTTCTCTTTCTTTCTTTCTTTCTTTCTTTCTTCTTTTTTTTTTTTCTTTTTTTTGCTTTATGATTAAAGTCTTTTTTTTCTTTTTTTTAAATTAGGTATTTTCTTCATTTACATTTCCAATGCTATCCCAGAAGTCCCCCATACCCTCCCCCCCACCCCCCTATCCACCCACTCCCACTTCTTGGCCCTGGCGTTCCCCTGTACTGAGGCATATAAAGTTTGCAAGACCAATGGGCCTCTCTATCCAATGATGGCCGACCAGGCCCTCTTTGTTTTCTAATGAGAGAGACATTTATTTTAAAGGTGGAATATGGCTTTGGGACTTGATGCAAATGCCACTTATCTTTCATATCTCTCACTTAACCAGGAAGGTTTAGTATGTTTCTGACCACCAGTGCTACCCATGAACCATCACTTGGAGCATAGCCTGCCAAACCGAGGCAGAGACCTCTGCGTGGGAGTGGAGGGGAAGGATTTAGGAGAATATCTGCAAGAAGGATCTGGTAGGAAAGAAGGGTATAGATGCCATGGGTGGGGCCATATCAAACCCTCTCAGAATCTCTACCAGAGCCCCCATGTCTGACACCAGAATTTTAGATTATTGAAACCCTATAAAAATATGTTCTGACGTCCCTGTTCTAGCACAATACTAGGAGCAATGGCAGCCAGGGTGCTTACTCTAGGGTGTAACTAAACAGGTATCTCAGGCAGTAGTCGTGGAAAATATGAAAACATCATTCGGTGACTCTCTTGTCCATTAAACTCAGCTTTTTGCCTAAGTTGAAATAATGAAATCAGAATTCTCTAAGCAAAACCCAGATCTTCATAGGAAAGGGCCAGAAGATGAATGAGCTGTGAACTCTTAGGAGCTCAAGGGTTAATCCAGAGACTTCCCTTCCCTCTTAGCTGATATAAGTCCTCATAAATAGCCACTGCTCAGCTAGGGAACCTCCTCCCTAGAGGTGCCTCATACTTGAGATGTCTCCTTCAGTGGTGCTTAAAAGGCATAAATGATTCTACATGTGCCATACAACTATAACCCATCCTCCCAGGCATCCAGGAAGAGAAGAGTAGGAGAGACAATTAAAAGTAAATGATGCTTCCCAGCTAAGCCAAACATCCCTGTTAGAGAAACAGAAAATCAATGTGGAGATCTGCTGGGCTCTGAGCTGCTCTTGTTACCACGTCAGGGAATAAGGGAGCTGTTAGCAGGTATTTAGTGGACTCTGTAAGTGCTTGTATAAAATAACACATTTAATTTAATGTGTGGTTATAAAAATAAGTGGACTTTATGGCTGCTAGCTTTGTGTAGCAGCAAAGCTGGGGGAGAAGACATTTCCACACAGGGCACGGGTCACTCATCTCTGCTGGCTATCCCGAGGAAAGCTTCAGCTTATTCTGTCCTTTTGAAAGCTGTCTCAACTTCTCCGGGCTCTCTCCTCTCCCTGTCAATCATTTACGAAGTGAGAAAGCCCAGGATCTGTCATTCAGGTCTGGAATGAGGCAGCCGCTAGGACGGGGGTTCATAGGGATGGTGGTGTTTAAAGGCAAGAGGACAGCAGGGTCCACATTGCCAGTGCTTGATGTCCAACTTGACGCATGTGTCCTCCATGGAAGTTGGAAAGGAGGCCAACGTTCCTCCTGGACTGAAGCCTTCTTTCTATTTCAAGACAAAACAACAATGTTTTCTGAATTTTCCCCTAAGTTCCCAGCACTCTGCTTTGCTTGTGTCATATAGAGGTGGCCTACATGTTCATTTTTCAAAAGTTCAAAGGACACAATAATCCATGGGAGGAAAGACTGTGGAACCAACACTACCCATACAGGGAAGCTATAGGGATTACGAAGGAAGCAAATTAAGAAGGAGATGACCAACTGTGAATTGTCACTGCCAAGCTGACTTCCGTGCTCATCCTTTCTCAGACATTCAGTACTAAACGGGAACAGGTACAACAGTTAGGTAGCCCTTGAAAAGGGATTACCAATGTGTGTGTCCTGAAAACAGGGTGTAGCTTGCGATTCTGCACCTGAGCACCTTGGAATATTGTGATATGTGGAAGGAACCAGGAAATGTTGATGACTTAGTCCAGCAGTGAGGACAGCTGGGCTATGGGATTTTTTGTGGCCTCATGATGACCGATCACTCAGCACATCAGTAAGGATTAAAATTGATTCCTCCACCACAGAGGCTGCTATATTGGGAATAAGAATGTCCTTTGACATAGGCTCATGTGCTTGAATATTTGGTCACCAGCCAGTGGCACTGTTGGGGGAGGTTGCTTGGTCTTTTACCCATAAGGCTTCACTGGCGGATATAAAATATGTAGATGTTTTACACCCAGCCTTGCTTCCTGGCTGAGCGGATTCTTGATCCACCATGATGGACTGCTGTGTAGGTTCCAACCATACCCCCAAATAAATCCTTCCTCCATTAAGTTGTTCTGGCAGCCAGAATTGTCACAGAAACAACAAAGTAACTAACCCAAGTTGAAGGCAACAATTTGTAGCTTAATCTGTGTGTAAAGGCTATAAAAGCCACTATTCTCAGAGGTGTCAATATTCATCATGAATGGATGTGTGTACCATGGTTAAGTCAAAGAACTCTTCTATGTAAAGATCTCTCCGTATGTGAAGACTCCAGAGTTGGGCTGAATTTGAAAAGATTACTTAATTTCTTCCTGCCCTGACTTCTTAGGATAGAAAGGAGAGTAAGAATTGCTGCTAGCCCAGAAGGCTGGCATGAGCATTGATTTGCTGAATATAAATTAATGCTTTTTACTTTTCTTGAAACATAGTCAATATGCAGTAAATATTTACTCATTAGCACTCTGCCGTTAGTACTGTCTGCACAATCAGGTGTGAGGAGACTCATAACTTGAGACACGGGGCTCGTTTTTGACTCTGTCACTAGGAATGAACCATCTCTCACTCATACTCTGAGACGTCCCAGAGGGATGGTGAAAGACTTAGGGAATGGTCTCAATTCTAGCCCATATGCCAGGATTTGGGAGTAGGAATCTGAGACTTTGTTAAACAAATCAGGTCATGGAGTTCTGTTGCTTAAATACGCCTCACATTCTTAAATGATCTAAACAATTAAAATTAAAAGCATTGGTGTCAAATGAATCCATCCACTGTTTTTTAGGGCACTGGGGAAGGTGGTCTTGTGATATTTTTCCAACATGCCCTTTTGATTTTTTTAAAAAGACTTTCTCAGCATGTTGCCTGTGGGGATCTGGCGGAGGTCCCTCAGAGCAATGAATTTCATTGCTAAACAAACTAGAAAAAAAAATGTGTCCTGAAGCAGTCTGTCTCTTAGCTTTCAGTAGTTCAAGACGGGCAGGGAAGGACTGGCGAGCAATGGGTTTGGATTCAGCTCCAGCCGATGCAGTGCACAATGCTGTCTCTGCCATCTGCAGAGCCCCACCTTGCTGTCATTTAAAATCTAGACTGCCAAGTTACACAATGATAAAAGCGCAGTGGAAACAGAGCTGATGCCCTACAACTCATAACCTGTCCCAAATTATTCAAGGTGGTGCTGTCCTTGGCTCACAAAACAAAAAAACAAAAAACAGCAGTGCAATGACAGTCCAGCACTGGGCAATGTTGTCCTTGTAGAGAGTTTAGCTGACAGGACACTTTGTCAACAGCTGCTAGGGGTGCACACTGCTATTATGGCTCTGGTGACACAGCCCATGAGATGAGCTTGGGAAGGCATTCTCTTAAGTTAGATAGACCCAGAAAAGAGCTCATTTAGTGGAGCTCTCAGTGTGAAGATTTCTATCTGCCTAGGCTCCATGGCCAAAGTTCAAAGGCAGCAGCTGACAAAAGTTTCTTTCTCTTAAAGAGCTGATCTTCCTTTGGGAACAACTGGCCAGTTTTTAATTTTTTTATCTCATTTTGATTTATGTGTAAGTGTGTGTGTGTGTGTGTGTGTGCGTGTGTGAATGTCTGCTATGTGTGCAGGTGCTGCCAGTGAGCAGAAGAGGGCATTAGATCTCCTAGAGCTGAAATTATAGGTAGTTACGTCCCTGACGTGGATGCTGGGAATTGAACTCGGGTCTCTGAAAGAGCAGTAAGTGCCCTTAACAGCTGAGCTGTCCCTCCAGTTTACGTTTTAATTAACTAAGCCCTTCAGTGTTTGTCATTGAGAAAACAATGGCTTCCCTGGACAGAAGTTATTTCTCAACCTAGTCAATCCAGAACTCCTAAAATGTTCCAGTAGCAAAGACCCCCCCTTCTCATCTTTCCTATTGTGTGTGCATGTGCATATGCATATGCATATGTGTACTCACGTCTGAATGTGCTAGTAGAAATAAAGGTACGTGTGTGTGCCCGTGGAACTAGACACTAGAGAACAATCTCAGTTGTCATTCCTCAGGTGCCATCCACCTTGTCTTGTCTTAGTTTTGAGACAGTCTCTCATGTCCCTGAAATTTACCACAAAGGCTAGACATACTGAACAGAAAGATCTAGGTATGCACTTGTCTCTACTGATACAGTGCCAAGAATAGAAACGTGTACTACTATGCTTAGCTTTTTCACATTGTACTAGAAATCACGCAGGTCCCTTTGCTTACAAGGCAAGCACATCACCAACTGAGGATGCCCCTAGCTTGTAATAAGACCCCAATTCTTGTTCACAGTGAGCCCAAAGAGCCTGCATCCTGGATCTGTGAGCCATCTGAGTTGTGAAACCTCCCCACAGATGTCACATCTAGTCAGTACCTGTGGAACAGAAACCCCATGAATGGGTCACAGGAATACAACATGATCCTGCCATCTCATAGCCATGAACTGGAGAAGTGAACTAGCCGAACCAGCAGAGGACAATACAATCATCACATTAATAGAGGTGCTTATAGGGTAGCCCAGAAGCCTGAGGGAGGGACTTCCATCTGAAATACTGTATTCAATGAAAGAGTGTGAAGAGATTAGAGAGGGAACAAGCCTATAGCATGCTGAGTGGATCCCAGGCTGCAGGCAGGGAGATGCCAAATCACTAATCTACAAATGAGCTGAGTTCTGTGGAAGCCATTTTTCCCCTTAGACTATTAGACTGCAGCAGTCCCCATGTGTTTTTTGCAAAGCCTCTGCACTTTTCAGACTGACTGCTCATTTTAACTTGGCCCAAGCAGCAGCCCCAGTCTGTTCATTCTGGCATGAATCAGGTGAGAATGAATGATAATGGCCCCTTACTGACTACTGTAGCAAAAGAGTTCTTTAGAAAATACATCACAATTTGAAAGGGGCCAGCCTACACCTTGCCAATACCAAGCAGAGCAATTATTTCTGCATCTCAATATGGGGTTCCAACTCTCATCCCAGATACAGCAAATGCTCTGCTCCATGATATCTAAGAGGAGGACAGTGATAACTGAGTCGAGGTCCTTACTATGACCTGAGGAGCTATTGTGATGCTTGCTTTATTCATGAGGGACTTGAAGCCGGTTTTAAAAAAAAATGAAGTTTTCTAATTAGAATTACATAAGTCAGAATAAATTTGGTTGCAAGTGTTAGGTAACCGGTCTTGGCTCATGGAACTGAAGAGCTGAGACCGAGCTTACTCAGATCCAGCTGGAATCAGAATGTAATGACGGATAGAAATCAGAGTTCAGGCTCAGGCTGAGCCCAGCCTTCCCCTACCTCTGACTCTTTTCCTTTTGGCTTGGAGACACTTTTTGGCTTGGTAACTAAAAAGTCTAGTATCCTGGAGTTATATACTCCAGATTCACCTAGTTACTTCATCTAGTAGGACTGTTTATTATCGTAAATCAAGAGCTCTACGTCTGACTCTCATTAGCCTGAGTCCTGTGCCCACCTATGAAAGAATCACGAGGTAAGTTAAATAGTTTCTTGGGCAAGGGACAGGTGATACATCCTGCTCACATCCCATCTTTAAATTAATGCCCTAGTGCCACCATCTTGAAAGATCTAATGATTTATTAATAGGGGCTCCATAGTTTCATCTTGCTATGGACTTTGCAGATTTGGGGTCTCTTATGATCAGGAAGACAGAGTAGTTTATATTATCAATGCTCCCCCACAACTCAGCAATGGGTGCTTCCAGAGAAGTTCTGCTTGCTGACAGGAAATGGATACTAAGGAGCAAAGGCTACAAATATGGGAGGTCCCACAACAGACTCTTGTATAGAAGCCTTTGCTGCTGTCTTGGTCCTAGGATGATTGACATGTCTTGCTACTCACATTTGCTGTAGGAAGTGAAACTGTATCATCATAATTTGAGTCATATGCAAATAAATAAATGTTTTTATTTTACATGGAATCAAAATCTGTACAGCATTGTTTCTCAGTGGAACACCCTCCATTTGTTTGCTACCAGATCCCCACTTTGTACAAAGCCACTGTCCCATAGTGGCTTAGTAAAACACTAGGCCTACACTGACTGTTGGTGATCACCCTCTTCATTTTTTTTTGTTTTGTTTTGTTTTTCTTTTTTGTTTTTCTTTTTGTTTTTCTTTTTGTTTTTCAAGACAGGGTTTCTCTGGGTAGCCCTGGCTGTCCTGGAACTTACTTTGTAGACTAGGCTGGCCTCGAACTCAGAAATCCGCCTGCCTCTGCCTCCCAAGTGCTGGGACTAAAGGCGTGCGCCACCACCACCCAGCACGCTCTTCATTAATAGCACTTTAGAATATACACCCTCTCTGTTTAGACCACCTCTCTACACATGGTACTGACTTTTGTCCTTAAAGAAAGTTAGACTGTTTCCCATGTGTTGCCCCTAGCCTGAAGCTCAGCAATTCAAAGCTAAATGCAAGCTTACAATTGCATCACTTGGTAAATATCCTCAGGGCAGTCACAATGACATTAGGCTGGGCCTTTTGATGGTCCATGCATCAGCATTTCTCAGAGGTGCCCTGAGATGTTCATGAGAGGCCTTCCAAGGCCTAAGAAAGACTACATGCTCAATCCATTTCAAATATTTCAAATGATGTCAGAAAACTGCATAGCACTCCAACCCTAAAAAGCCTTCCCAGTAAAGAAGTTATTTTAATTTGATAGACCCCAGCCTTCCACAGTGCATTTAAAACACAAGGTACAAAACTCTCCCTTAGATATCTCCTACATGTGTAACTCTCTGAGATTGTAGAACACACCCAAAAGTTATATAACTGTGCAGTGGTCAGCCCAGCCCAGAAATCATTGCAAAGTTTGTATGTGTATATGAAAATTGGGGGGCTGGCATGATTCAGCAAGTAAGTAGACTTCAGTACCCAGGACCCACATGGTGGTGGAAGGACAGGGGCAACTCCCATGGGTTGGCTTCTGACCTTCAGAGGTACACAGCTCTGCTCCTCTCCCCCTCACCCTCACCCCTCTCTTACACACACACACACACACACACACACACACACACACATTCATACATACACTAAATTAATTGGAGACCATAATGCATAGTTTACTTCCTAGAGTGGTTCAAAAGTAAGTCTGGGCTCTGTAAGACTCCATTTCACACAGAGTGGTGCTGTCTTCAGTATAAATCTTTCTGCTGTGCTTTCTGAACCTGTGCCTGGTCTTTGTGGAGGAGCCATGATGACTAGAGGAGACCACTGATTGGCTCCTACCCCACCATCAACAGTCCTTGAACTAATGGTACCTTGTGTACTAACTTTGCAACACCAAAACCTGGGCCTTCTTCTCTGAGATGGGAGGAACTCATTGACCCTTCAGTGTAACTGACAATCAGGCTAATCCATAAGCCCTCATTGTTTAATTAAAGATGTTTGCTAGAATATGTGGGTGCAATTAAACCTCTGCCTCACTGTCAGTGGGGGATGTCACTTTACCTTGATGCCACAGACCTCTCTCCTATGATCCCAACTGTGACAGATGTGTTCTCACTCAACCCCCAACACTCACAGGTCATGACAATTTCCTGTTCCTTCTACCTTGCTAGAAAGTTGATAGCTGGACCACAAATACCTACACCACAGTCCCAGCATCCCCGTCAGCCCCATTGGCAGCTTCCCTTCCTTTGGAGTTTCTTTCTGATCTGTAATGGTGCCCCTGATATTAGCTCTCACAGTGTTCAGGACTGTGCAACCCCAAAAGGTGAGATGGGGAGGCCTCAGGCAGGTGTGTATGGCAAGGTATGGCAGGATTCTTCCAGATGGCAAAGAGCCCACACCAGGTGTTCTCAGAAGCCTTTGTTCTATCTCCTTCCAACTTTCTGGTTATTACCAGGACCTCCAAGGGGAGCAGCTTCCAGGAGAAGTGAGGAGAATCTGTCCCTCTTTGCTTCTGCTGTCTGCACTGTTTCCAGGTTCTTCTTGACTTAGTCCAGCCTTGGCCACACCCTCCATGTGGCCTGGTCTCTCTCCAAAATAATTACTTTTGAATATGACTACATAGTTTAAAAAAAAAAACTACTCAGAAAAAAGATTTAAGACTCCTCTTTCTACACTTTAGTATCAAATCCTAAAGAAGGCAAAGCCAAAGCATGAAAAGAAACTGGAGCTTTTCACACCAAAACGGTGGCAGGGTCCTAGTCATTGTAGAAGCCCCCAGCCCCTCAGAAACCAGGTCATGTTGTTCAGTTCTCACCCTGCAGAGGCGCTCAGGAGCTGATAATAACTCAGGGTATTTTATCACTGTGTCCTCGAGCTAGGCATTAGATGGGGAAAACAGTCTGGAAACAAAATTAAATAGTTTTAGATCTAATTTGACCAGGCTGAACAAGTCTGCAGATTGATTTTCATGGAATCTAATAGAGAGCGGCACCACGCCGCCCATCTTGTAGAAAATCCATCTCCTGCATTGTGCTTTTTACTTACTTGGCTGTTCACAAGAAGTAATAAGAAACTAATATTTTACAATGCAGTGTTCCACTCAGTAAACGGTCTTTCACTTGAAAGCTGTTGTGGATGCTTAAGCTCAGTTTCAGTTTTGTCTCTGGAAAATGCCTGCCTGGGTTTGATGGAAAAACTGCAGCCAGGCCTTGACCCTTCCCTTTATGTATGTGTGTGTGTGTGTGCGTGTGCGTGTGCATGTGCGTGTGTGTGTGTGTGTGTGTGTGTGTGCAGGTATGTGTATAAGGTATGCACACATACATGGAGACCAGAGGACAACCCCTGGTCTCAGATTCAGGAAGGCTACCCACCTCCTTTGAGTGCAGGTCACTTGACAGCCTAGAGTTCACCAACTAGGCTAGACAAGCTGGCCAGTGAGGCCCTGGAAGCCACTTGTCTCTCCCTCCCCAATATTGAGAAGGCAAGCTTGCTGCAACACCTGGCATTTTTATGTAGGTTTAGCAGATAGAATTCAAGTGCTCATACTGGCAAGGCACGCATTTTACTGAGTGATCTAGCCTGCCAGCCAGGAACTCACATCTTCCATCATAGCCCATGAACAATGCTTTAGATCTTGTCTAGAGGCAAAGTCCAAGGCTGTGTGGGTGGGAAAACTGTAGCTATGTGTCCTTCTGCTGAATCCTCTCATACCACCATCATTTTCCCATTGCACAATGACTAAGGCTGGGTAGTCCTCCTTCCTCAGACTCTCTCTGTTGTTTGTTGGTCTGAGTGCTGGGACGTGGAACCCAGGGCTGTGTATACACTAAACTAGCACGCTGGCCCTGAGCTCCAGCTTGGGTCTCCTTTTTGTTCTGTCTTTACCTTTACGTTTCCCTGGCTGTCCTTTACTCACTCTATAGCCCCTGAACTCATGATCATCCTGTATTAGGCTTCCCAGTACCTAAGCAGGCCTGCCATACCATGCCTGGCTCTCGGCTCTTCCTCAACCTCAACGGCAGACACAGGAGGTACAAACACCAAAATCTGTGCATGTTCCAGTGCCAGTTGAAGCAGTGGGTGCCTTTACATTGTATACAGAATGTGTCACCTTGTCCTGGGCACCCTCCAGACAAACACCTCCTCTTGATCACATCTGTTGAACACCACAGTGGCCTCCTTCATGAGTTGACTCCCTGAGAACAGACAGCCATTGGGTTTGGTTTCTTCCTCTTTTTCAGTCAGTTAAAACAGCTCAAACTTACCCCACACAGGCCTAAAGAGTGGTCGGTGCCCCAAGTGAGATAGAGACTAAGGGAAGGAGCAAGGGGCCATCTTGTGCTCTAGAGGGCTGTGTTTGTGAATACGTGGGCCCCAGCACGTGTGGCTCTTACACACAAGAACAAGAAAGGCTGCTTTGATCTTCTGATTTTTCTCTGGTTAGTCCCAGGAAGGAAATCAGAAGCACAAAACACCAGTCTATTAAGGAGGTTCAAAATGGTAAATAATCATTTTCATACATTAGCTAGAAGTTTAATCTAAAAGAAGTAATTCAATTTAGACTTGCAAATTCAGGTACTAAGTCTTTGACCTGCTCTATAAAGAGTGACCCACATGAGCATCACTCCGCCTTTAGTTATTAGGATGTCTGATCCCTACAGGAGATGAGAAAGTTGCCAAACTTCCTACAGAGGTGAAGAAGAGTCATGTCGACCTATGGCTAACTGAAGTTAAGGGAAAGCAGGATGACTTGCTGGGAAGTTCTGTGCCTTACTCCCAATATTCAAATGAGCCCAATTCAGTACCTTAATAAAATAGCAGTAGAAAGCAGAAGAGAGGGAAACACTAGATCCAATTGACTCCAGAAATGCAGATGTGAAAAATATCTACAGGAAACAAGATAAGAGATCTTGTGAGATGCAGTGAGAGGTAGGTCAAACTTTATAACAATATAAGGCTAATGACTGGCAACACATTTGAGTTTGCGTCATATGTCAGACACCATGTTTCTTTCCAGGTCCACATCTCAGTTAAGTCTTACACTAGCCCTATGACATAGATACTGATGATTATGGTAATGATAGTGATCATGATAATGATGGTGATAAAAATGCTGATGATGGTGATGATGATGGTGGCAATGATGGTGCTGGTGATAATTTGTGCTAAAATTTAGGGAGGTCAGAAAAGTTGGGCAAGGTCTCACAGCTTGTATATGAATTGAAACTCAAAACTGCTTCAGCTGTTTACAACCACCAAGACTTACCTTGACCCTTAGAGAGAGAAAGTATCACTGGGCAATAACATGGAAAGGAAATTGTTTTCTATTGCAGGAGCATGTGGTAATGATCAAGATCAAGGTGGGAGGTGAGTTGAGGGAAATCAGAAGGATGAGGTAAGAGCCGGGAACAACCTCATTTCCTCACGACTTAAGCTAAAATGTTCAATAACATGCATTCAAAACTACCTAAGACAGATGCAAAACATGTGGCAAAGATGGCCACTTACTCACTCACTAATCACAGAGGGGTTTAACATCCAGGTTTTGCATTAGGCTTCATTCCAAAGCAGGATCCTCAACCATGAGATTGCTAAGAGCTGAGTTTAGAAAAGATAGCTAAAGTTTGAAGAATAATGGGAATCTATGTGTAGTTTACCCTCATCTAACTATGGCCCAAATTCTTAAAAAGGGGTCCTTTTCATCTGTGTGGACCCTTAAGCATCATAAGAGGTAATTTCTTTTCCTACACTGCTCTCTTCCTCTTCATAATTTATACTATTCCTCATAGAATGCAAATCTCACCACTCCCAGTCTAGTTTCAAGCCTGCAATGTTCTATTAACGTTTCACAGTCAGCCTCAACATCACTATATGGCAAATAGAGCCCTGGAGGATCTATCTCTGCTCTGTTCATCTCCTCTATTTCTGTTTATCTTGGAATCCTTCACCCAGCAACAATAACTGACAATGTAATTCCGAGGACACCACACTATCTCCTGTTTCCTAGAATTCTGCATTGCCTTCATTGGAGAAGAGTGATTTAGGCAACAGATTAAAGCACAGAGAAGCATGATATATAGGAAATTGTTGCAAATAAATGCAACAATTAATGATAATGATATAATGTAATGTGATGTAACAATGTAATGATAGCCTGGTAAAGAATTAAGAATTGAAGATATGCCCATTTAACACAAGGAATAAGGAAAACAGACAAATAGAAGTGACCCAAGCATTTCTAATTTGGACCTTCAATAGATGACATTAAGTAGGTCAAAACATACAGAACATATTTAGTTTGAACACATGGGATCAGGTACCTATAGAACTATGGATTAAAATGCCTAGTAGGAAGTAAAGAATTGGACTTTAAAATCATAAAAGCATAAGAGGTTAAACAATAAATACAGCGCCTCTGGCCACTGTCATCAGATGAGAGCCTTGTTCGCAAGTAGGGTGACCTTCTGTTGTATTTTTCAAACTGGGACAGTTATGAGTTGAAGTTATGCTATTAAAGAGCAGACTGGAGTGTCAGGACAAACTGGGGCAGATCAAGACATTCTGGGGCAGACTTTACCTTGTTCCTAGAGCGTGTACTAAGTGAAGCAGGGCAAAGGTGACATCACTGAGAAATCATCCAAAATCCATAGCCATGTGAGGCAGTGTGCCTTTTATGCAACAGAGAGGTTGAGCACATTAACAAAAAATTAAAAACAACAATACTTGTAAGCCAGGGAGTAACAAGCTCCGACAAGTTCTGGGTCTTGAGAAATATGTTCTATTATGGTACAAGTGACGCAGAATTGGAATGTTTGTGAAGAAGCCTACCACAGATGTGGTTTGTCATTCTAGGTCCATTTCAAGGATAGCAATGCACAGTACACTTCTCAAAAACCCACGTGATGGAGCTGAAGAGAGAACTCAGTTGGTAGAGTGCCTGCCTTGAGAGCAAAAGGACCTGAGTTTGAGCTTCAGAATTTATGTTTTTAAAAGGAAAAATAGCAGATGTGGTGGTTTCCTCAGTATCACGGAAATAGAGGCAGGTAGATCCCTGGGATTTGCTAGCTAGCCAGTCAGCCAGCCAGTCAGCCTAGCCTTGCCTTCTTTGTGAGATCTAGGCCAGTTGGTCAACTTGTCTCAAAGGAAAATAAAGGAAGGAAGGAAGGAAGGAAGGAAGGAAGGAAGGAAGGAAGGAAGGAAGGAAGGAAGGAAGGGGAAGAAGGGGAGGGGGAGGGGGAAGGGAAGGGAAGGGAAGGGAAAGTGAAAGGGAAGGGAAGGGAAGGGAAGGGAAGGGAAGGGAAGGGAAGGGAAGGGAAGGGAAGGGAAGGGAAGGGAAGGGAAGGGAAGGGAAGGGAGGAGGGAGAGAGGGAGGGAGGGAGAAAGGGAGGGAGGGAGGGAGGGAGGGAGGGAGGGAGGGAGGGAGGGAGGGAAGAAGGAAGGAAGGAAGGAAAGAAAGAAAGAAAGAAAGAAAGAAAGAAAGAAAGAAAGAAAGAAAGAAAGAAAGAAAGAAAGAAAGAAAGAAAGAAAGACAGCACCTGAGAAATGCAGCCAGCCATGGTTGTCCCCTGGCCTACACACACACACAAACACACACACACACACACACAATTGCAAACAGAAGAACTTGCAAACATCATTCTCTGCCTTTGGATAAGATCAAGTGTAGTAACGTGTACACGAGAGGAAGGAATGTGGTGAGCCTCCAATACAAAGACTTAATGCCCATGAAGCTTCTCCTCCAAGAGCAAATAGTCCCTGAATGGAAAGAAGTACCTACAATGGCAGAGCTGGACTCAATAAAGCTATAAAGCTCTGACCTTTAAAGCTGTTAAAAGTTCAGGCCCTCTAGAGCAGACAGAAACTTTGCTTCAAGTCTAGATAAGAAGAACTGACTGTGTAGCACAAAGGTAAAGAACAGCTAGGATATTTCCCACAGTGACAAAAAAATTAGAAAAAGGGAAATGTATACTGATGTGTAGTGAGGAAGGCTGGGTGCTTGTGCTGCTATGTATTTTAGTACTTAAATAAAAGTTTAGTAAATAATGTAAATATATGTCATTACCTAATTTAAGGACTACGCTGTAGTCTGGGTAAAAACTTTCCAAATGACTTAATAATTTCAGGATGCATTTGCTACCATAAAGATACGAGCTGACAAGCAAGCCCTCCACAAGCTATGGGTTTAGGAGGCACCTGCTGAAGAAATAACTCTGCAGAACCTCCATCCCTTTCATTTGAATTATTTGAAGAATAATTTACCATGTGAGCCACTTGCTCTGGAGTCTTATGAGGGTTTGGAATGGTGTGACAACTGAGCTCTCTCTAGCCCTTTGTGCCCCATGATACCATCTGCTCAATGATAAGGTCCTTTCAGGGTATGTGTATAGAGGCCAGAGGGTAATTCTCAGGAGTCAGCTCTCTGCAACTCTGGTCTTCAGGCTTGTGGAACACACCCTCACCTTCTAAGCCATCTTACCAGTTCAAGAGAAGTCGGTCTACAACCATGTTAAGCTAGGTGCCAGTAGGTTGGGTCCTATAATCCACCTCTTACGAATTCATAACCTTCAAGTCAGCAGTGAAGCCAAGGAGCCTACAGTGGTACCCATATGTAAAAGTTGCCTGAGGATGCCAAACTCAGACATGGAGAATGATGTCATACCATACATACATTTCTAAAAACATCCATTCCCATATAAAATGAAGAAATTATTTAGAATATTGCAAAGCTACAGAGTGCCTTGGCACATCATTTAGAAAACTTTAAGCCTCCAAGTGAAGTGTGAACGTATACCTTGAGAATCTTTTCCTAAATTTAAACACATTTCCCTGCAAAGATTCACCTTCCCCTGTCAATCATTTGTCAGACCATCTGTACCTTGGCCTGTTTTTCACATCTGGAAGAGTACATGAAACAATCTGGTGTCTTCTTGTTTGCATAGTGGCTTTTCCCCTATTTCTAAATATAAGCCAAAGTTCATGGGAATGTGCTGTATATATCAAGTCAAGTGTGCCTGTGTGGTCTTGGAAGCTTTTCACAGCATGGCAGTAATTGGTCCAAAACCTTCTAGTCACATGACTCCATATTGACACAAGAGGATGCTGTGAGGAACATCCACATAGGAAGAGGGAAAAAATGCCTTAGAAATGGAAGAAAATTCTATACAACAGCTATGTATTTGACATGTAAGAAACCAATAGTTATGCTTCTAATGCCTATGGATAAGGGTTGTGGGGGCTAGTAGTGTAGCTGAGCCAATAGGCTACTTGCTTCATATGCACAAAGCCCTTGATTCTGTCCCGAGCACTACTACATAAAACCAGACATGGTGGCACATATCCATAATGCCAGCATTTTGGACATAGAGGCCAGGGGACCAGAAGTTCCAAATAATGTTCTGCTAAATAACAAGTACAAAGTCAGCTTGGGATATGTGGGACCCTGTCTTAAAACCACAAGTTCTGTTTGTGCATGCACGGCTCCTAAAAAGCCCAAGCAGAACCAGCAGCTTTCTGAAACTTCCATGTAGGACTGCTTCCTACAAGACTTACACTTTGAGTCTTAAATGTATCCTCCCTCCTCAAGCCCAGGCTCCTGTCTTGAGCACTCCTTCCTGAGCTGATGGAGCTCGGTGATGGACAGTGATACAAGTTAATCTCAGTGAGTTTGGAAACTGACGAAGAGAGGCACCATGCAAGCAGTCACAGTGCTGGGAGCTCATGGCTGTATCCACTGTCACGTCTGAACAATGGATTTCACTGCCCTTCTTTGGCTCTTACATTCTTCCTATCTCCTCTTCTGTAGTGTTCCCTGAGCCTCAGAGAGGGCAGAGAATTTCAACTGGCAATATATGCACTATGTCTAGCCTGAGGCAACAAATGTATTGTCTACATCTATTTATTTATGGGTTGGTTATCCTTGAAACAATCATGGAGGCAAGTTTAAGGAGCCTGGGTCTGAATGACTCTCCCTGTCTCTGTCTCTGTCTTCCTCCTTCCCTCTCTTTCTCCCTCCTCTCTTCCTCTCTCTCTCTCTCTCTCTCTCTCTGTCTCTCTCATCATCTCTTACCACCCAGAAGTTTCATCGCTGCCTCTCTCTGAGACTGCCAATTCAAACTGCATTTGAGTTACTCTCTCAAGTTTCCATATTCATGGAAATGGAGACCCCTCCAAACTAGATTGAGAAGCTCATCTAAGATCCTCACTCACTACTCAGAACCCTTGCACATGGTGTTTCTCCTGCTTAGAACTTGTATCCCTCTCTTGAGGGAGAAGTCCCATAAGCCATTCTGGGAGAAACTCTTTGCATTCAAAGCCTCTACTACAGTGGCTCTCAAACTTACTTACGCTGCAACCCTTTAATACAATTCCTCAAGTTGTGGCAGCTTCCCAGCCATAAAATTATTTTGTTGCTACTTCACAACACTGATTTTACTCCCGTTGTGAATTGTAATGTAAATATCTGATATGCAGGATACCTGATATATACCTGTCTGTATATCACAGACACAACATGTACTAGGTCTTAGCTTATCAATTACTTCCTAAAAGTTGCCTCCCTGGGAACACAAGTCTTTCTGCATCATCGGGTCAGTGACTGAATTTGAAATCATGCATTGAACTCTGCAATTGTTTGCAGGAAAGCAATGTTTATTGAAGAATGTACTGGTTAGCTACAGCTGCTATAACAATGTATACTAATTGGCTTAAATCGGAGATATTTGTTGCCCCACAATTCTGAAGACTGAGTCTTAGGTCAAGGTGTGGCCAGGGGTTGGATTCCCCTGAGCATCTCTCCTTGGCTTGCAGATAGCTGCCCCCAGCATGGTGACCTTACTTTGCACCGGTCACCTCTTGCAAGGTATTACTTCCAAACACAATCCCGACCCAAGGAACTAAGTTTTAAGACTTCTTCTAAACTGTGAGGACACAGCTGAACCCACAAGGCGCCTCAGGGAGTAAGAGTGCTCCAGGTTGGTCTCCCACTACACTGGAAACTCTCAGTGACCAAACACCTAAGTTTTATGCATCTCTGAAATCGTTAGAAGATATTTCCTCCCTGCAATCACCAAAAAAGACATCAAATCTTGTTTTTCAAAACTCAGTGTTGACCCAGAGTCCTCTTAAAAGCTAGAGGAATTGCTTTGCATTGCTTCATGGGACGGAAGATTTAAAAACAGCACTTGAAAGTTCCTAAAAGTATGTAAGATAAGACCCTTTGCCTTTTTTCCAAAATGCCATTCCCTTCTCCCACCTGCATGCAGGTTAATTAGTTTCCTGACTCTGAGGGTGGCCCATGTGTTCATACTTATTTGAGGTTTGATTTAGATAGGAGCAGTATTTACTTAAGCACATACCTGCGTTCCCTTAGAATATACAGTTCTGAAAGAAAGTGGGTCAGGCTTGAGGGAGGCCATCTGTCAGAGTGTGTTTTGGCAAAAGGAAACACAAGAACAGAACTTATAAAAGAGGCTAAGTATTGTAGCCTGAGGGCACCAACAGAGTTCTGTGGACTCCAACTGTCACCCTTCTTGTTGGGTTATGTAATTATTCAGGATGACTGTACTGGACAGAAATGTATGTGGTGCACAAGAGGACCGACAAGAGTACAAAAACCTCACTTCCAGTTTTCAAAATGAGGACATAACTGTCGAATTCATTTTGTGTGTGTGTGTGTGTGTGTGTGTGTGTGTGTGTGTGTGTGTGTGTTTAAATATCCCATCCTATAAAACTGCTTGGCACTTCTTAGGGGCAAACGGTAAGATTAAATTCTCAGATGTTTTAGCAATGATCATTTTCATTAAAATTTCTGGTGCACGTGTTACTTCACATGAATGAATTTTCTAGGTAACTGTCCGTACTGTAAGAGACCATTTATCCTGCTTGGTTTAAAGAGAGTGTTTCATCATGGGATGTAGCTCAGTGGAGTACTTGCCCACCATCTTACATGAGATCCTGCCTTAAACACACACACACATACACACACATACACACACACACACACACACATACACACACAGAGAGGATTTTCATGAACAAGTATGTTCCAAAGAAAATGCAGTCTTTTTGCTGTCCCCTAAATCGTCTCTGTAAATAAGCTGCGTCCTCCGTCTGCAGAGGTTTGAGCAGCCATCATGACTCAGATCTCAGTGTTCAGCTTTCTACGGCTCTTACTTCTGCTCTCACCAGGGGCCTCACCTCCTCATGTGACTCGAAAGACGTTTCCAAAAGGCTTTGTCTTTGAGATTATTGGTTGTGATGGGCTGGCTTAGGCTCTGTCTTTGAGATTGGCTGTGATGGGCTGGCTTAGGCTCTGTCTTTGAGATTGGCTGTGATGGGCTGGCTTAGGCTCTGTCTTTGAGATTGGTTGTGATGGACTGGCTTAGGCTCTGTCTTTGAGATTGGTTGTGATGGGCTGGCTTAGGCTCTGTCTTTGAGATTGGTTGTGATGGGCTGGCTTAGGCTCTGTCTTTGAGATTGGTTGTGATGGCTGGCTTAGGCTCTGTCTTTGAGATTGGTTGTGATGGGCTGGCTTAGGCTCTGTCTTTGAGATTATTGGTTGTGATGGGCTGGCTTAGGCTCTGTCTTTGAGATTGGTTGTGATGGCTGGCTTAGGCTCTGTCTTTGAGATTGGTTGTGATGGGCTGGCTTAGGCTCTGTCTTTGAGATTGGCTGTGATGGGCTGGCTTAGGCTCTGTCTTTGAGATTGGTTGTGATGGGCTGGCTTAGGCTCTGTCTTTGAGATTGGTTGTGATGGGCTGGCTTAGGCTCTGTCTTTGAGATTGGTTGTGATGGGCTAGCTTAGGCTCTGTCTTTGAGATTATTGGTTTTGATGGGCTGGCTTAGGCTCTATCTTTGAGATTGGTTGTGATGGGCTGGCTTAGGCTCTGTCTTTGAGATTGGTTGTGATAGGTTGGCTTAGGCTCTGTCTTTGAGATTGGTTGTGATGGGCTGGCTTAGGCTCTGTCTTTGAGATTGGCTGTGATGGGCTGGCTTAGGCTCTGTCTTTGAGATTGGTTGTGATGGGCTGGCTTAGGCTCTGTCTTTGAGATTGGTTGTGATGGGCTGGCTTAGGCTCTGTCTTTGAGATTATTGGTTTTGATGGGCTGGCTTAGGCTCTATCTTTGAGATTGGTTGTGATGGGCTGGCTTAGGCTCTGTCTTTGAGATTGGTTGTGATAGGTTGGCTTAGGCTCTGTCTTTGAGATTGGTTGTGATGGGCTGGCTTAGGCTCTGTCTTTGAGATTGGCTGTGATGGGCTGGCTTAGGCTCTGTCTTTGAGATTATTGGTTGTGATGGGCTGGCTTAGGCTCTGTCTTTGAGATTGGTTGTGATGGGCTGGCTTAGGCTCTGTCTTTGAGATTGGCTGTGATGGATTGGTTTAGGCTCTGTCTTTGAGATTGGTTGTGATGGGCTGGCTTAGGCTCTGTCTTTGAGATTAGTTGTGATGGGCTGGCTTAGGCTCTGTCTTTGAGATTATTGGTTGTGATGGGCTGGCTTAGGCTCTGTCTTTGAGATTGGTTGTGATGGGCTGGCTTAGGCTCTGTCTTTGAGATTGGTTGTGATGGCTGGCTTAGGCTCTGTCTTTGAGATTGGTTGTGATGGGCTGGCTTAGGCTCTGTCTTTGAGATTGGTTGTGATAGGTTGGCTTAGGCTCTGTCTTTGAGATTGGTTGTGATGGGCTGGCTTAGGCTCTGTCTTTGAGATTGGCTGTGATGGGCTGGCTTAGGCTCTGTCTTTGAGATTATTGGTTGTGATGGGCTGGCTTAGGCTCTGTCTTTGAGATTGGTTGTGATGGGCTGGCTTAGGCTCTGTCTTTGAGATTGGCTGTGATGGATTGGTTTAGGCTCTGTCTTTGAGATTGGTTGTGATGGGCTGGCTTAGGCTCTGTCTTTGAGATTAGTTGTGATGGGCTGGCTTAGGCTCTGTCTTTGAGATTATTGGTTGTGATGGGCTGGCTTAGGCTCTGTCTTTGAGATTGGTTGTGATGGGCTGGCTTAGGCTCTGTCTTTGAGATTGGTTGTGATGGCTGGCTTAGGCTCTGTCTTTGAGATTGGTTGTGATGGGCTGGCTTAGGCTCTGTCTTTGAGATTGGTTGTGATAGGTTGGCTTAGGCTCTGTCTTTGAGATTGGTTGTGATGGGCTGGCTTAGGCTCTGTCTTTGAGATTGGCTGTGATGGGCTGGCTTAGGCTCTGTCTTTGAGATTGGTTGTGATGGGCTGGCTTAGGCTCTGTCTTTGAGATTGGTTGTGATGGGCTGGCTTAGGCTCTGTCTTTGAGATTATTGGTTTTGATGGGCTGGCTTAGGCTCTATCTTTGAGATTGGTTGTGATGGGCTGGCTTAGGCTCTGTCTTTGAGATTGGTTGTGATAGGTTGGCTTAGGCTCTGTCTTTGAGATTGGTTGTGATGGGCTGGCTTAGGCTCTGTCTTTGAGATTGGCTGTGATGGGCTGGCTTAGGCTCTGTCTTTGAGATTGGTTGTGATGGGCTGGCTTAGGCTCTGTCTTTGAGATTGGTTGTGATGGGCTGGCTTAGGCTCTGTCTTTGAGATTATTGGTTTTGATGGGCTGGCTTAGGCTCTATCTTTGAGATTGGTTGTGATGGGCTGGCTTAGGCTCTGTCTTTGAGATTGGTTGTGATAGGTTGGCTTAGGCTCTGTCTTTGAGATTGGTTGTGATGGGCTGGCTTAGGCTCTGTCTTTGAGATTGGCTGTGATGGGCTGGCTTAGGCTCTGTCTTTGAGATTATTGGTTGTGATGGGCTGGCTTAGGCTCTGTCTTTGAGATTGGTTGTGATGGGCTGGCTTAGGCTCTGTCTTTGAGATTGGCTGTGATGGATTGGTTTAGGCTCTGTCTTTGAGATTGGTTGTGATGGGCTGGCTTAGGCTCTGTCTTTGAGATTAGTTGTGATGGGCTGGCTTAGGCTCTGTCTTTGAGATTATTGGTTGTGATGGGCTGGCTTAGGCTCTGTCTTTGAGATTGGTTGTGATGGGCTGGCTTAGGCTCTGTCTTTGAGATTGGCTGTGATGGATTGGTTTAGGCTCTGTCTTTGAGATTGGTTGTGATGGGCTGGCTTAGGCTCTGTCTTTGAGATTAGTTGTGATGGGCTGGCTTAGGCTCTGTCTTTGAGATTATTGGTTGTGATGGGCTGGCTTAGGCTCTGTCTTTGAGATTGGTTGTGATGGGCTGGCTTAGGCTCTGTCTTTGAGATTGGTTGTGATGGCTGGCTTAGGCTCTGTCTTTGAGATTGGTTGTGATGGGCTGGCTTAGGCTCTGTCTTTGAGATTATTGGTTGTGATAGGTTGGCTTAGGCTCTGTCTTTGAGATTGGTTGTGATGGCTGGCTTAGGCTCTGTCTTTGAGATTGGTTGTGATGGGCTGGCTTAGGCTCTGTCTTTGAGATTATTGGTTGTGATAGGTTGGCTTAGGCTCTGTCTTTGAGATTGGTTGTGATGGCTGGCTTAGGCTCTGTCTTTGAGATTGGTTGTGATGGGCTGGCTTAGGCTCTGTCTTTGAGATTGGCTGTGATGGGCTGGCTTAGGCTCTGTCTTTGAGATTGGTTGTGATGGGCTGGCTTAGGCTCTGTCTTTGAGATTGGTTGTGATGGGCTGGCTTAGGCTTTAGGGTTATTGGTTGTTATGATTTGGCTTTTCTTTTTCTGTAGTGCCTAGGACTTTTAAAATATGTCTGAGTACTCACAATTATAAAATAAACAGACAAGAATATAAAAATATAAATGGTGATAAGTGGACCTACAAGTGGATATGGAATTTATCCATGCCAGTCCATACCTTCACTCAACATCTGTCATCCTGACTCTTTTTTACAGATGGAATAACACACATTCCACCCTTCACTTCCCTCTTTTACTTTGAGGTTTTGAAACGTTTTGTTGTTGTTGTAGTTGTTGTTTTCTTGCCCAGTTACAATTTTGTCTTTAGCACTTTGACCTCTAAGGTATAATTTACATAATGGGGAAGATTGTGGATTAGGGACACCTGCATGCCCACGGAAAGCACATGGCTTTACTATCTCTACCATAACACACACATGAAGCCCACAGCTTCATCTACATAGAATATGTTCTCGTCATACCAGAAATATTCTTCATGACCTCTTCCTAGCCACCCTAAAGCCCAACCCCAGGGGCCACCTGACTGCTCTCACACAAAGCAGTTTGCAGCAACAGTAACATCACAAAGTAAGGCTTTTCTTTCACCATGAAGGTGTTTTGCCTGCTCTGAAATTTCTAAATTTCTAAAGTGGTACATTCTGTGTTATGACTGTTTTTTTTCCTCTCTCTCTCTCTCTCTCTCTCTCTCTCTCTCTCCCTAGCCCTCTCTCTCTCTCCCTCTCCCTCTCCCTCTCCCTCTCCCTCTCCCTCTCCCTCTCTCTCTCTCTCTCTCTCTCTCTCTCTCTCTCTCTCTCTCTCTCCATCACCCCCACTCATCTAATACTCCTGAGATGCATCCATAGCATGATGCATTTTGACAGTACCATCCTTTCATTTCATTTTGTTTCGTTTGGCTCTGTGCTACTCCATCCTGCAAATGTATTAAAATTTATTTGTTCATTCTTCTGTCGATGGGCATCTGAGATAGTTTGAATTTGGAGTCGTGATGGGTAGTTTCTATAAGAACCTTTACAATACAAATACAAACACAGATCCTTTGTAAAGATACCTATTTCATTTAAGTTGAGTAAAAATCTAGAAATGATGTTGGTAGGTCATAGGTGTATATCTAACAGTTAGAATATCATCCAAAGGTTCCTAAAATTTGTCTATTAATATGAGCTTTGTGGCTATCTCTGCATCTTTTACCACATTTTAGCATTACCAGTATTTTTATCCTTGAAGCTTTGCTAAAAGGTGTGGTCTCTATGTGCAAGTCTCACTGAGTTTTTAATTTGCATTTCCCCAAGCCGTAATGCCAGTTAATACAACTTGGTGAATTTATTGGCAATACATTTCTTATCTATTGTGAAATTTCTGTTCAAATATCTTGACCATTTTTAGAAGTTGTATTTTATAGCCTTAGTTATTAAGTTAGAAAGATTCTTGCACTCTGGATACAAATAAACTCTGGGGATTATAAACACACAATCCCAGTCTGTAGATTCTGTTTTGATTTAACAGTATGGTTTATTCTTATTAAATTTTTGTTTAGTTGGACTTTTATTTATAAACATTTGATTTAATCATATTTACCTTGTGATTTCAGTCCTTTGAACTTTATTAGGACCTGTTTTTTTTTCCTACGCAGATTATCTCTCTCAATAAGTGTGCTGTGCTATCGTGAGATGAAAGTGCGCACCTCTCTTGTTGATCAGAGTATTCTGTGCATGCCATTGAGATCAGGCTAGCTCGGAGCTCTGCTTCAGCCTCTCCTGCACACCATCTCTCCTCGCTGCTTCTTCTCCCCAGAACAGAGAGGAATGCTAAAATCTCATTGGTCATGTATTTGTCTGCCCTTCAGCTTACGTTTGCTAGTTTTTGATTCATGCTGCTTGAAACTCTAAGTGAATGCACTCTCAAAGATGTCCTTTCAATGGTTTATTATAATTTCATGACTTTTCAATTCATGGGAATTTCCTGAATCTCAAGACTTACGATATCTGTTGTTATTTCAGCCATCACCCTTCCTTGTGATTAGTACCTTCATGGTATATCTGTCCATATACACTCATCTTCAATGTGTTTGAAGCAAACTGCTGATTTGCTTCCAATTTATCCCATATGGCATCTGCTCTTCCCTTGTCTCTTTAATTAGCTACTCATATTTTTTCTGTTTTTTTTTTTTTATGCTTTATTTTGTACTGTAGGGTTCTTAGTTCTTATATGTTTGGTTGGTTGATTTGGTCTTTGTTTTGGTTTTGGATTTTTTTTTTAGGCCTGGTCTCACTCTGTAGCCCAGGGGAGCCTGGAATTCACTATACAGTGCAGTGTGACCTGGACAACTGTCTTAATGGTGCAACCTTTGTTCTTGGCTTAGATCAGTTTGTGAATATCATTGTGGACTTGGTAGAGTCTGTCTTTCTACTAGAAACATGATTTCCTTTTCCTCAGACACAGTTCTTATTCACTACCGCTACCCCAACTCTGCAAACAGTCACTTCATATATCTTGTTTTATTTTAGTGGTGATTACAGTGGGGGCAAGTCATCACGGTCATCATGACCAGTAACATTTCTCACCTTACTAATGACCCTTGCTCCCTGCTCTCTCTAGGCATGGGCTTTGGATACTATAACAACATGCTCATGGGTTCTCTGCTCACAAAAAGGGAGATAACAGTTCTTCTACAGCTCCCACGCTTCATTCAAAGGGTGTCGCGTCCGCTCTCGACCAGCAAGAACGACACGACCACCAGTCCTTCTAACATCAGTTTATTCAGTCCTGTTTCTTCTTGTTTATATCTCCCCCCCGAACCCTGGGCCTCTCACTCTTATATACTCTCAGTTCCCATCCACTCACAGCAGGCCACGTCGCCTCACCAGGTACGCAGCTTCAGCTAATCAGGGCAGCAGGGGCATATCTCCACCAAAATGGATTTACCGGTATCCTGGTACACCTGCGCAGCTCTCAAGATGTTTGTGGTTTATATGAGGAAGTCAGGTGCAAGTCATACGACTTAGCTGCAGTCCCTGGCGCCTTTGGGACTGCTGCCACACCCGCTCCTCACAAAAGGGAAGCAACAAGACAAACTGAACGGTTACCGCATCTGTCCTCTTTTTTACCACAGTGATGTCAAGTTATGGCTTCCTTTGGCTTTGGAAAGAAAGGAGGGGAAATCACTTTATTTTCTCATATGGGGATATTCCTCAGCATGGTCTGTCATTGAGTTTCAACTAACCATGATCATTTTTGTTTATTAATACAGTGCAAGGGATTGCTTTTACAGAAAGCACATGTAAGTTTTTTCTCCTAAATATTAACCTTTAAGTCTTTTAATCATAATATCATCATCACATGACTTTGTCTTTATATGCCTTAAAATCAAGGATAACACTTTTCTCTTAGTTTTACATCTATGACAGATGACACACTCACACACACACACGTGTGTGTGTGTGTGTGTGTGTGTGTGTGTGTGTGTGTCTGTGTGTGTGTTTGTGTGTAAGGGATGGAGCTGAGAGCATTTACTGCTCTTGCAAAGGACCCAGGTTCAGTTCCCATCACTCACACATTGGGCTACAATCATCCATAACTCAAGTTCCAGGGGATTCAGGACTCTCTTCTGATACCCAAGGGCACCTGGCAGGCACATGATATGCATACATACAGGCAAAGGAAACTTCCATACACCTAAAATAAAATAAAAAATCTTAAACACATAGGGTATTCAGTTACATTTTACTGTCACTGACATGGTGGTGATATGTTTTAATCTAAGAATATTTAACGGGCTCATAAAATCATACATATTTAAAGCATATCATGTTATGATTTTTATAGATGTATACATTGTATAATTATCATAATTAGGTTAATATGCCCATTATCACTCAGAGTTACCATTGTGTGTGTGTGTGTGTGTGTGTGTGTGTGTGTGTGTGTGTATAAGAGCGTAAAATCTATTCTCATTAGGCTGCAAGCATTACTGTTACCTACAGTCATGATGCTGCTCATTAGGGAATCAGAACCTTGAACTCAAGCTACATGAAAGCTTTATGTTCCTTAACTGACATCTCCCCACTCACATCACAGACTTTTCAGATTGCACATGGAAATGAAGTCACACAGCATATATCTTGTACTACAAAACCCATAATTTCAACTATATGAGGGCAAATTGTGTGGATTCCTTCTTCTCCGTGCTGAAGGACATTCTACTGTGAGGGAACACGACATTTTTGTTTATTCATCCATCGACAGACACTTGAATGTCTGTCTCTAGACCACAGTGAAGTGACACCTTCAGTCCTTTGAGGTATAGACCTATGAAAGAGATGGGCATGTCCAGAGCAGTGCACTGCTTCATGGCATCATTGATGCAGCTCAGGATCTGGGCTTCACACACACCTTTACCAGCACACTATTTTCTTGTCTTGTTGACAGTAGCTGCCCTGTCAGTGTAGTGTGCCGTTTCATTGTGGTAGTCCTTCCACTTGCTCTCCCTTAATAACTACTGCCATTAATCATTGTCTGCTCACGAGACAGTAGAGTATCCTCCTTGGAAATACCCATGCCCTTTGCCTTAAGCATGAACTTCAGATACACAGTAAGTACTTGTCCTGGCTTATCCATGCCTCACACAATATGAAGAATATGTATTCACTGGAAAGCCCTCTTCATCCAACATTCAGTTTTAACTGAATGCACTCTTTTTGTTTGATAGACATGAAAAAAAAAAAAGAAAAAAACAACCAACAACAGCAAAAAGCAAGAACTTGAATGGATCTAAAATAGTCTTTATATATTTCACACTTTTGCCCTGAAATAGTTTGGTATATTTTGTGGGTGTTTCGCTGGTGTTCCTGCTTTATTAAAAAAAATTATAATTTCATTTCGAGATCCTCCAGACAAAATCATTTGAGCTTCACAGTCTTTGTGCGATGTTATTGGACTCACTTAATGAAATTATAACTCAAGCAAGGTATTTCATTCTGTTGGAGTAAATGAGCTTGTGTGGCAGGGCTCAGGGGGAGCAAAGCCTTCGCTGTGTAGATCCTTAGTGTTTGCTAGAATGAAGGAGGAGCAGACACTTCATATTAGAGTTATTTATTGTTCTCTTTCTGTGAACACTATATTGGTGCCTGCCCCTACTGGAAACAACAGCTGTTAACAGGCTCCGAGATGAATTTCAATGTGATCTCCCCTGGCCTCAGGAAAGATTGTCTAAAGAGAAAACAGGCTCAGCCTTGGAAGAAAAGAACCAATCCCAACCTGGGTCTGCTTGCCTGAAGGCTAAGGGCAGTTAAAAAGCACCAGTGAGTGTTTTCATGGGTATCTGCCCTTAGATCAAGGTATACGTGCAAATGGGAATACTGGTACAGGCAGAACTCTTCTGTACTAACAGGATGAGGTCAGAAGCAGTGTTGAACATGGTAACCCCTTTAAAACATCTTGCCCTGAGGGAAGGAAGGCAGCAGAGGAGAAGAAAAGGGCCCTGCATGGCACAGTCCTTCTTGCCAAGCCCCAAGCAGCTTAAGAGAGGATCAGAAGTACCTCTAACACAAGTCTGTACCACAACAGACAAGTAATGGTAGCACTTTCATCTGTGGTCCTTTAAAAACTAAGGATTCAATACGTGTGTGTGTGTGCGTGTGTGTGTTTCTCAGTGTCTACTTTTTTATGTCATATCTATAGCTCAAGAGCTCAGAGGAAATATTCCACCAATGAGGGGGGTTAGGAGAACCCTTGCTTTTATTGGGACAAGTCTCTTAATTCTGGAGTTATGTTATTGGATTTTGATTATTTTAGGAATTTCTTTATATGGTAGGTGTTAGCTCACTCACCTGTAAGTAGACGAACTGTTATTACCCTGAAGACAACTATTTAAAGTTTTCAGGAATGTGAAACAAGGGCAAAGAAGATGCCAAAATAAATAACTAAATATATAAAAGAAGAAAAATGGAAATCATAAGATTTTAAATTGAATAGAGAGAGGAATTTGATTAAAACGCTGCCTGAAATTCAATTTTTAAAAAAGCCACAATGAAGTGTCTGCAGCCATGATGACCTTCCCACCTCTCCTTTCCAACCTCTTGGTCATAAGAACGTAAGAAAGCACTGGATTTTTCTGAAACTCGATGTCAAAAGTGCATCTCCTCTTCTTTCTCTTCCAGACAAAGTCAGCATACTGTCAACCTTCCTTGCGCCTTTCAAGTACCTAAGTCCTGGCACTACAAACACAGAGGATGAAGATAACCTAAGTAAGCAGCCATTCTCTTACGGAGAGGTATTCCCTGAATGTGTATGAGGGTGGGAATGTCTTTCCCTGTCTCCTTGAAGCCATGAAGGGGGAGTGTTGGTCTTGCCAACTACAGGAGGTCCTGTGTTCACCTCCCTCAGGCCATCATCTCAAATTCAACCCTTACCCATAGTTCCACTCTTACCCATAGATCCATCCTCATCCTTAGTCCCACATTCTCCATACTCTTACAGTTACAGTAAACTATCACCACCCAAGATATGGAGTCCTTACCCAAAGCCTCACCTTCACCTGAAGTCCATCTTCACCTGCAGGACCAGATACACACAGATGTTTATTCTCACCCATAGCCCATGCCTGCATGCAATCCTATCATTACCATAGTACCTGCATTACCTGGAATCTACCCTGACCAGCAGCCTAACCCACCTGTAGGACCAAACTCATGCAGAGCCCTCTCCCAGAGTCTCATGTTCATGTGCCATCTTCCCTTGCAGTCTCTCATCCTTCCTGTTGAAGTTTTGTTCCCATTTGGAATCCCAGCTCCCATTGCAGCCCCATCTGTATCAGACACCTCCTTCTCATCTACAGCTGGCGTCTGTGGAGTCTCATGCCTGTTCAAAGCCTCACATCTCACCTAGAATCTTATCACCATCAGGAAATCTACCCTTACCTGAAATCCCAGTCTCATCTAACATCCTGCCTTTGTATGGATTACTTTTCTTTCCTGGAAACCCATCCTTATCATAAGAATAAGAAAATATCAGTAATGCATACCCAAGAACCCCCAAGGAATTTAGGAAATAAACTAGTTTTCTTAGACTATTCTTTCTTCTTTCCTTCATTCTCTTCTTGTAACTACAGAAAAAAGTTAAAAATGATTGTAGTATCATGGTTCTCAAGAATGGATTTTACTGTTCTTAGAGGAAAAAAAAAGGTCAACTAGGGGTTTTCTATTGAAACATCTCTGGTACATGAAGTTGGAGAAGAATAGGAGAGCATCATTAAGTGTCTGGTGTTGAAGCTGGGTTAGAGAAAGGGGTCATGTTCATATCATCTGCTTACATCCATAAGGAGAGCTCAGAACAGAAACTAGCAGAGAGAGAAAAGGAAGTCAGAAGGGACAAAGGAGAAGAGGAGGAAGAAGAAGAAGAGGGAGGGGGAGAGGAGAGGAGAAGAGGAGAGGAGAGGAGAGGAGAGGAGAGGAGAGGAGAGGAGAGGAGAGGAGAGGAGAGGAGAGGAGAGGAGAGGAGAGGAGAGGAGAGGAGAGGAGAGGAGAGGAGAGGAGAGGAGAGGAGAGGAGAGGAGAGGAGAGGAGAGGAGAGGAGAGGAGAGGAGAGGAGAGGAGAGGAGAGGAGAGTCAGAGAATTGCACACCTCTTACCTGGGACATACTATCAAGCATTTAAAAGAAAAGGCCAAACATTTCACAAAAACATCTCTCTGAATTTATTATCACCTAACAGATGGGCTTCTGTTTCAACTAAAATGAGCTAAGAATGTGCTTGTCATGGGATGGGGAGGAGGCAAGGTGCTATTGATGGTTGCTAAGATAATTGGCTGAATCAAGCAAAAAACACTGGCAGAGATTTCCATGGGAACTGAGACCCATGTTGGTGCCAACCTCTACGAATCAAAACACACTATTGTGGGCAACCCTCTCCAGACAGCCACTGATGCTATTGGACGTGGAGATTTCTTCCTGTAATTAGTCACTTTCCTCATAGCTGTGGCAAATGCCAGCAAAAGCAGCTTAAGGGAGGGAGGGTTTCTTTTGGCTCACAGTTCAAGACTATCACAGCACGGCAGTCACGGCTGCAGAGCATGAAGCGGCTGCTCACATTGCAGCCACCACAGGGAGGCAGAGAGGGATGAACGCAAATGCTCAGTTTACTTTTCCTCTTTAAGTTCAGGATCTCGCCACAGGGCGATGTCACCCAAATCTAGGGAGGGTGTTGTCGCCTTACTTCACCCAGTCCAGAAGCTCCCAAAGGAGCCCAGCACTTTTTTGCCTAGATAGCCATGTCTAGATCCTGTCAAGTTGGCAGTGAGTGGTCGTCATCACATGTCCCTACACCACTGTAGGCCCAAAAGTAAAGCTGAGAGAGTTCAAAGGTCAGAGCCTTCCCAGATGTTCATAATCTTCTGTTCAGATCTTTTTATTTCCAAAGGAATGACTAGAAGGGTGAGGGATAGGGGAAGAAACTGACTGGGCTTAGACGTGGGCTCTTGACCGTCTCTAGGCTGCACTTTTAGCAAGGTTCATGGTTCAAAGCAAAATGGATTGTGTATATACTCTTGTGGTGGTCTGAATTTAAGTGTTTTCAGATCAGTCAAGTTATGAATGACTATCTCAGAAACCTTAAAAAGACTGAGGTAAAAAAACAGAGTGTGTGTGCCGAGTTTATTCTGACACAAGAGGAACTTGACTCTCTGCTGCTCTTTCCATCCGGAGCTGCTGGGAGGCTGGCTGAGTCAGGAGGAAAAGACAGTGCAGTTATCTATGGAACTTTTGGAGAGAGAGAAAAGAAAATGGGTTCTAACTTTTAGAAACTCAGGAGTCACTTTTATGTAGTAACCAAAGGCCCAACATCTTAAGAAACATAGGATCTTTGTAAAGCCAGTGCTCTGTCAAGAAGACACTGAGAAAGTCATACACACACATAGATACACAAGGCAGCAGCAGCAGCAGCTTCTCCTCTGAGCAGCTGTAGCATTTGACTCCCTCCTGAGACTGAAAGGAAAGTAGAAGCCTGGTTTGGGGTCAGGGAGTTCTGCATGCATGTTCACTCTTGGGCTTGTGAACTTGCAAATGGGTGTTGTCTTAGTCAGGGTTTCTATTCCTGCACAAACATCATGACCAAGAAGCAGTTAGGGAAGAAAGGGTTTATTCAGCTTACACTTCCATACTGCTGTTCATCACCAAGGAAGTCAGGACTGGAACTCAAGCAGTCAGGAAACAGGAGCTGATGCAGAGGCCATGGAGGTATGTTCTTTACTGGCTTGCTTCTCCTGGCTTGCTCAGCCTGCTCTCTTATAGAACCAAGGCTACCAGCCCAGAGATAGTCCCACCCACAAGGGGCCTTTCCCCTTGATCACTAATTGAGAAAATGCCTTACAGTTGGATCTCATGGAGGCATTTCCTCCACTGAATCTCCTTTCTCTGTGATAACTCCAGCTGTGTCAAGTTGACACAAAACTATCCAGTACAGGCGTGGAGGCGTTATCAGCACAGAAAGTCACAGAGTCAAACAGAGCTGGGGACATAAAACACAAGGAATGCTCAATCAAGGACTTGCAATGAAAGCCATTTTCCTCTGATTTGGTTTACTGGCTAATGGGGAAAAAAACATATGAATAAAAATAACTCTTAATTGTTTATTATATATCAAAATACTCTTGAAGTGCTTGTGAGTCTTCATTATTGATTAGTGTATCCATTTGCTTCATGTATGTGTGTGTCTGTGTGTCTGTGTGTGTCTGTGTGTGTGTGCATGCATGCGCACTCACACACTCAGACAAATGCTGTGACTGTGTGCATATGTATGTGGAAGCCAGAAGAGAATATTGCATGTCTTCCTCTATTGTTCTGCCTTTGATTTTTGTTTTGTTTTGTGTTGTGTTGTGTTTTGGTTTTTGAGACATTGCCTCTTCACTGTACCTGAAGCTCATGTCTCTATCAGGTTATATCTGTCAAGCAGTCTCTGGGACCTGCCTTTGTCTACACCCCAGAGTTAAGGTTAAGGACACCCGTGGCAGCTCCTGGATTTAACATAGGCAGTGGAGATCAAAATACAGGTCCTCATGTTTGCATAGCAAACATGTTACCTCCTCCTTCTTCTTCTTCTTCTTCTTCTTCTTCTTCTTCTTCGTCTTCGTCTTCGTCTTCGTCTTCTTCCTCTCAGAATGCACTTTCTCTCTAGATGCTTTTAATTCATTTAGAAAACTATTTCATGTGTTTGTATTTGGTATGTATATGTCCATGGTGTGAGTGGTATTCATGTTTATCTATGTATGTGTAGCATGACACATACATCTGTGAGAGTGGTGTATGTGGTACATGTACATGTCTGTATACATATGTGTAGTGTACATGAACATATGTGTAGAAGCAAGGGTGGAAAGAAAAATACACTCTAAGCCCCATTCCTCATTCATTGCATTCTCTGGATCTGCTGTTCTACCTGCTGCTCTAATGCAAAGACAGTTCATGTCTAACCATTTAGATGGTTTCAACTATTCAAGAATGCCTCTTAGCAGTTGCCTAGATCCTGGCATTCTGGAATATATAAAAGGTATCACTAAGAGCTGTGAGCTTTTCCATTTCCAGAAGTTGTGCAGAGAGACAGAGAAACATGGTCAGGATACATCCACCTCACACACATTAGGCTTTACATATATAACATTGGTATCTAGGAGCCAATCAACAGTTGGCTAGATCTGAACTAGGAGACCCTCATGTAATGCTATGTTTTCAAGATTTGTCTGCCATCGGTATTCTGCCCTGAGAAGGCTTCCTTGAAACATGGAACAGAAATGTGTCCCTCTCTGCCCTGGCCCCACCCTAGGCTCAGAAGTTGAGATTTGGCTCATATTCAATGATAAACAACTGTGAGCAAAAGCTTCCTATCGCCTTTGGGCTCAGAGGACAACTTCTTACCACCTCCATCTGTTTTTCCCTGAATCCCATGCACACTTGACACAGCTTCATAGGTCACTCATGGCAAGCCTTTGAAGAAGGCATCTTCTACCAGCTGCTCAAGCTCACAA
The DNA here is from genome assembly GCF_978045245.1 of Mus caroli. Classification (NCBI taxonomy): domain Eukaryota; kingdom Metazoa; phylum Chordata; class Mammalia; order Rodentia; family Muridae; genus Mus; species Mus caroli. The sequence continues at coordinate 111,913,565 of NW_028227270.1, read as the reverse complement.
ACTGCCACACCCACATGCAACCAGCAAATGCCAAGTTCCTGGTACCTTGTGCACACCTCAGCCTGAACCTATCTGTCAGGCACCCTACATTGTAGGCTATCTCCTGCCCCTCTACACACCAAATCCTCCCCACTGTCTGGAGGAAGAACTGGGCTGCTTGCCTTTCTGCTGTTGTTAAGCCCTGTCATCTGGGAGGAGCGGCTCTGTTTTTAAAACCAGGGCTGCTTGGCAGCTGAATAACCTTCACCAGGAACAATATTATCTCTTCAAATGTAGCGTGGCACACTGGATGGCTGGCTCTCCAGAGCCCTCCTGACCCGCAGACATGACAGTGCCATTACCAGTGATGCATACAATCCCAATGATGCCAAGCCATGAAAGGAAGCAAACCGGGTGTACATAATAACCGGGTAGAAGATTCTGGCCTGCTAGGGAGCCAGCAGAGAAGAAGGTACACAAATAAATCTGCAAATGAGCAAGGCTTCTTAGGGATGATAGCAGTATGACCCCATCTCAGACCGGACTGCCACCTTGTCTAACCATTCCTGAATGTCATCAGCCCCGGTCATCAAACTTAATAAACTGCAAATAACAGAGTTATTTTGGAAAATAAATATGTAGCCACAGCAATGAGAATATACAATTTTTTTCCTTCTTGTCCAAAATGCAGTTTCTTCATGCATTGGACCTTCACACGTGGCGTTATAATTGCCGACACAATTTGTCAAATGAGATAATGTGCTTATAAGGCTCCGGAGGAGAGTCCAGGTGGGAGAGAAACAGAATGGAAATAATTTCATTTTTCATTTTCCTGTACAGATGCCTTCCTGACTTAGACATTTTCTTTCCTTGCCTGGCGGTCTTCAAATTGCTCGTGATTGTTCTATTTCTGTTGCTTATGGTATTTATCTAATGCCCGTCTGAAGTTATTTGCTTGCTTTTTCCCCTCTAATTCCCACAATGGGGAGACTCATGCATGCAACTCCATGAATGGACCTATGGAAGTCAAAGTTCACAGATATCTTTTTTTTTAATGCTGTCTTAAAGAATGAGGTGATTCTCCATTATGCCAAGACAGAAGAGCCACGGGCATATAGGTGGTGGATGTGGTCTACTTGGGAGTGGGTTTCATCAGGAAAGGTGTTTGGAACCCAAACCAGGAATGTTCTAAGGGGAGTAGTGGGTGAGACTATGTGTATCAGGTGGAGTGAGGGGTAGCTATCTGTCATCCCAGAGTTACAGCATCATTCTACTCCCATTCCTGGCTCCTCAGCATCCTGAGCTATGTCTGATATGCTCATGAATATGCACTTGTACATACACATGTGTGTGTATTAGTGACAATATTGCCCATGGTCTAATTCACTCTCTCATCCAATAAGCACATGCTGATTCAAGCCTGGGGGGGGGTCTTCAGGAATGCTCAGAGAAAGGAATACATTTACACTATGCCTGAAAGGGGAGGATTCACCAGGTACGAAGAACAGGAGCAGGTAGAAAGTCCCCATGTCCCCTCAACCCAGGTATGCACACATGCTATCAGAGTAAGAATCCCAGCTCTGCCCTGGGAGTTGACAGTGCAGGAGCCACAGTGTTTACCCTCCACATTAGTTTGGAGGGTACAAGGATCTCCCCTCTACTCCCCACGCACATTCCTTTACAAGTAGCTCTTCAAGTCTGTGTTGAAAAGTCAGAGATTTATTGTTTGCTCTCCTGACTTTTTGAATCCGTCGATTACTATATGTAACAATTGGGTGCATAAAACCTATTAACTAAATGGTGGGGGGAAAAAGAATATAATTTCCCGGGTCAGAGGAGGGGAGTGGAGCATATTTAATGCCTTCTCTGTGAAGAGGAAAATATGAAGGTGTGATGTCAGAGTTAGAGCTGTGAAGAGCCCACAGGATAGGATGGCAGTAGTAAGGCACTCACATGCTGCTTACACCGAGGTATGAGCCTAGCTGCAAATGCATATGCATATCTGCAGGCAATGTTAGAGTAAGGAAGGGTCCTTCAGTCTCCAGCCTGTCACAAGAGAACTGTTACCAGTCTCTTGTGTTGTGTGTGTTGCTCCCACTGACAGAAAGGGGCCCTAGAAAAAAAGATAGGGCTTTTATCCACATGAATGGACATACAGGCAGTGCAGCAAGCTCTCATGGGAGTGAACATTTGCCTTGTCAAGCAAAGGAAGAGACCAGGAATGTGTTTTGTTCTGCTCCTAGGGAGCTGGCGCTGTTCTTTGGTTAACATTTCTGGATGGTCAGATCAATATCTCTCATTCAGCACACCAGAGAAATCAGAAAACGACTAACCCTTCTCTCTGGAATATCCCAGGATTTCTAGGGAAATTGTTGGAAATTACCAGCAAAGAAAATAGTCATGAAGATAAGCTGGATACAGATACAAGTAGGGGTCCTGAACTGTTTCCCTGCTGCACTTTAAAGTGCTACTGTGGTGGTGGTTTTATTGAGCCAGATAAATAGACAGATAGAGATAGATAGATAGATAGACAGACAGACAGTAGACAAATAGATACACAGTGGACAGATAGAGATATTTATATATTCACTTAACTCATCCCCACTCAACTGCTGAAGTAAATATAAGTAAAATCTTCAGTGTCTTTCATTTAAAGAGACGAAGCTTGCACAGAGTGATCGAAGATCTCAACATGCCTAAACAAAGGACAAAGGTGTCATGGGATCTCTTGCCTGCTTGATTCTTGACCCTGTGAAGTGGCCACTGATGGGTCCCAGGACAGAGGCCTCAACCTAAGCCTAGATGGGCTCTAAAGTTCTGGCTGGACACTGAGAATTGGTTATCCCAGAGAGCCTAACTTGTTCTAAGATAAGGACCCACACATGTTCTTTTTAACCAACTGCTACTAATTATTGATTACTAAGGAAGAAGCTCACAGAGGCTGGCGGGCAGTTCATATGGTTCTGCTTACGTCACGAGCAGAGACACCTGAGTTTGATATTCAGCACCCATGTGAAAAGTGGGGTGCTGGGAGCCCTGTAACCCCAATGTTCAGGAGGCAAAAACCGGGGGATCCATGGCAATCCAGCCTAGGCAACTTGGAAAGCTCCAGGTTCAATTGAAGATCCTGTGTCAATTGGAAAGGACATCCAGCATCCACCATTGATCTCCACACTTGTGTACATAACAGGCACATGTGTACACACACACACACACACACACACACACACACACACACTGAGAGAGAGAGAGAGAGAGAGAGAGAGAGAGGGAGAGAGGAACTCATACCCCAGTCTAATAATCAAAGTTTATATGAGGAGCTCCATCTACAACAGTAGCAAGATATTAAGAGTTACAGAAGAGAAGCAAATAAAAAGGGATTTCACCGTGTGTAGGGCAAAAATGTTGTTTTCTGAGTTCGATTCTCTAAGATACAGCAGAGGTCATCTGATAGGCTAGCCACCATAATCACACTGGCACACTTATTAAATCCCCACATTGTAAGAAATCAATAAGAAATTAGAAGGCTCCAAGCAGGTTTCTAGGCAATCTGATGTGGGGATTTGGGAATTGTTTTGTTTGATCTTTATTTTCCATTTTGAGTTCCGTTTGGGGAAAAATCACCCAGTTTAATCTAATGTACACTCTCCATTGGCTTGAAATGCCCTAAATGACAGAGTGCATTGCTGTGTGCATTCCAGAGCACACAACGATTAACACAAACAGTTGAGATTTAGCACTCGCTATCTAAACGGTAATTACTTTTGCTGAGATCCATAACAAATGAACGTTGCATGGTTATACCTTAAAAACACTCAGATTCACACTTCTGAACAAACTAACCTCCCCAAATCCTAATAGCTTTTTAGTAGCAAATTGATATAGTAGTAAGCCCATTTCACAACTCAGAAAATTAAACTGAGAGCCTGAGCTCCATTTCAACACTGAGCCCCCACATGTAGCATCCATGAAAGGGCTGTTTTGGCTTCTTTATAAAGATGTGATAGCTATGACCGATGGGCTAGCGCTGAGCTAAAGGGAGGTTAGAGTGCATGCTGAAAAGAACATTCTCAAACATCAGGATACCTCGGGAAGGCACCTGATGTTCAAAGGCATCCTTTGTGACTGTGAAATTGTACTTTCTTCTTCATTATTCTCCAACAACAATGCCATAAACTGAGATGTGAGAAGCACAGTGGCGGTTCTGGCAGGTCTCAACCTGCGTAGCTTTCAGGCTGCACGAGAGAAGCAGGTCCGTGTGTCAACAACCAGCCAGGCATTCACTGTTTTTGAAGCTGGTGGTTCACTGGAAAATTCACCTGCCGTTTCCACTTGCTTAATGAGAGAAAAAAGAACACATTTACACCTGCCACAGAGCTGAGAGCTCCCAGCTCCTGAGAACATGTGTGAGGTGCTTAGAGAAATGTGGGCACGATTTTGCCTGGCCAGATCAGCCCCGGGACTCATCACACATGGGGTAGGCTTGGCTTCATTATATCCAGATGGCCTAGGGAGGGGTGTTAATCTACAAAGGCCAAGAAAATGTCACAATCATTCTGCATCCATAAAATCAACTTACAGCCACTGCATGGATGAATGCAATGTAAGATTCCTAGGACTGAGTCCCAACCTAAACACTTGCCATAGCAGGCAACCTCTGTAAATAATTTCAACTCCTTGAGCCTTGGTTTCCAGCTATCTGCTCGTAAAGTGTTCACCATACTAGCCACTAACTCCCTAAGGACTAATGAAGAAGAAATGTAGCAAAGTTAGGTACTCAATAGAACACACCAAAGCTGCCAGGGATCGGTAGAAGATGGCAGGCTGTTCACAGGCATAATCCTTGGCTTTGGATAACACATCTTTGAGTTTAGCATTCCAGAAGCACGTGCCCTGGCAAAGTGCAGCAGGGGGCTCAGTACCACTGTGGCTTTCACACCTGGGGTTTTCTAAGAGAACAGCTTTATTAGAGAACAGTTAGCCAAGGTGGCTAGTCTTAAATTGTCTTTAAACTTGTCTATCTCTCACAGTTCTATGTTACCTTTGTGTATAGGTAGCTTCCTAGCTGCACAAGAGAAGCAGGTCTGTATGTCAACAATCAGCCAGGCGTTCACTGTCTGTTTTTGAAGCTGGTGGTTCACTGGAAAATTCACCTGCAATTTCTACTTGCTTAAAGAGAGAAAACAAAAAAAAGAACACATTCACACCTGCCACGGAGCTGAGAGCTCCCAGTCCCTGAGAACATGTGTGAGGTGCTTAGAGAAATGTGGGCATGGCCCATACTCCGCCTGGCCAGATCAGCCCCGGGACTCATATGTATGTATATATGTGTATACATATATACATATATATGCACATATACATATCTGTGTGCATGTGTAAAATATATGTAGATATATCTATGCAAGTATATACATATGTGTGTGTGTATATATATACATACATTTACAAAGTTATAGTTTTGCTAAATTTACTCTATCTTAATTTTTTGCAAAAGCAATAAAATGTTGGATCAACAAGATGGATGAGGTGGCAAAGGTACCTGCCACCAAGCCTGATAACCTGAGTTCAATCCTTGGAACCCACATGGTAGAGAGAGAGAACTGACTCCTGCAAGTTGTTCTCTGACCTGCCCACACCTGTGACCTCATTTCTCTCTCTCCTCTCTCTCTCTCTTACACACACACACACACACACACACACACACTTTAAAAAAAAAGAAAATGCCACAGTAGAAATGAAGCCATTCTTTGTTCTCTCATTTCTTTTCCTTCCTTCCCCCACCTCCACTGAGAGAAGGGCACGTGTCTTTATGACATAACTGCCCTCAGCTCTTTCATAAGTCTGATTATATGAGTAATATGTAACATGTGTATTCTTCTGACATCCATGAATTCTATCCTCCTCAGTGGATTCCTTTTGCAAGTCCATTTTGCCATCTAGCAGTATGTCGAGGAGATTTATTTAGATTGAAGCACATGGAGTCGGCGAGGCTATCATGTTGTATTATCATTCAGCAGTTGGATTCTACTGCAACCTAACTAGTCCTCTAAATGTGGGAAGCTATGTATTTCCTACATTTTCAACTGTAAAAACAATATACCACAATGAACATCTTTGTTAACCTCAGTTCTGGAATGTGTTCCTGATGACAGAATTCCCGAGAAGGTAGTGTTTCTTGGCTGTCAGTGGGTGTTGGAAGGAAGGCATTCATCATTTGCCTATGGGGCTGAGGAGGTAGGACGTTCATAGGTGATGACGTCACAACTCATACTAACAACCAGAGACTGTGAGAGCATGCGCGGGACACATGACTTGCCTGTCTCTTCCTCATGTCTTCTCAAGCCCGACTTTCTGAGACCTTCTGGATGATGGAGGCCCCCCCCTCCAATAGGCAAATGGTCCCCACTGGGCTACTCTCTTGTATCTTGTGAAAGTCATTACAGCACCTTTTCCAGACCTGGCCTGAAGTGCTGATGGCAAGGGATCTAGGCACCTAGATTCCCCAGCCTGCCTTACAGAGCAATCATTAGCCATGATGTCTCTCATTAGTGGTGACCTGCCAGTGCTCTGGGTCATGACTAATTTGTTCTCACCTCCAGGTACCAGCAGTGCTGAAGTGAAGGAAAACCGAAATGTGAGCAACCTGGGGACCAGGCCCCTGCCCCCTGGAGACTGGGCCAGAGGCAGCACACCCAGCGTTAAAAGGAAAAGGCCGCTGGAGGAAGGAAATGGGGGACATTTCTGCAAACTCCAGCTGATCTGGAAGAAGCTCTCCTGGTCTATGACACCCAAAAATGCGCTGGTCCAGCTGCATGAGCTGAAGCCTGGTCTGCAGTACCGAATGGTGTCACAGACTGGCCCAGTGCACGCCCCAGTTTTCGCAGTGGCTGTAGAAGTGAACGGGCTCACATTTGAAGGCACGGGGCCCACTAAGAAGAAGGCCAAGATGCGGGCAGCAGAAATGGCCCTGAAGTCCTTTGTGCAGTTCCCCAATGCCTTCCAGGCCCACCTGGCCATGGGCAGTAGTACCAGCCCGTGCACTGACTTCACCTCTGACCAGGCTGACTTCCCAGACACGTTGTTCAAGGAGTTTGAACCATCCTCAAAAAACGAAGACTTCCCAGGCTGTCGTCCCGTTGATACTGAGTTTCTGTCCTCTGCCTACCGGCGAGGACGGCTACTCTACCACACCCTGGACCTCGTGGGCCAGGCTCTGCCTGACAGGTCCAGGCTGGCTCCGGGAGCCTTGGGTGAGAGGAACCCTGTAGTGGTACTGAATGAGTTACGCTCAGGTCTTCGGTATGTGTGCCTCTCCGAGACAGCAGAGAAGCCCCGAGTCAAGAGCTTTGTCATGGCTGTGTGCGTGGATGGGAGGACGTTCGAAGGCTCTGGACGCAGCAAGAAGCTGGCCAAGGGCCAAGCAGCACAAGCTGCCTTGCAGGCCCTCTTCGATATCCGGCTGCCTGGTCACATACCCAGCAGGAGTAAAAGCAACCTCTTGCCACAGGTGAGACTTCTCAGGTAGCTAGCTGCCTGCTAGGTGGAAAGATGGGTGTGAGTTGGGATATTCTTGCTGGGAGGGGAACGGGCCTGCTGCTCTCCCCGTGTGGCTGTGAGCAGAGTGTGGCCTTCCTGAAAAATCCCCCTTTCCCAAGCACACAGAGAGAAACTGCCAGGTTTTGTGGATAGAGAATCATGAGAATGTCAAAAAGACAAAGAGATCATCAACACAGGAACTGAGCAGAAGTAATGAGAGAATACATGAAGCCAGTCAACTTTTACAATGACGAAATCAACTTCCAGGGAGAAAAGACAACCAGGGTCACAGGAAACAACTGGAGACAACAGGGTCTTCTGTCCTCACCAGGTGGCCTAGGCTGCAGGAAAAGTAGGATTCATTTGCCAGGCCCTCTGGAAACTTAGAAGTAAAAGTCGCTTAGTGATCCTGGTTGAGTTTCGAGTCGGTTACTCTGGGCAAACCAAGATAGGAATTGTCTCATTTGGAGTGACCAGGACCTCTGTAACTTTAGTTTCCAACCAGGTGGTAACTTCTGCAGTAAGACACTAGCACAGACCAAAAGTGTGTGAAGAATAACTTACTGGAAGGCAGGGGGAGTTAGGAATAAGAGTTAGGGCCCTGTGGATATAATTCAATTGGTCTAATGCATGAAGCCATGGGTCCAATCCTCAGCACAGTGTGGACCAGGAACAGTGACACATGTGTAACCCCGGCACTTGGGAAGCAGAGACAAGACGATGGAGAGTTCAATGTTATCTTCAGTTACATAGTAAGTTCAAAGTCAGCCTGGCATGTATGAGGAAGAAGGAAGGGGGAAGGGGGGAGGAAGGGAGGGAGGGAGGAAGGAAGGAAGGAAGGAAGGAAGGAAGGAAGGAAGGAAGGGAGAGAACAAGGGGAAAAGAAAGAAGGAGGGAGGAATGAAATAAGGAAGAAAGGAAGAAAGGAGGGAATGAAGGAAAAAGGGAGAAAGGAAAGAAGGAGGAAAGAGGGAGGGAGGGAAGGAGAGAGGGAAAGAAGGACCTCTCCCAGTTTTGCCAACACAATAGTGGCTCTGCTTTTATTAATTTTTTCTTTCTTAGTGATACTGGAGTTCAATCGCAGAGCCATGTTAGACAAGTGGTCCCCCCTGAGCTGTACCCTCAGCCCTGTGAGAAGTCCCACACATGTGGAAGAGGTCATGTCCTGGAGGCCCATGTGCCTCTCCACCCACCACACCCCACTGGTAACTCAGGATGTGTCCAGAGCAGCAGCCACCCGCTCCACACATCCCTGCTGGCCCCTGCATGCCACCTGCCCCAACCCTGACACAGAATCACCAGGGACCCATCTATGCATAGAAGAGACAAGGGCCTACCAGTTACCCATCTATGTTAAGGGTCCCAGGCTTCCAGAAGCTCCCGATGCAATAAATACAAAATTCCTTTCATTGCTTTTAAAAAGAAGGTGCAGTTTACCTTCACTTGTTTAAGATGCCTTTGTAGAGCTGCCTGTGTGTCAAGAACTACTCTCACATCACTTAAGACAACCTTATTCTGCCAAGTTTTATAATTGCTTATTTATGCAAATTCTCTTTTCTCTTATCATTTTGAGACTTATTTGTAGGTCTCCCTAATGTAGTCAATACAAAAAATTATTTTTATTCATTCTGGGCATCAATCAAAGGAAGAAACACTTTACATAGTTAAAAGGCACTTAGCCCCGTGTGGGATTCATCATAAGCACTTAATAACTACGAGTTAGCTACTGCTGTGATCACCACCATCATGACATCATCGCGCCTAGAATAGAAGCCCCTTGATTTGCCTCGGGAGATAAAGAATCTGCAGAAGAATCTGGGCTGTCATCAAAGTCCAGATCCTGCCTAGGGCTGTGTGTGAAGCCACAAAGAACATAAAGGGACCCTTCACCTTGAATAATGACTAGGTAGGGCATTCATTCATTCATTCATTCATTCCTTCCACATTTATCTGACTATAAACAGGCACAAGATGAAGGCCACAGCAGATGTTCTTTAAATATGGGCACATGTATGTGCATGTGCAGTATGTACATGTGTATGTGTTTGGGTGTGTGTATGTGTGAGTGTTCACATGTGTTGTACATGCATATAGAGGCATGTCAGGGATTAATGTGAGATGCTCCCTCCTATCACTTTCCATCTTATTTTTATTTGTGTTTATTTTTTAACTATGGCTATATGTAGGGGGCATGCACATCACTTCAGTGCTCTCAAGTCCAGAAGAGGGACTCAGATTGCCTGGACCTAGGGTGATAGGCAGTTGTGAGCCCACTGATGTGGGTGCTGGAAGATTATGGATCTCTCTGCAATAGGAGTGTCTACTCTTAACTGCTGAGCCATCTCTCCAGCATCTCCTCCTTTTTTTTTTTTGATACAGACTCTCTCACTGAACCTGGAGCTCGACAATTTGGCAAGACTAGCTGGCCAGCATACCCCAGTAGTCCTTCTATCCCCACCCCTTTAGACCTTAGGCACATGCTACCATTTCCTGCTTTTTATGTGGATGCTGATGACCCAAACTCATGCTTGCATAACATTCACTTTATTGACTCAGCCATCTTCCTGGCCCAAAATATCCTGCTTTTCACCAATCTTGGGTGAGGGAAAGGATAATCTATAGATAATGAGTCCCGGGTGAGGGAGAGTAGGTTTTCCTGCTCTCCCTACCTTCTATTCATTTACTTCACCTCAAGTATTTATTGCATATGCAATAATCACTTTAAGGAGCAGGTAAAACCTAACCTTCATCAGTCCTGACTTTCAGCTTGTGCTCAAATAAATGCATAGCTCTACCAGGGGACAGGGGTGTGTGCTAGAGAAAGACACAAGAACAATTCCTAGATCCATCCCTGTGCATTTACTAACAAGGAACTATGGCCTTGCTTCCTCTCTTTTCTATGTCTTTGTCTTTTTATGTTTCTGACTTCCCCCCAGTCTACCTTTCTGCTACCTGGAATCCAACTTGCAGACCAGCCATCGAAGCATCCTACTGCCTGGACTCAGGCTGGACAGAAGAATGACCTCTTGCCACTTTGTCTGAGAAGGCCCCATTAGTGATTGTGGCCGTGCTCCTGTTGTTTCTTTACTCTGCCCCTGCCTGATGGCACCTTGCAGAAAGGCTGCAGACTGGCCTGGGATTATCTATTAACTAGGACATGCCCCCACCCCCCATCTCTCTCTCTTTCTCTCTCTCTCTCTCTCTCTCTCTCTCTCTCTCTCTCTCTCTCTCTCTCTCTCTCTCTCTCTCTCTCTCTCTCCTCTCCCTCTCCTGCTTTCTACCGTGTGAAACTGAAGAACGTCAGTGAGTTCCGGGTGTGATGGCTCCCTTCTTTCGTGTTGTCGACTCTGAGCTCACACGACAGAGAAGCCAGGCAGCACTACTACTTTGTAATAGTCATTTGACCCCAGAATGCAGCACATCTGTTAAAGCCATGGCCGCTAAATTATTTTTCTCTGACAGTCTGCTAACCACTCCGACTGGATGATGAAGGGCACAGAGCAGCTCGAGGGTTGCGGGCCATTCATCACACACGGCAGTGCAGCCATGCCAGGGGCTCATTATCCTCTTGCCTCAGCCCCCTTAAAAAGTGCACCCTGTAGCTGGGTGGGGGCCAACACAACAATAGGAGTCAGGGCTGATGAAATTAAAAGCCTGTCCTAGATAGGGTCTAAGTTCAAGGGAGAAAACGTGAAAATAAACTATTTCAAGGTTCACCATAAATGATATTCTGTCTTCCTGCTCAGCCCAAACCCTTTCCTTCTAGGAACTGTGTTATCCTGGAAGCACTTCAATATGTCACAGAACCTTTGTCTATAGATCACATAAGTCCTAGCTAGAGACTGCAGAACCCTTGTCTATGTGTCATGTAAACCTCTGTTTCTACACCATGAGCCCTCATCCATAGATCATTGATATTCCATCTGTATAGATTATAGAAACTCCATTAACAAACTATGGACCCCTATCTACACATCATGGGATCCCCACCTATATATCAAAACCCTTCATCTATAGATCATGAAACTAAAGGGAAACTATTACTTATTCATTGCAGGATTTTCTGCCATATACACACACCATGAACCCTATCTACAGATCAGATCATCCATATATATATTATAAAACCCCATCAACACATCATGGAACCTTTACCCTATACTTTGTGGACTAAAACCAATTCATCCTGGACCACCCATCTGACCATCTTGGGAAGCTCCCATAAACACTCTATGCCCCTCATCTAGGGAGCATAGAATTCTTTACTTATACCTCGAGGATTTCCTTCTTTGTCTATCATCATGAACGCCATACCCTCATCCTTCTAGCATGTTCAAACTAACACTTGGTCCCAAATGCATCTTGACTCTAGAGTTTTAGGTCCCTAAGGAAGTCACCTTTCATAACCCTTGTCTGGCTGTTCTGTTAGCACTGCCATGATGCAGCAAACCAAACCTCTTCACAAAACCCGGGCTTTCAGAACAAAGAGCGTTCCACACCCCCCACCCCCACCCCCAGAGCCAGGACAATTCTTCAAGAGAATGCTTTAAGAATCTGTAGCAGTGCAGTTTCTAGAACTGGAGCACCAACACCAGTATTTAATGTCGTCTGCCCAAATACCCATGGTCAGTTCCTCACAGGACAGTCTCAAATTTGCAAGATGGCAGAGACCCAAATGTGGTTTCATAGGAAGACGTGTTTTGTTCGATGCTTTAACCAAAGACTAGCATCACAAACAAGGCTTCAAGACATCCTAGTGGCAGTTCTCTTAATTACATGATAGGCTTTGGAACAAATATTTCATCTGTGCCAGTGCTAAGAAATGTCAGGAAAGTGTGTTTCAGATGGATCGGTTGAGCTTGGTGAGATCACTCATTCAGTAAAGTGATTGACAGGCAAGAAGGCCTGACTCCATCTCCAGAACCCATTTAACAAGGCAGGAATGTTGGGGTGCCCTTGTAACTCCAGAGTTTGAGAGCCAGAGACAAATGTATCCCCAGATTTGCTAGCCAGTCAGCCTGAATCCATGAGCTCCTGGCCACAGACTCTGTTCCCTGTAGTCTCCAGAAACATGAAGGAAGATGTTCTGGAGATAACATCTGAAGTTAACCTCTGCTCTCGACATACATGCTACACACATGCGTCTGCATAAGTGTGTACGTGTGCACACACACACACAAAAACACACACACAACTCATCTGAGAATCTGCCTGAAAAAACTTAGTGGGTTCTGGAATGAAGCCACAGAATATATAGGGTATATAGGATAATCCTAAAGGAGTAGAACCTCCTAACCTTGCCCCTGACACCCTCGGAGTATGTCTGAATATGTAATGATAGCTGCTGGGCTCACAGTCCAAAGCTCCAACTTTGCCGAACTACCTAGAGACTCAGCAGGAACAGGGCAAGAGTCCACATCATTCCTGCAGCCTGGGTTTTGAAAGCAAGTTCGATAGCATGCTGCTCACAGCAAAGATTTAAATTGCAGGTGTGAGTTCATAAGGCTCTAATTTTCACCATTTCATGTACCTGAGATCTGAGTCTTAGCCACAGTGACAAAAACAAGCATTTATTAATGTCCTTAAGGTGTGGAGCAGACATAAATGTGTAGGGTTTACTATGCGGATAAGAAAGTGCACAGTCCTGAAACTCCATAAACAGCTATTGAAAAGGATGACATCTGCTGAAAGATAGCGAGAGGCTTTGTCCAAATCTTTCCTGTTTTATTTCTCTATAGTTGGTACAGGACTCCTATAGGCTAACATGGCTAATAGTGGGAACTAGAAACAAGAGCCTGGGAATGGATAAACATTCATCCCTGGAAGTGCCTTCATGACAAATGCTAACAACCACAGGCCCACTTCTCACCTCTAGCATGAAATCTGAGTTCATAAAGCATAAACTCAGCATCAGTGCCTGTACTTTTTCAGCAGTTCTGCTGCTCAAAAACTGGTTAGAAGAAATAATAAGGTGCATCCCAGTAAAGCAAGCTAAGGAAAAGGTCCATTTCCCATACGCACACAGTGGATCCACACACAGTGGATCCACACACAGTGGATCCGAAAGGGGATTACTTGGCTTATTTGCAGTGTTCTTATTTATCCTTTACCTTCTTTTTTTAGATTTCCATTTGAATTGAATTGGTATTTGTGGTGTTTTACAAAGGTTTAGTCAAAGCCACTAAAATGTGTGTTTCTTCAAAGTAAGAGAGAAAATACCTTCTAAAGTGACTCTTAACAGTTGCCCAATTTGAACAAGCAGGCCTGTAGAAGGGCTTTCTAGAGAGGACTGTGCCTAAGGCTTCAGGTGTATAAAACTGGTAAAAGCACAGGGTATGACTCAAAATGATCCTTTTGACAAAAAAACCCAAGAATCAAACATTAAAAATGGATGGATTTCTCCTCCTGCAATGATCTCCATGTACAATGCTCATAAATTGTTGGATAAGTTAGTCATGTAGGAAACCAGTCCTTCTTAGCCAATAACTTTTGACAATTCTATAAGTTATGAGATAAGAGAAAGAGGATGACTGTCCTGAGTCATAGTTTCCTCATCTGAAGTTATTTCTGTTCTTAAAAGCTGCGGTGATTGGTTTGTTAGTACTTGCTTTAAGAATAGCAGAAGAAGGCAAGACAAAGTCATAGCTTTGAGCCAGAATCATGGTACTATCTTAAGAATGGGCGTTTTCTCCTATAAGAAGTACCATGATTCTGAATCGAAGCTACGACTGTGTCTTGCCTTCTTCCGCTATTCTTAAAGCAAGTCGGCCATCAGTGGACAGGGAGGCCCAATGGTCTTGCAAACTTTATACGCCTCAGTACAGGGGAACAACAGGGCCAAGAAGTGGGAGTGGGGGAGTAGGGGAGTCGGCGGGGAGGGCATGGGGGATTTTAGCTGTCAGCTTCTGTAGTCCACACTCTCACCTGCACATACTAGACTTGGAGGGATCCAGGAACCAAGATGGGTCACCCGGGTGCTACGGCAAATCCCTCCTGGGTAGGGTGGACACCTCTCCTCTGGCAGGGAATGTCTGGAGCCTGAAACAGGGTCTGTCTCAGAAGCTGTCCTCTAGGGACCTTGGGGTGTCCGCTGACTCTGCGCCCAGGTGACCCAGTGCTGGAGCCGACCGGAAGGGACTTGTGACCCTGGTCAGGCCGGGTATCCTGCTTCTCTAATGCTGTCTCAGGTCCCTCCCGCAATTGGATTGGAACAGAAGTTGTGTTCCACTGATCGGTGGTCCTAAGATCGCATGGAAAGTCCTCTAGGGGACCTTGGGGGTGTCCGCAGACTCCATGCCCAAGGTGACCTGGTGCTGGCACTGAAGGAAGGCGAGATTTTTTTAATTAGTTATTTTCTTCATTTACATTTCCAATGCCAACTCTAACAACAAATATAATAGGAAGCAACAATTACTTTTCCTTAATATCTCTTAATATCAATGGACTCAATTCCCCAATAAAAAGACATAGACTAACAGACTGGCAACACAAACAGGACCCAACATTTTGCTGCTTACAGGACACCCATCTCAGGGGAAAAGACAGACACTACCTCAGAATGAAAGGCTGGAAAACAATTTCCCAAGCAAATGATCTGAAGAAACAAGCTGGAATAGCCATTCTAATATCTAATAAAATCGACTTCCAACCCAAAGTATTCAAAAAAGACAAGGAGGGACACTTCATACTCATCAAAGGTAAAATCTTCCAAGAGGAACTCTCAATTCTGAATATCTATGCTCCAAATGCAAGGGCAGCCAAATTCATTAAAGAAACTTTAGTAAAACTCAAAGCACACATTGCACCTCACACAATAATAGTGGGAGACTTCATCACACCACTTTCACCAATGGACAGATCATGGAAACAGAAACTAAACAGGGACACAGTGAAACTAACAGAAGTTGTGAAACAAATGGATCTAACAGATATCTACAGAACATTTTATCCTAAAACAAAAGGATATACCTTCTTCTCAGCACCTCATGGTACCTTCTTCAAAATTGACCATATAATTGGTCACAAAACAGGCCTCAACAGATACAAAAATACTGAAAATTTCCCATGCATCCTATCAGATCACCATGTACTAAGGCTGATCTTCCATAACAACACAAATAATAGAAAGCTAACATTCCTGTGGAAACTGAACAACACTCTACTCAATGATTCCTTGGTGAAGGATGAAATAAAGAAAGAAATTAAAGACTTTTTAGAGTTTAATGAAAATGAAGCCATAACATACCTAAACTTATGGGATACAATGAAAGCTTTTCTAAGAGGAAAACTCATAGCTCTGAGTGCCTCCATAAAGAAACTAGAGAGAGCACACACTAGCAGCTTGACAACACACCTAAAAGCCCTAGAACAAAAGGAAGCAAATTCACCCAAGAGGAGTAGACAGCAGGAAATAATCAAACTCAGGGGTGAAATCAACCAAGTGGAAACAAGAAGAACTATTCAAAGAATCAACCTAACAAGGAGCTGGTTCTTTGAGAAAATCAACAAGATAGATAAACCCTTAGCCAGACTCACTAGAGGGCACAGGGAAAGCATCCTAATTAACAAAATCAGAAATGAAAAGGGAGACATAACAAGAGATCCTGAAGAAATCCAAAACACCATCAGATCCTTCTACAAAAGGCTATACTCAACAAAACTGGAAAACTTGGATGAAATGGACAACTTCCTAGACAGATACCAGGTACCAAAGTTAAATCAGGATCAGGTTAATGATCTAAACAGTCCTATATCCTATAAAGAAATAGAAGCAGTCATTAATTGTCTCCCAACCAAAAAAAGCCCAGGACCAGATGGGTCAGATGGGTTTAGTGCAGAGTTCTATCAGACCTTCAAAGAAGATCTAATTGCAGTTCTTCACAAACTATTCCACAAAATAGAGGCAGAAGGTACTCTACACAACTCATTCTATGAAGCCACAATTACTCTGATACATAAACCACAGAAAGACCCAACAAAGATAGAGAACTTCAGACCAATTTCCCTTATGAATATCAATGCAAAAATACTCAATAAAATTCTCACTAACCGAATCCAAGAACACATCAAAACAATCATCAATTCTGACCAAGTAGGTTTCATTCCAGGGATGCAGGGATGGTTTAATATACAGAAATCCATTAACATAATCCACTATATAAACAAACTCAAAGACAAAAACCACATGATCATCTCATTAGTTGTGGAGAAAGCATTTGACAAAATCCAACACCCATTCATGATAAAAGTCTTGGAAAGATCAGGAATTCAAGACCCATACCTAAACATGATAAAAGCAATCTACAGCAAACCAGTAGCCAACATCAAAGTAAATGGTGAGAAGCTAGAAGCAATCCCACTAAAATCAGGGTCTAGACAAGGCTGCCCACTTTCTTCCTAGCTATTCAATATACTACTTGAAGTCCTAGCCAGAGCAATTCGACAACAAAAGGAGATCAAGGGGATACAAATAGGAAAGGAAGAAGTCAAAATATCACTTTTTGCAGATGATATGATAGTATATATAAGTGACCCTAAAAATTCCACCAGAGAACTCCTAAACCTGATAAACAGCTTCAGCACAGTAGCTGGGTATAAAATTAACACAACAAACAGTGGACTTTCTCTACACAAAGGATAAACAGGCTGAGAAAGAAATTAGGGAAACAACACCCTTCACAATACTCACAAATAATATAAAATACCTTGGTGTGACTCTAACTAAGGAAGTGAATGATCTGTATGACAAGAACTTCAAGTCTCTGAAGAAAGAAATTAAAGACGATCTCAGTAGATGGAAAGATCTCCCAGGCTCATGGATTGGCAGGATCAATATAGTAAAAATGGCTATCTTGCCAAAAGCAATCTACAGATTCAATGCAATCCCCATCAAAATTCCAACTCAATTCTTCAACCAATTTGAAAGGGCAATTTGCAAATTCATCTGGAACAACAAAAAACCTAGGATAGCAAAAACTCTTCTCAAGGATAAAAGAACCTCTGGGGGAATCACCATGCCTGACCTAAAGCTGTACTACAGAGCAATAGTGATAAAAAACTGCATGGTACTGGTATAGTGACAGACAAGTAGACCAATGGAATAGAATTGAAGACCCAGAAATGAACCCACACACCTATGGTCACTTGATCTTTGACAAGGGAGCTAAAACCATCCAGTGGAAAAAAGACAGCATTTTTAACAAATGGTGCTGGCACAACTGGCGGTTATCATGTAGAAGAATGGGAATTGATCCATTCCTATCTCCTTGTACTAAGGTCAAATCTAAGTGGATCAAGGAACTCCACATAAAACCAGAGACTGTGAAACTTACAGAGGAGAAAGTGGGGAAAAGCCTCGAAGATACGGGAACAGGGGAAAAAATTCCTGAATAGAAGAGCAATGTCTTGTGCTGTAAGATTGAGAATCGACAAATGCAACCTCATAAAATTGCAAAGCTTCTATAAGGCAAAAGACACTGTCAATAAGACAAAAAGGCCACCAACAGATTGGGAAAGGATCTTTACCTATCCTAAATCAGATAGGGGACTAATATCCAATATATATCAAGAACTCAAGAAGGTGGACTCCAGAAAATCAAATAACCCCATTAAAAATGGGGCTCAGAGCTAAACAAAGAATTCTCACCTGAGGAATACCGAATGGCTGAGAAGCACCTGAAAAAATGTTCAGCATCCTTAATCATCAGGGAAATGCAAATCAAAGCAACCCTGAGATTTCACCTCACACCAGTGAGGTCGGCTAAGATCAAAAACTCAAGTGACAGCAGATGCTGGCAAGGATGTGGAGAAAGAGGAACACACCTCCATTGTTGGTGGGATTGCAAGCTTGTACAACCACTCTGGAAATCAGTCTGGTGGTTCCTCAGAAAATTGGACATAATACTACAGGAGGATCCAGCAATACCTCTCCTGGGCATATATCCAGAAGATGTTCCAAATGGTAAGAAGGACACATGCTCCACTATGTTCATAGCAGCCTTATTTATAATAGCCAGAAGCTGGAAAGAACCCAGATGTCCCTGAACAGAGGAATGGATACAGAAAATGTTAGTACATTTACACAATGGAGTACTACTCAGCTATTAAAAAGAATGAATTTATGAAATTCCTACGCAAATGGATGGACCTGGGGGCATCATCCTGAGTGAGGTAACACAATCACAAAGGAACTCACACAATATGTACTCACTGATAAGTGGATATTAGCCCAGAAACTTAGAATACCCAAGATACAAGATACAAGATACAATCTGCAAAACACATGAAACTCAAGAAGGAAGACCAAAATGTGGACCCTTTGCCCCTTCTTAGAATTGGAAACAAAACACCCATGGAAAGAGTTACAGAGACAAAGTTTGGAGCTTAGACGAAAGGATGGACCATCTAGAGCCTGCCATACCCAGGGATCCATCCCATAATCAGCCTCCAAACGCTGATACCATTGCATACACTAGCAAGATTTTGCTGAAAGGACCCAGATATAGCTATCTCTTGTGAGGCTATGCCGGGGCCTAGCAAACACAGAAGTGGATGCTCACAGTCAGCTATTGGATGAATCAGAGGGCCCCCAATCGACGAACTAGAGAAAGTACCCAAGGAGCTGGGGGATCTGCAACCCTATAGGTGGAACAATATGAACTAACCAGTACCCCCTGGAGCTCGTGTCTCTAGCTGCATATGTATCAGAAGATGGCCTAGGCGGCCACAGTGGAAAGAGAGGCCCATTGGTCTTGCAAACTTTATATGCCTCAGTACAGGAGAACACCAGGGCCAAGAAGTGGGAGTGGGGGGTAGAGGGGAGTGCAGGGGGAGGCTATGGGGGGACTTTTGGGATAGCATTGGAAATGTAAATGAAGAAAATACCTAATAAACAAAAAGATAAAAATCTCAAAAAGAACAAAAAGTGAACAGAAAAAAAAAAAAGATTGGGTGTTTTGTGGGCTGGTGAAATGGCTCAGTAAGTAAAGGCACTTGCCAGGCAAGTCTGACAACATGTGTTCAAACGTCAGAACTTCTGTAGAGATGAAGGAGAAAAGTTACCGAGGAAAGTTGTTCTCCATGATGTGCACACAGAACCCTATGTATAATACACACACACATACTATAATAAATAATTCACTTTTCTAAAGAATAAGAATTTTTCTCTTAACTTGGGTCATACCTATAAGGCCTTCTGAAAACAAACTCTAAGATCCCTATGCCTTTGACTCTACTTAGGAAGCTTTATTCCCAGGGCCAAGGGCGCTTCCTCGATTAGCGTTTATGTGAGTGTATGTCATTTCCCACCAACCTCTCTGGGATGCTTCTATTCTCTGAGCAAGATGAAATCAGGCTGGGGACCTGGGGATCTCGTCCTCTAGATATGTGTCCATCCCAGGGAGCCCATTTGCTTCTCGGCACTCATACACCACAAACATGAGTGGGCATATTAACACCAAGAAGCAGGGGTTAGTCAGGCAGCTTCACTCCTTTCAACATCTCTGCCTCCTAGATTCCATGGCTACAAATACCCTCTTTTGGTTGATGCAGGAGGGTAAGGTGGTCATTTACAAAGAGATAATGTCCTCTTACACACCTACCTGTCCCTCAGATCACCTCTTCTGCATGTTCTGTTTCCCTCAGAAGCAGCAGCTAGAATGGTGGTGAGATTTCATTGCTACTACATGTGAAAAACAGCTTTGTAAAACATCTGTTGGCCCTGTGAGATGACTCCAAGGGTAAAGGTATTTGTTGTCAAGCCAGACACCCTGAGTACGGAGGAAAGAGAGAATTGACTCCTTCAGCTTGTCCTCTGACCTCCACACAAACGATGTAGCAGATGTGCATTCATGCTTGCATGCAGACACACCTAAATAAATAAATAAATAAATAAATAAATAAATAAACAAGATGTATACAAGTTTTAATATTATATAGGTTTAATTAGGCATGGAAGACTGTAGATTATTAACTTTTTAAACTCTATACAGTGTATATATCACCCTTACTATCATGTGTACAATATATATACATTATTCAATATTATTCAGCATGTCCTATATAATTATATGTTGTGCGTTATACAATCTACATACAACATCATTCACTATGTTCATGAAATATACTATGCATGGATTCAATAGTTTCTACTTCCTGCTAAAACATGAATTATCAAACTTGAGTATAAACACATATTTAAAAAATTAAGCACTGAAGCCTGATACTCCTAAGTTAGGCAGGTTAAACATTGTCTATGTAACCATGCACCAGTTAAGCAGTGTCTACAAGCCCCAGTCTGCCAACTGTCTCTTTTCATGGCCATAATTACAGAAGATGATCATGGTAATTGTGACATAGTAGCTAATATTTATGCAGCACATACTCTATATTGAGTCTCATTTTTTGTTTACATATAATGGCACATTCACCCTCAAATGAAATCTTTGCACTAGACATTAATCATTCTCCCATCTGACAGATGACTGTGCTGGGGCTATTCTAGGAAGGTAAGTCCATGGCCTAGCATTGAAAGTGGGAGGTCAATTACAAAAAAGTCCAGTACTTAGCTTCTGCAGGACAATGACTTTGTCCTAAGATACCTGTTACTCCCTACTTTCTAATGACTTCCTGGCTTATGAAAGAAACTGAGCACTTATGGTTTAAAAGGAAATCTATGACTTAATAAGAGCAAGTCTAAAGGGATTTACTAGTAGCTCCAGAAGAAAAAGTTACTGTGATCTGACAAGAGGAAAGGGTTGATTGAGTCTGCAAGACTGCAGAGGAGACAGGGAGAGAGGAGACAATGAAGTATAGCACACACACACAAGGGTGTCATCGTCCAGCAGGTTGTTGACTTTGGAATATGTGGAAACCTTACATGCCTACTTGGGCAAGAGGGAGCCTGGAGAAAGTCTGAGCTCTCAGCTGCCCTCGTGGATGAATTCCCATGAAAAACCATCCTCCTGGCTCTCCAGGCTTCTGCTGGTGCTTCTGTGGAGCAGTGGGGTGCTGGCAGTGTGCCAAGGGCTCCCATTTGAAAAGGCTGCCTTTGTCAGCTTAAAGTCTACAGCTGCACTAGCGTAGACAGGCTTTCTGGGGATGGGTGGGCAGCCCCTTCCTTTGGGATTCATTGTTACACTGAAAAGGAGAGAGACAGCAGAAAGAAGATGGCAAATGGGAGAATGCCAATGTGTAAATGAGCTGGAGAAAGAAAAGATGAAGATCCAAGAGAAAAGAAAGAGTCCCCAGTCACCAGACCTAGAAGGGGGTGACAAAGAATACACATAGAGGAGGTGCCAAGGCTGCCTTTGCCTTTCTATCCCCAGAGGGCATCTAGGGGAGATCCCACCCCTTTGAGACCTCCCTCCCTCTGCAGATGCAGTCAAGACTTTCTGTCTCCTCTCTGGCACAGGGGTGACTTAGGCTACACTCATTTCTGAGCTTCTGTGAACCCATGGCAGAGGCTAGGGAAGTGGCCTAATGAGAGTCTCAGGTTGGAGCCGAGACTCTGCACAGTGCTGCTTGGCCTACTAAGGTTACATGGTAATGGGAAAAGCTCGGAGGGAGGTTCAAGTGCGATGTGGAATCTGGATGCTTGCTCTCGAGCTTCATGATCCTTGGCTTCTCTTCCTCATCCTAGCTCTGGTTCCCTGGGCAAACAATGCCCAGATAGAAGTCAGAATGTAAGATTTGTGGCTGGGTTAGAGCAGGGGAGTTGAAGAGCAAGAGCAGAATTCTTCATGGAAACCCATAGACCAGCAGTGGGGAAACGGTAGAGAGGCACCACTGGGGAAGACTCTCAGACTGCAAAGCACAAGAGAACAAACCTAACATCGGCCCACACACCAGGAACTCCCCAGCAAACTGGCTACTCGGGCAACTTCAATAGTTGTCCCAGAACTTGGCATCAACTTGGATGTTCCCAGAAAGATAGCAGCCGCTTGAATACCTATGGACTCAAAGGTACTGAGAGAAGGATGGACCCTTGGTCATTCATGTTCAGGAGACAGGTTTCAGGCCAGTCCAGGCAACATACCTGTCTAAAAACCTCCCATCCACTCTCAATTACATTTTTGAAATTATTTCAAAGATAGTTTAGAGGATTTTAGACATAGTGAGAAAAGGAAATGTTCTCTTCATTAAAACAAAATTCAGTAGCTTTTCTCACTCTGTCCCATCGCAATGCAGTGTGTACCCCACACTCTGTAAACCACTTCTAGGGCAGTAGTGTATCCATCCGGTGAGATCTCAAGCTCCACTCCCCCCCATCTCTCCAGTTACTCTGAGCCTATTCTATCACATGCTTAGTGTCCCTGCTATATACACTAGGGATACCCTAAGAGCTTTGCATACAAATCATCTCAGGAGAGTGATTTTGTACAGGCTATGGGTTGCAATCATTGAAGTTCTTGCTGTATTCCAGCATTGAGTGAAGTGTCCAAAGACTTGCCAAGGATCACACTGAAATGGGTACAAGGAGCTTAGAAATAAAGGCCTGGGCCCATGTCCTATGTGCTGCTCAGCTCCCTCTGGAAAGATGATGCAGGACAAAGCTGCTTATTCATGGTCAGGAATGTCACTGAGAAGAGTTATTTAGTCGTTCTGAGCCAGACTGCATACATGCATTCACTAGCTATGGAACCCATATCTTCTTAGTTCCCAGGACCTCTGTTTCCTAACCTATATGATGGGTGATCATAAGAGTTCCCACACAAGAATGCCCAGGAGACTCAAGTAGGTTGGAACATGGTTTGAACAGCATTTGACATCTGTAGAGATGTCTCTCACTCTTAATCCAGGGTCAGCTACAGATATGCCATCGTACTCGTGGAGAGAGGAGGGAGCAGGTACTCCTAGAAAATTTAGATGAACTCTTTTAACACATTTCTTGGATGAGAGAGAGAAGTGGGACTGTGTGGGAGGTACAGAGCAGGGACTTGGATGGCATTCAGCCACTCCTGAGCCTCAGTCTCCTTGCTTGTAACATAAAGGGCTGCTTAGCTATGGTTACCTATAAAATGGAGCCTGTCAACATTCCACCATGGATGGAAGAGAGGTTCATGTGTCCCCCGCCACACACACACACACACACACACACACACCTTGATGAGGAACTGTTGGCAGTATGGCTGCAGGGGAGAGCAAAATCATTTTTCTTGAGTGGTACAGCCACGTGTAAATTGTGAATGCCCCAGAAAATAACCCCATACCCATGTTCATGCAAGCACCCCCAATTAAACTTGATGGCTCTTTAAAAGATGAGAAAGTAGGACGGGACCCTTTGTCTAAAGAAGAGAGGATCCAGAGAAAGTAGGAGAGGGATGAGCGTATGTAATGAGGGGTGGGGATGATCAAAATTCAGTGTGTGTGTGTGTGTGTGTGTGTGTGTGTGTGTGTGTAAAATTGTCAACTCATAAATTAAAATATCTTTACATAATAAAAAAATAAGGAGTGTAATGGAATGTTTGCTTAAAGCTCTCATATTCTAAAAGAAAACCAAAAAACAAAAAAACAAAACAAAACAAAAAACCCAAAAAACAAAACTCTAGTACAAGATGCCCATATGTCAACATGATGTATACAATACAGGTACAATATGCCTGCGGCCACTATTTGATAACATTTAAAGAGCAACAAACACAGAGGCATTCTCCAGGCTGACAGGCAATCTGCAGAATCTTGCCCCAAACTGGAGTTTGTTTTTCTCCCTTCATGGTGACTTTTATGAAGACCTAGAATTCTAAACCAAGGAGGAAACTGAGAACACTGTCTGGGACCTGATGGAGATGCTGTGATTATCCCTGCCAGACAGGGGTGGACTGGAGCAAGCAGGCTTTGGGAGATCTCCTGAGCCACCACCATCACCCCACAACCCTGCCATGAACTGTTCAGAGAGAGAGGTGGGGATGCAGTAGAGCATCTTTTATCTTTTGCAATCTCATCCTCACCTCACCTGAGGTAAGAGTTCAAGACTGGCTTAATGTAATTTCTGTTCCGGCGTCACTCAGCCACACCTCAGTGGTCCCTCAGAATCTTCCAGAACACTGTGAAGCACAGGGACTCTGACATATTAAGTCCCAAGATACAAATCTTATAATCAACTCCTGTCACCGTCTGTGGTGCATTTTAAATAAGATACGGTGACAATTTCTGTCCCCCTGGGATGAGGGCTGCCGAGATCTATGTGCACAGCTCGGTGAAGTCCTAAGAACTGGAGTGCTGTGAGACCCGCTCCAGTAGGAAGATGAGAGCTTATTATTCCCAGATCCCAGTGCCACACTCCCTCACCCTCACAAACTTATCATGTGTCTGTTCATCTCAGAGCCTAATGATGCCTAGACGGTGATAAACTGGAACACAAGTTTCTAACAGTGCCACAATTAAACATTTCTAAAGTGTGTTTTTCTAAATTAATACACTCGGGGGAGTTGTGAATTCATCAAGAACTCAAACTTAAAGGCAAACAGACAAAGTTCCTCTACAAGCACCATGTACAAAAGAGATGGTTTTGTAACACACAGTATTTTCCTTCTGGTGACAACTTCAATCAATTTGGTGACAAAAGCCTATGTCTGCCTGCCCCAAGGCTCCACCTCTTTTCAGTTTTGATGACTTCCGTGACATAAAAGGTACTTAGTAAAATGACTCTCAGGATCCAAGAGTGGAGTCGAGGTTTTATTTGGTTTTCTAGACTGAGAAAGAATGAATATATTGCAATAAAGTGCATAAACTAGCTCCCAGTAGCATCTGTGCATTATTGTGGATTTCAGTGCTCAGAACCAGGATTTGACTACCACAGAACAACCCAAAAGGAAGCAGAGGCTTGCAAAAGGGAAGCCTTTAGCAGTTAGAACTATGGGGTGGGCACCCTAGAGGGTCTTCTACCTCCAACAGTCTCTTTCTATCACCCACTGTTCCCTCACTCTGAGAGAATCTTTACAAAAAGTGTAGATAGGTTTAATGTCCAGCCTGGTTAAATGTGTTGCAATCTGCGTCCCTTCATACTTCACTCATCCATTCTTTAAATGTCTCTTAAACTCTTTCAGAACATTCCAGAGAACAAAGACACCATTGCATTCATCCTGCCTGCCCCTAGAAATTGGGACTCAGCCTCAAACTGTCCTAACAATCAGGACATCACAGAAAACAGTTCAGTCCCTGTCACGGTGGCCACAAATTCTGTAGTGCCTTCTCTTATGGTGCATGAGGCTTGGAAGCTTTGCCCACGTCAGTTCCCAAGAGTCCCCATGGGAGAACAGGTGAGCTGTGGCCAATGTGGTCACTTATATAGACACAACAGCAGAAAGCCACAAGTAGCTTAATTTTAAAAAGATTGACTGGCTTAGTCAGGGTTTGTATTCTTGCACAATATATCATGACCAAGAAGCAAGTTGAGGAGGAAAGGGTTTATTCAGCTTACACTTCCACACTGCTGTTCATCACCAAAGGAAGTCAGGACTGGAACTCACACAGGGCAGGAACTTGGAGGCAGGAGCTGATGCAGAGGCTATAGAGGGTGCTGCTTACTGGAGTGCTTCCCCTCGCTTGCTCACCCTGCTTTCTTATAGAATCCAGGACTCCCAGCCCAGGGATGGCCCTACCCCCTTGATCACTAATTAAGAAAATACCTTACAACTGGATCTCATGGAGGCATTTACTCAAGGGAGGCTCCTTTCTCTGTGATAACTCCAGCTTGGGTCAAGTTGACACACAAAACCAGCCAGTACACTGGGTGAAATTGGTCTTGATTACTTTTTCGATCTTAAATTTTGTTATTTCTCCCAAAGCTTTAATTTGGTGACACATGTGTATACACCCCTACCTCCTCCATACTTCCTTTAGTAATTAACTCACTTTGTAACATTCAATTCCTGGTTGTATCTAAAATATACACAGAACCTGGTATAGTAGTTTATAGCCACTAGTCCAACACTAAAGAAGCTGAGTGAACATGTGAGTTTAAGGCGACCTTGAGCTACATAGTGAGTTGAGGTCAGCCTGACATAGCAAGATTTGAAATATACATATATATATATATATATATATATATATATATATATATATCAAAAAGAAAACTACACATCAAACCTCTAAATAGAGGAATAAGAGAAATATCATTTATTTTGCTCTAAAATAACTCAGTTTAGAATGTCCATTGCTTTTTTATATATTTTGAGTCATTGTCTCCAATATTGTCTCCCAGTGTGGGAAATGGCGTGCACACCATAAAGGTTATTACCGCTGAGAATTGTTGAAGACAGGAAGTAATGGGCTAAAATATTCTTTCTAGTGTCATGGACAATAATAAAACTTCCCCTGACATGGGTAGTCCTCCATGGACTAAGGAAGTTGCAATTTTTTTCCTACAGAGAAGTCACGTGGTCTTCTGAGGGTAAGTCGACTGTAGGAAATGTCTTTTCCATGAAGAACCCCTCATAAGTCATGAGCAGCTAAACCTAAGGAGTTGCAAAGGTCATTCTTATTTTATAACAAGAAGAAATATCTAAGGAACCTTTAAGCCCTTCCTTTTCCTTGTACAGCTACAAAGCACTCATACATCATAATATAGAAGGATCCTCCACTCTGCAGTAAGGATTTTCACTTAATAAATATAGTGGAGGGATGTTCCCATGATGTATTAGTAATCTTGAAGGATAGGAAAGAAATTCAATCATATCCCTTAGATCCATAAATTATTAATTAAGCACTAGGTATTTAAGACAACTGAAGAAACAAACATAATAAATTTATTAAGCTCACAAAGACCAGTAGAGAACAACCATTAGAATAACCCACATTAATGAGCTAGTTGCTGTGTTGGGGGAGTTACCACGTTCCTTAAAGGGTTATATCTAATTATCCCAAAGTGAATAAAGATCTAAACGCATTACAAGATCTTATTGTTTAAAAATCTCCTGCTGGGAAACCCATGGTAAACTTACGAATAATTCTGAGATGAATTAGTGCTGGATTTGTGCGTTCTACAAATTTCAATGTTTGCTTGTTGGAGTTTCCTAAAGTCAGGGACATGTTTAGGAATCACTGGGTTTTACAACCAAATTACTTCTGAATAAGAGCTAATTGTGTTTATATTTGTTATGAAGATATATAGAAACAGTCTGTGAATGTTCCTATTAACCACCACAGCCAAATGAGGAGGCATATTTAGTACTATTCAAAGCCAAATTCAATGTGAAGGCACTCAGAAGGCGGTTTGTCTGGAATGCAGACGTATCTGTGACTTGCATTTTCTAAACAGAGTGAAACAAGCAATGAGCTAGCAGCAAAACAATAAGATGATCAGGATGAGTGCATTGGCTTTGATGGCTTTTGAAATCTGAGAAAAGTTGCAGAGAATTCCCTACTTAGATTAGAACTTGTTTATTCGAATTTGAGATACATCAAAATGGTTCTCAGATTTTAGAAAAACAAACGACTATCAAATGCATCCATCTGTCCCTTCCTCTGTCCATCAACAATCTATCTGTACATCCAGGAAATCATCCATCCTTCCCATCACCCAACTAACTCTCCCCCCTTTCTTCCCCTCCCTCCCTCTTTCTGTGTTTCTATCACCTATCTGCCCATCTATTCATTTCACAGATAATTATAGTGAGTCCTCTTTTCTAGGTTGTATGTTGAGTGCTTGGACTACCCAGAGACATGCTTAGGATAAAGCCTTTTCCTTAAGAGGCCCTCCCAGTTCAAGGCCAGCCTGGTCTACAAAGTGAGTTCCAGGACAGCCAAGGCTATACAGAGAAATCCTGTCTCGAAAAAACAAACAAACAAACAAAAAAAGCCCTCCCAGTCTTATTAGAGGTTTCCCATACACATCCCAGTAATGTTCATGATAAATTTTCCTCCTGAGTTAGACTCCTGTCACTATGGGAAAGAGCCTGCAATGGCTGACTGATAAGGAATAAAAAGCTTTTGGCTCACAGTTTCAGGAGTTTTCACCCATCATCATCCCTCATCACACCATTTGGGCCTATGACACAAGAGAGCATCGTGACAGAGAACATGCGACAGAGCAGAGTACTTTACCTCATGCCAGCCAGGGAGCAGAAAGAAAAGAGAGAGCAGGAATTCCAGTATCCCCATCAAGGGCATTCCTCAGTACCCTCACTTCCTTCTACTAGAGCTATGCTCAAAGTGCTGTCAGCTGTACACTAGGACATAGTTCATAGGCCTGCAGCAACCATTTAAGGCCCAAACCACAACAATTTGTTTAGAAATGCAGATACTGACCCTGTAACATAAACTAAACAAGCCAGAGATTCTTGGGAAATATTAACAAATCCCTTAATTAAATCTTATTCCTGCCAGGTGTGGTGGCGCACGCCTTTAATCCCAGCACTTGGGAGGCAGAGGCAGGCGGATTTCTGAGTTTGAGGCCAACCTGGTCTACAGAGTGAGTTCCAGGACAGCCAGGGCTACACAGAGAAACCCTGTCTCGAAAAACAAAAACAAAAAAATCTTATTCCTGCTGACATTTCAGAATTCAACTCATGGAAGGACTAGAAAGTAACACAAGTCATCGCAACACATCCACTGATGCTGTGGTTGGGATGTACTGAGACTTATTCTGACAGCACTGATGCTGTGGTTGGGATGTACTGAGACTTGTTCTGACAGCACTGATGCTGTGGTTGGGATGTACTGAGACTTGTTCTGACAGCACTGATGCTGTGGTTGGGATGTACTGAGACTTGTTCTGACAGCACTGATGCTGTGGTTGGGATGTACTGAGACTTGTTCTGACAGCACTGATGCTGTGGTTGGGATGTACTGAGACTTGTTCTGACAGCACTGAGGAAAGGAGACAACCAGAAAGCATAAAAAGAAGACGCTGTGTCAGCACTGTCATAGTTATGTCCCTGACCCAGGCACTTCCCCCAAGAAATCACACACATACTTTAAAAATCTCAAACAGCCAAGGGAGATGGCTTAAGAAGCAAAGGCACCCATGGCAAGTCCCCTAGTTTGATCCCTGGAACCCACATGGTGGATGAAGGGAACTAATTCCTGTCAGTTGCCCTCTGATCTCCACTTACATGCAATGGCACACACACACACACACACATATGCATACACTAAATGAATGAATGAATGAATGAATGAATGAATGAATGAATAAATAAATAAATACTCCAATATTAAAATATGAAGCTAATGTGTGGTCTGGGGAAGAAGCTCAATCGGTAAAGTATCTGATAATGCCCTGATTTCAGTGTCCCACCACTACATGAAGTTGACATGGTAGCACACACGAGTAATCCCAGCACTCAAGAAGTAGAGCCAGGGGGATCAGCAGTTCAAAACTATCCTTAGCTGCATAGCTAGTTCAACACCAGCCTTTGATACACAAGGCTCACCCTGTTTCCAGAAAATAAGTGAAAGAGCCAATTTAACTTAAACTCGATGCTAAGAGACGTGACCTGTGAGGGATGATTTCTTATGAAAGGAAATCTCCATAGAACAGAAAAGTATCTCCCACAAAATCATAAGGAATCATTTAGTAAAGTTACAAGGTTTTTTTTTTATTAGGTATTTTCTTCATTTACATTTCCAGTGCTATCCCAAAAGTCCCCCATGCCCTCCCCCACCCACTCCCACTTCTTAGCCCTGGTGTTCCCCTGTACTGAGGCATATAAAGTTTGCAAGACCAATGGGCCTCTCTTTCCAATGATGGCCAGCTAGGCCATCTTCTGATACATATGCAGCTAGAGTCAAGAGCTCCAGACCTGGAGGGCATCATCCTGAGTGAGGTAACCCAATCACAAAGAACTCACATAATATGTACTCACTGATAAGTGGATATTAGCCCAGAAACTTAGAATACCCAAGATATAAAGTTACAAGTTTTAACCAAAGTGTGTACATGTGTATGTTTATAAAATATGTGTAGATTTTTCAGCTGTAAATAAGATTAAAATATTCTGTATTGGAGTGTATGCATGTATCTATGCAGACATGTATATGTAAATGGATTTTTAACTATGCACATCTGTTCACATACATAGGAAATGGTCCTACTCCACTGTAGCAAAGAAAGCACACAGTGATGGATCTGTGGAGCTAGTACCTGACACCCAGCAGTCGGTTCCCATGATACCAACACCAGTCACAGCCAATAGCCCTTTGATAAAACATTTTCAAATGTATTGAGCCAAAAAGCTGATCTCTCTTATAGGACATGTCATCAATTAATCCATTCTCTGGATGTAACTAAATGCCTGCTCCCTCCTCAGCTTCTTGTCTGTTTCACAGCCCCTGTAGGGAAAGGAAAAGCCAGCAGACACCCACACCACTCAAAAGGTTCCAGGTATGTCTACTCTCACTAGGTTTTCTAATTGTGCAGCTTCATTAATTTGAATAACTTCATGTCTGAGCACTTACATTGTGTAGTTTACTTGTGTGTATTTGTACTGGCAGGCTCTGTGTCTATTTGCTCTAAGAGATTTTTTTTTTCAGCTGAGAAATTTTTGTTTTTAATTTGAGCCATCAGGTCTGGACTGACTGTCAGCTCCTAGGCACTAGCAGTCACCGTCACATTACAGATAGTCTGATGGAGTAAAAGCAGACAGCACAGAGATGAGTTGACAGCTTGCTGCTTTCTACCTGGTTCCGCAAGCAGATGGGAGCCTGAAGGCAGCAGCTACCTGTTACAGCAGCTAATGTCTCCCATTTTCTTTGTTTGGCTTTGAGATCTACTGCATCAATGCTATTGCATCTTTCCTCTGCTATCTCCTGCCCAGCCCAACCCCCAGCCCTGTTCCCAATCACGTGTATTTGTCTTGGTGAAATTTTCCATCTTACACCACACACACACACACACACACACCCTACACATACATATGCAAATCAAATGTACACTGTATTCAGTGTAGTCACATATACCCATACCACACAAGCATTTACTTATTTCAAGAACTGTGTTTTATTATAAAGATATGCAGGATGTATAAGAAAAATTATGTTTGGGGGCAAAAAATATTCACCCTCAAATTACACTGGGGTTGCCAATAAAGCGAGCTGGTTAAGATGTAGAACAACAGTATCAACCAACCAGACCCATGGCTCTAACTGTATATGTAGCAGAGGATGGCCTTATCTGGCATCTATGGGAGGAGCCCCTTGGTACTGTGGGGGCTCAATGCCCCAGTGTAGGGAATGCTAGGATATTGAGGTGGAAGTGGGTGGGTGGGTGACAGAGCACCCTCACAGAGGCAAAGGGGGGAGGGGAGGGGATAGGAGGTTTGTGGAGAGAAAACCGGGAAGAGAGATACATTTGAAATGTAAATAAATGAAATAACCAATTAAAAACAAAACAAAAAAAAACCAAAAAAACCCAAAAAAAGACCATGACTTGGAAGTACAGATGTCTGAGCCTAGATCTTAGCTCCACCCCATAATGTGATCTCTGATTTGGAACATTCTGTCTAAAGACTTTGTGCTATAAATGTGGGACCTCTCAGGGCATGGTGAGGAGAAATGAACAGTGCCTGGAACCCTTTGAGGTCCCAGATCATCCCCAACAAAGCTTCATTTGGTGCCCGAAGATTGCATAACATGTGACAATCTCAAACCAAGCAATTATGGTGGCATCAAAGTGAATTAAAACCAAGAGAAAAGCTAGTAAAAATTGAGTAAACTCAGCTAAGTCTGGAGTCTGGGGCACTTCTAATGATCTTGGCAATTGAATGAGAAACAGAGCAAGCACTTTTCCTTAATGAGCATGGGGACTTACATGCAGACATGGCCACTCACGATTGGAGTTGCAAATCGATAACAGAAGGCAGGGAAGAGGCCAAGGATGTGGTTGTTTCCAGTTGAGGCTCCTTGCCCACCCATTGTGCTGTGGTAGACAAAAGTAACTGCTCTGGTTCAAATTCCAACATTATTTTGACTTTTAATAAATTAGTCTCTTGTGTTAATCAAGCCACATGCAGTTTTGGGTTTGCCTCAAATAAATAGATGCACCCTGTCCAAATAGACCAAATTTACCTACTTAGTAGTATGGCTGTATCAAACAGATGCAGTTAGCGAACCAAGATTATTTTAAAAGCTGACAAACAGGAGGATGGTGGCAGGAGCCTGGTAGATGATCTCAGACACTCCCTACTTTACCCCCGTTTCTCTCAGGGGGTGTTAATGCCAGCCCAGAGCGATCATGAAATCCTTTGTATTCTTATCTCAAAATGTTAAAGTTATGCCAATCTTTGTGGAAATAATTTTTATTAATAAATAAAGACATTTGGCACCTATTAGAAGTGTGTGTGTGTGTGTCTGCACTCATGTACAGAGGATAACTTGCTTTTAGTAGATTCTCTCCTATCCTGTGGATGGTCTTCGTTAGGGTTTCTCTGCTGTGAACAGACACCATGACCAAGGCAACACTTACACTTATTACAACATTTCAGTGGGGCTGGCTTACAGGTTCAGAGGTTCAGTCCATTATTATCAACACAGGAACATGGCAGCATCCAGGCAGGCATGGTGCAGGCAGAACTGAGAGCTCTACAACTTCATCTGAAGGCTGCTAGGATGAGGGTGTGAAGCCCACACCCACAGTGATGCACCTACTCCAAGGAGACCATGCCCTGGGACAAGCATGTACAAACCTTCACATGAATACAGTGGATTGAACGCAGATCATCAGGCCTGTCAATAGATGCCTCTACCCAACTAAGCCATCTCATCAGGCTGAAGGTTTTGTTTTTTTTTTTTAATTTATATAATTTTTTTTCACACTCCAGATTTTATTTCCTCCCACCCCCAATCTTCTTAACAAGTACATTATTTTGTGATTAAACAGTATACAATATCCATTTTTATTTTTATTTTTTGACATCTTCCTTTTTTTTAACTTTAAACTCCAGATTTTATTCCCCTCCTACTATTCCACATCCCATACCTCCTCCTGCCCTGCCCCCTGTCTCCACCCCACACCCCACCAGGCCTCTAAACACTCTGGGGACTCCAGTCTCTTGAGGGTTCAGTGCATCTTCCCTGACTAAGCCCAGACCAGCAGTCCTCTGCTTTATATGTGTTGGGGGCCTCATATCAGCTGATGTATGTGGCCTGTTTGATGGTCCACTGATTGAGAGATCTCAGGGGTCCAGATTAATTGAGACTGCTGGTCCTCCTACCAGGTCGCCCTCCTCCTCAGCTTCTTCCAGCTTTTCCCAAATTCAACCACAGGGGTCAGCTGCTTCTGTCCATTGGCTGGGTGTAAATATCTGCATCTGACTCTTTCAGCTGCTTGTTGGGTCTTTCGGAGGGCAGTCATGATAGGTCCCTATTTGTGAGTGCTCCATAGCCTCTGTAACAGTATCGGGTCTTGGGGCCTCCTCTTGAACTGGATCCCACTTTGGGTGTGTAGCTGGACCTTCTTTTCCTCAGGCTCCTCTCTATTTCCATCCCTGCAGTTCTTTCAGACAGGACCAATTAAGGGTCAGAGTTTTGACTGTGGAATGGCAACCCCATCCCTCACTTAATGCCCTGTCTTTCTGATGGAGGTGGGCTCTACAAGTTCCCTCTCCCCAATGTAGGGCATTTCATCTAAGGTCCCTCTCTTTGAGTCCTGAGAGTCTCTCACCTCCCAGGTCTCTGGTGCATTCTGGAGGGTCCTCCAACCTCCTACCTCCTACCTCCTAAGGTTGCCTGTTTCCATTCTTTATGCTAGCCCTCAGGGATTTCAATCCTTTTCCCCTGCCCAATACCCAATCATGTTCCCCTCTCCATGCACCCCCACAGTCCCCTTTTCCTCCCAAGTCCCTCCATCCCCCCTTGTGGTTGTTTTTTTCTCCCTCCCAAGTGAAACTGAGGCATCCTCACTTGGGCCCTTCATCTCATTGACCTTTGTGAGTTATGTGGGCTGTATTTTGGGTATTCAGCACTTTTTTTTTTTTTTTGGTTAAGATCCACTTATTAGTGAGTACATACCATGCATGTCATTTTAGGTCTGAGTTACCTCACTCAGGATGATATTTTCTAGTTCCATTCATTTGCCTGCAAAACTCAGGATGTCCTCGTTCTTAATAGCTGAGTAGTAGTCCATTGTGTAAATGAACCACCTTTCTGTATACATTCTTCTGTCATGGGACATCTGGGTTATTTCCAGCTTCTATCATAAACAAGGCCGCAATGAACAGAGTGGAACACGTGCCCCTGTGCCATGGTGGGGAATCTTTTGGGTATATTCCCAAGTGTGGTATAGATGGGTCTTCACGTAGATCTATTTCCAGTTTTCTGAGGAACCTCCAGGCTGATTTCCAGAGTGGTTGTACCAGTTTTCAATCCCACCAGCAATGGAGGAGTGTTCACCATTTTCCACATCCTCACCAACATGTGCTGTCACCTCAGGTTTTGATCTTAGCCATTCTGATTGGTGTAAAGTGGAATCTCAGGGACGTTTAAGGTTTTTAACACTGTTCCTTGTTTCTGAGTTGGATTCAGCTACTCTGGTACCTTCTTAAAAAGCAAAAACAAATCAGAATATTCAAGCTTTTTTGAGACTCCACTAAATTTAAAAACATTTCTATCAAATCCTATTTACGAGAAGCAAATCAAAGATTGCATGTCCAGTGTAGTAAGAGACACTGGAATCATCAGACAGTGCTGGGAGAGACTGTCCCCAAGTATCTTAACTAGGGTTTTACTACTGTGAACAGACACCAAGATCAAGGCTACACTTGTAAGTACAACATTTAAGTGGGGCTGGCTTACAGGTTCAGACGTTCAGTCCATTATCTTCATCTGAAGGCTGCTAGGAAAATACTGACTACTAGTCAGCCAGGATGAGGTCTTAAAGCCCACACCCACAGTGACACACCTACTCCAACAAGTCCACACCTCCTTATAGTCCCACCCTCTAGAGCAAGCATATACAAATCATCACAAGTCACCAAGTAAAGACAAGAAATGAAGTGTTCACAGAGGCAAGATTTGAAAAGCAATTAACAAAATATTGAGACTGGCCATCCAAAAGTACCCTCATTCTCCAAAGCAAGTAGACAGAGTACAAAGAGTACGTGGAAACTAATGGGGCAGAAACCACACCCAAGAAAACCTGAGACAGATTGTGGCTAATAGAAACAGCACAGGAACTTTTATGTAAAATACCAATGCCTTGGAGATGGGTACAGTGCCAGCCAGGGCCAGCCAACTACCTCACCATGTAGACAATTGCTCTACAATTTTTAAACATTAGGGCATTTTGTTTCCAGTCTGCAAGATGCTGAGCAAGTGATAAATTTTAATAGATTTAATTTTAATAGATTTATTTAACCTCTTATGGATCACTGAAACAAATTTAGTAGCAGAGATTTTTCCTATTATTTTATTCACACTTTCATTATTACTACCGCCTAGATTTCCATTTAGAAATAAATAGTCTGACAATTTTTACATCTCAACTGGCAGCAGGCACAAAATAGGAGACAGCTGCCAAGAAGCTCTCTGCCACGATGAAATGTATCACCGCATTTTGTTAAATCCTTTATCTACATAGCTGCCACAGTCTGCACGTGTTAGCGTGTGAACTTTGTATTGAATCAGAGCAAAGTGTCTGAACTAGATGGATCATAAATTAGCAAGTGACAAACTTCAGGAGCCCCCTTCCTCTTTCTCTGCTTCTTGATAAGCAAAGTGAAATAAAAGTTTGACATGCCAAAGTGCTGGAGGGTGATTTTGATACAGGCATAATCCTGTGGAAAGCAACAAGACATTTCTCTCTGCTTGATCAACAGTCCAGTGAGGGCTATGTTCTGTACTAAGAATAACTGCAAAATAGATGCTGATGGTAGTGGTGGTGATTAATGAAATATTAAGAATATTTATATGTTTCAACAAAAAATATTTTGGAAGGCTTTAATTAATCTGGGGTCTCCAGAAGGCTAGAGCCAATATAAAATGTAGACATAGTAAATAGATAAATAGATGGATGACAGATGATAGATAGATAGATAGATAGATAGATAGATAGATAGATAGATAAGTAGATATATGATAGATAGGTAGATAGATAGATCATAGATAGATGCTAAGTAATAAATGATAAACTTAAAGATAGTAAGTAATAGTTAAATGATAAACATATATAGATAGATGATACATTTATAGATATATGATAAAAGATAGATGGGTGATAGATTTATAGATAAATAACAGATAGATTCAAGACAGGCAAGAGATGATGGATAAACTCATCTCACAGGATGAAAGTTCCACGTTAGATTTCTACAAGCTGAATTGCTGGAGAAGATGGCAGAGATGCTCAGTCCAAGAATCTGGAAGCCTCAGATCTGCCTGACAGTATATCCTCCAGACCAGGACCCAAGGCTCCAGAGCTTCTAGATGCCTCTGGGCCAAGACCAATGAGCGTTTAGTGTGAAGCTAAGGACAGCCGTGGGAGGGAATGTGTTTGTTCCTCCATCCACTCCCCTGATCTGCCCAAGCCTCTAGCTGAAGGATAGTGCTGTCAATGTTCAAGACGTCTTCCCATATCCATTTCCTGGCCTGTGGTCCAGTCTTTGCTGGAAATGTCCTCAAAGATAATACTTTACGAGTTCTCTGCATATCCCTCCATGCAGTCAACTTGACATTTGAAAGTGGACCCCACAGGATTGGGCTGAATAACTGAACTTTCCATAGGCTGGACTGTTCATTTCCTTGCATGGATTGAGAGTATGATTTCCTAATATGCAGCCTTTTGTGAGACATCCTCTGACTTGCAATCTTCTTCCAGATGCTGAGATTTCAGACTTTGCATGCCCAGATGCTGACACAACTTCAGATTCTCCTTTTCCACCCTTGTGTACGAGCTTTTCTTTGAGTCTCATGGCATTTTTCAGGAATGATCCTTTTCATCCTGCTGCCCTTCATTTACTTAAGGGCAGGGATCCTGGGGATGTCCCTTCAAACTCTGATGTTGGTCATGGGCTGCCATGACGATTTACCCCAAGATCTACATGAACTCCTTGCCCATGTAGAAACCATTTCAGCCTCCTAAGATCCTATGATGCCTTACTCTATCCAAATATGAAACCTTGATGTAGGTACACACTTTTCCTGGAAAAATGATTGTAAGACTTCCTATAGCTAATTTCTCTCCATTTCCATGTCTGTCAAAGTCCTAAGCATATAAAAAGGTCCAACCAATGTTCTTTGGAGGTGCTTAGCATGGTTGCTCACTTGCTTGTTTCTATGTTCACTATTCTCCTCCTCTTCTACCTTATTGCTTTGTAAGGATAGTTAAGGGCACATGTGAAATGCATGGAAAGGTTGTTTCCTCCAGTCCACAGGAAAATAGTTGAAAGTAGTTTGAGCATGTTCTTACTCAGGGACAATGCCTTTTCTACAACTTAAGTTATATTGTTTTGCCAATGTCCAGGGTGTGGTTTGAGACATTGAAGGAATTCAGTTTTACTCCTTAAATGGTTCTCATCTGGAACCATTGAGTAACAGTGACTGTTGTGTTTTATAAAAAGATAAGAAGAGAAGTAATATGTTTGGTGGATGTGCAGTCAGGTGTGGGGAAAAGGGGTGCCTCTGCTGGCCCATTCTGAGGCATCCCTTTCCCCTAAGGAATTAGCCACACAAAAGTACAGTATAGAATAGAGTTTATTCAGGGCATGGGGAGGGAAGTTGAGAGGGTAGTAGAGACAGAGAAAGGGAGAGAGAGAGTAGAGGCCAGCCACAGTATGGAGAGAGAGGGAGAGAAATCGGGAGAGGGTGGAGCAGGGTCAAGGGGATAGAGCAGGAACAAGAGAGCAAGAGGAGGGGGCAAGCAGTCCCTTTTATAGTGAGTCAGACACATCTGGCTGTTACCAGGTAACTGTGGAGCAGAGCCTAGACAAAATGCCAAAAGTGACATTTACTGAATAAAGAACTAAACTTCTCTTCAAGAACATTCCTTCCTTCCATCATAATAATTAATGAGCTGATGTCTGCTTAGTCTCTTTATATTGCAAATCTAAAAGTGTGTGCTTAAGTCCATAAAAATGAATTTCCTATATGTTCAGCCTTATATAACAGAATACCAAAATAGCTGAGTTTACCAAATGGAAAGGTTCTAAATCAACTTTTCAATATTAAATTGCCTTAATACCCACCTTTGTTTTAACGTTTTATTGCCACCTCTTTCCTAATGATCTCACGATGGAGGGGCATGCAACATGGGAACCATGGCTGGTGGCCCTACTGCCCAGTCATGCAGGACGCTTGTTCAGCCAACACCTTGGTTTCCTGCCTAACTATTTATATTTATAGCTTTGAGATTAGCACATAATTTGTGTATGTGATGCTTATGCATGTGAATATTTGAAATGTATTTTAAATGGTCATAAATGAGCATAGTAGCTTTTAAAATTACTAAAATTCCAGACACCTTTTATCCAGTATCCCTCAATAATTACATCCAGAAAAACTCTAGCACATTTTAGCATATTCTTTACCACAGACATAAATGAACTATATCCTTCTTGTTCAGACGTCCCACTATAACTCACATATATACATGGGCACATGTATATGTACATACATGTATGTGCATGTGTGAACATGTGTACATGAGAACATGCACATGTGTTCCACTATCACTAAATACCCAGAACACCCCTGTCCACAAAGTCCTTTAAGCATCCTCCTATGGCCAAACCCACCTCTATCCCCCCACTTTCTTTCTTTAACCCCCAGTAGCCACTAGGTTTCCCATTTCATGAATACTAAACAAAAGCATACAATCCTAAGACCTTTTCCCTCAACATAAGACTCTGGTTTGGGTTGTTGGGTATGTTTATAGCTCATCCTTCTTTACTGCTGAATAGCATTCCATGGCACAGACATCTCACAATTTGTTTAACTAATTGGAAAACATCTGGGTTGATTCGTGCCTTAGGCTATCATGAGTATAACTTTTGTGAACACTAGAATATAATATGTATGGGATCACAAACTTCCATTTCCTTAAGATTAAAACTCGAGGGTATATATGCTGGGTCTTATGTATATAACAAGTTTGATAATGATTCAGTTGTAATAGTTTAGTGATAAACTGCCAAGCTACATTCCAATGGAGTTGCCTTGTCTCCTCCGCCCCCCTACCCCCAGTGACTTTCATGCGGAGGATTCAAATAGTAAACATGTCAGTTCTCTCTAAATCTACCTAGAGTTGAGCATAGTTCTTATTGATTTTTCTTATTATTTTCTCTTTAGTAATGAATGTAGAAATGATATACTGATTCTTCTTAGATGGCGTGTACCCAGCAAACTGCTTGTCTCACATCCTTTGTTATTCTACACTTAGAAGACTATACTCAGTGATGCTGTCATTGGCTCTTAAGACTCCTTAACTCCCTTCATTAAATGCTTCTAAACATGTAGGTATTTCAAATTCCCCAGTTTGTCTCACACAATATTTCACCATCTCCCTTCAGTACTGGCCTAGTGGATCGCTCCTTACGACCCTAGTAAAGTTCCCTAAACTAATTAGATTATCCATTGTATGATCTAACGCCCTCCCCCAACAAATGCAGTAAGTCACCAAAAAAACCCAGCTGAAATAAATACATATATTTGTATAAATACTTGCTATGTAATACATTATATATTAATAGAAAATATATCATTATGTGTATATATTGTATTTGTAGTATAGTGTGTGTACACATGTGTGCACCTTCGTGTGCATGTGCAAGCGTGTGTGTGTGTGTGTGTGTGTGTGTGTGTGTGTGTGTGTGTGTGCTGCAATTTAACTGTAAAGTGTCTCTCAGAGCCTCATGTGCTCCAGCACTTGGTCCCTAGGTTTTGGCACGATGTTGGAAGAGAGCCTCACTGGAGGAGGAACGTTACGCCCAGCCCCACTCTCTGTCCATGCTCAGCTCTGCCTTCAGAGGCAACGTGACCAGCTGCCTCACACTCCTGTTCTTGTGCTTTTCTCGCCATGAAAGATCACAGGCCTTGCACTGTAAAACCAAATAAGCTCCTCCCCCTTTGTTTTATTATTTTAAATTAGCATGAAAGGTATTAGAAATCATTATGCAAATTTTGAACCAAATGTGTTTTTGTGATTGGCCCTTCCTTTAAGTTCCTTCTTCTCAGGCTCGGAGCCATGAGAAAAAGTAACTAATATTACATGTAGTATATGATTATAGATTGTGTAGCATAGCATTATATATCCCGTGAGAAAAAGTAACTAATATTACATGTAGTATATGACTATAGATTGTGTAGCATAGCATTATATATCCCATGAGAAAAAGTAACTAATATTACATGTAGTATATGATTATAGATTGTGTAGCATAGCATTATATATCCCATGAGAAAAAAGCTAATATTATTTGGAATATATGGTTGTAAATTATATGACATAGCATTATATATCCCATGAGAAAAATAACTAATATTATGTGTAGTATATGATTATAGATTATATGGCATAGCAAATATTTTAGGGATCAGCTCAAATTTTGTAGATTATTGGAAAAGTATCATATACATAGATACAGACAGACAGACAGACAGACAGACAGACAGAAATGGAAAGAAAGACAAGAGTCGGACAGGAAGTTAGAGCAGGGAGAGGCAGACACAGAGAGAGAGTGCAGAATCTGGATTCAGCCTAAAGTCCATCTGACTCCGAGCCTAGCTGTTCCTTCTACATGATAATGAGTGAAAGACATAGATAAGATAGTTGGTGATATAGACGGGAAATGGTTTGGAGTCTTCTCTGCCAACAGAAAGTGGGATTTAGAGCCAACCATAAGAAATCAAGTTTATGACCGGTCCTTAATTACCATCCTCCCTCTCCTCACCTCTCACCAAGCTTCAAAGACTTTCATTACAAAGACAGCAAGGAGTGTTGAGGCCTGCACTTTTCTCTATTACTGAGTTATTTAGAAATCTCACCAGGGACTAATTTATGCCTCCTGGGCCCAATGCTTGGGTTACTCTGAGGAGATAGGAGACAGTAAGGGGAAAACAGCAGACAAATTCTCTTCAACTCTACTGCAGGCCTTGGCCTCATTCTAGGAGTCCAAAAGCACACTATTAAGCCTCTGTCCTGTTATTATAGCTCCTGTCCTTTCTGTCTCTCCCCCTTCCCAGTAGCTGTTGGATACAGATGCACCTAGGCAGGAACTGAGTACATAAATCTATATCTATTTTGTTCCAAGTTAGAATGTGGAGCAGCCATTTCTATGCCAGTGGTCCTTATAGCTGGGAGGGTTTCTCTCAGTCATAAGTTGTACTTAAGATAGGGGTGGTATTTAAAATAGTAGCATTAGCCCATATCTAAGAACATTAGGTAGTGTGATAGTCTTTAGTTACAATGTGATTTTTCTTTTTCCAAATAGTACAGCTTCAGGAACTGTAGAGATGACCCGGTAGTTAAGAGTACTGTGAATCTTCAAGACTGAAGTCTGGATCCTAGCATCCATGTAGCAAACTGGACACCCATGTAAGCCTTGTAATCCCAAACCTGAGTTAGTAAAATAGAGAAGGATCAGAGGAGCTCTCTGTCTTCCAACCTGGTGAAGAAAACACAAGTCTCAGCTTCAAAAGGAGACCTTGCCTCAATGGAGTATGCACAGTGTCAGGACACCTGACACTTCCTCTGGTCTCTCTACACATGTACTGGCACATCCATGTGCAAATACAGTCAGACACATACACTAACGAAATACATAAGCTAATACCCTTCTCTCCAAGATTTGGGTAATGTATTCTTTGAGATCAAGAAGACCCCACAGGGCTCACGCACTGTCAATCACACTCCAACCTTAAGTAAGGAAGAAAGATTTGGGTGGAGGGAGATTAGGATGTTGTGAAGCCACCTCTGCGTGCAAGCAAGCAGAGGGTGGGATCTATATAAATGTTATCATACTGGAAGACCTAGAAAGAGCCAACAGGATAGATTGCTGTTCCAAATTATGTCTATGGTTTTTTAACTATGCAGTCAGTCATCGGTCTGACAGATGGAAGTGGAAATGAAACCTGTTGTTGCAGAAATGGGAACTTTGCATGTTTTATTGTAATCAGAGCATTTAAGGGTAAAATATGTTCCTGATGAGAAACCAGTCCCAAAGATCCTAAATGGGCCATGGGGCTCTAATTCTGGATCCATTCAGTACAGTTACTGTTTTCAGCATGGTATTTCACACCCTTGTGGTCTATCCTCCACAATGTTTTATTACAGTCCTTAAGAAATGGAAAGCAATGTTTTATCATTTGCCTGCTGGGCTATTCTGCTGATATAGTTTCTTCTTAAGGAATGCTTTTACCATCTGCCCTCTGTTTTGTAGTTCACCAGTATCACTTTCTCCTACTAAGGAAACAAGAGGCCCTAACAAACAGACCACAAATCTCTTAGTGGCTGTTATCTGGCACAGAGACAGTTAAAAAGTCAACTCCAAAATGTCCAAATAACTCTTTGTGAAAAGTCCCTCTTCACAGATCATTGTTCAATAGTTATAGCATGACTAAGAGCTGCCTGGTACATCACCATCTGGCTGTTCTTAGCCTGAGAGAGAACAATTGCCCTTCACCAAGGAAACACATGAAAAGATGAGACTGTGTTATCACCTGAGCTCAGAAGCCGGCTCACCTAAAAGTGTGTGTTTTGTCTACATGACGTAATCAGAGAAACGCTGGGTACCACACCCTAAATGTGGATGGTTTTAAGATTCAATACTTCCTGAAGACCCACTCTGCTGAGTTAGAACAGTGTTTCTGGATGTGATATCTGTAATTTCAACCCTTTGGAGGCTAATAAGGAAGACTGGATTAAGTTTGAAGCCAGTTTAAACTATGTAGTACTGGGTCACCTAAAAAAAAGTAGAACTTTAAAAAAACAAAAAAGTCTGAGGCTTGCTCTCAGCAGCAAGTCACTGACCCCCTGGCACTGCAACAAGCATCGATGGATCCTACAATAAGCAGTTGAATCTCAGTATATAGGCCCTGTTTTGATAGGAGGGATTAAGCAACTGGAAACCACTTTGGGTCCAAGGAGTGTTGAGAATGACTTGAAGATTCCGGAAGGAGGAAAGGAAATGGGTGGAAAGAGGTGGCTGGAGACAAGAGCATACATTTAGCATAAACCCCATGATCTGTGTGATGTGCAGACACAGCAGGTGGGCTGTTGCTTGTACAGAAACTTGGTGGAGCTGGGGGGATGGCTCAGTCAGTAAAGTGCTCTTCATAAGCACATGCGTTCAGCTCTCATCCCCCCAAAATTTAGCCAAGTTGGTGAGACACTATCTCAAATTACCTGGTGGTGACTGAGGAAGAAATTCAAAATTCATCACCAACCTACAAACAGATGCACATATGTATGCATTCACAAATGCATACATACATACATACATACATACACACATACATACATGCATAGAATTGTGCGAACACATACAACATATCCAAAGGAAATATGTTAGTAAGGGAAAGTGAGAGACAAGATACCATCTTAGACTTCAACTGCACACCATCATTACATAGATAACATCTAATTCCCAGGAGGACAGCAATGTCCCCCGGAAGAAAGTACAAGGTAAAAATAGGTGCTAAGACCAAGCACAGAAAGGCCTGGTGCCTGAGGCAACATGTGTTAAATAAAGAAAAGGGGAAATTATCAAGTAACATTCATTAAAAAGAAGGCTCTTTTTTCAATGTCTTGTGTGAAAGGCAAGTGTATAGTGATTTACTAATAAGCAGATTGTGGTGATGATAATTTTTTGAGAGCATAGGAATCCACCGTCACTGTCTGAATATTTCTTTGATTTTTTTGTCATACTAAAAATTAGGTCCTCTTTGTTCTGTGAGCTACACTCCTACTGTAGGTGTTCCTTTGCTCACTCATATTTATTTTGAAACAGGGTCAAACTTGTGATCCAAAGATTATTATATATCTTTGTATTGTGGTTTTTGTTTTCATTGTGATGAGGGTTTTTGTTGTTCATATTTTGCTTTTGCAGTTTTTAGAATCAAACCTAAGTTTAAGACTCATTGCCGGGCTCTACCACTGAGCTACAACCCCAATCTTTAGGGACAGTTTTTGAACTGAGAAAAATTCAGTGTCTATGTAATTTCTCCGTGTAACAGCCAATTGGTTCTATTGTTTTTATGCTTTGGGGAACCTTTTCCACCTGCCCCCTACCCTGCCCTGAAATGTGATATATGCTCATATTTTGCTTTCTTCTGCCTTCACCTTCTGAGTGCTCTAGTATATCCAGTTTACATAGTTCTGGGCAGGCACTGTACCAGGCCCCT
The DNA here is from genome assembly GCF_978045245.1 of Mus caroli. Classification (NCBI taxonomy): domain Eukaryota; kingdom Metazoa; phylum Chordata; class Mammalia; order Rodentia; family Muridae; genus Mus; species Mus caroli. The sequence goes on along the minus strand of NW_028227270.1, from coordinate 111,868,778 downwards.
TCTGTGACTGTTAAGGGTTTTTCTACCACCCCGGTTAGGGAGTGATCGAAAGGCAAACCCACGCATGTGCATGCTTACAGTCTTCCACGGAACCTTCACCAAACCACACTTTTCCATGGACTACTTTGTGATGCCCTACCATCACATCACACAAGTCATATTTGAAAATTAATAGAGTCTATTCTAAGACACTAGCCTTGCCTCCCAGGTCCAGCCTTATTCTGGTACCAGTTTTACCTTAGTTTATGATCGTCAGGTAGGATTTTGAAAGGATTCACATGGCAGAAAACAAAAAACAAAGCCATTAGCGAGCCATATTTATAAGCTGTTGGAACTTGTCCATTCTGAACAATTTTCTACTAGAAAAGGCATCTGTCTGGAGACTGGTAATCTCTTCCAGCCCCACTGGAATTTGTGGGCTATGTTCTAAGACTCTTTTTCTGGCGACAAGGGCGGGAATTAGATTGTTTTCTGTCTGTCGCTGACACGGTAACAAGAGAATCCCACACTCTTTGGTATTCTTTCTGACAAGGACAAATTACGTTTGACAACACTCTTGAGTTCACGGAAAGGCCTTCCCAACATCAGCTCGCTCTGTCTCCATCTCATTCCTGAGCAGAATGAACAAGCATTGTCATTGTCACTTATGAATGAGGACATTGACTCTGAGTGCTCACAACAGAGTGTGAACTCCACCAAGGCAGCTTGCTTTCTGCCACATGTTCAGCATAATGAGGCACGGTAGTGTGGCGAGGGTGGGGGTGCAGGACAGGGCTTGTTAATTCACAAGTGAATGGATGAATAATAATCAGTGAATCCAGGCCACTCCCCAAATGGAGACTATGTCAGGTACTTCCCGTTACTTTTGAGTTTGACTTTCCAGTATTCTTAATATCTTGAGCCCAGTAAAATTTCTTCATTCTTAAGAGTTTCATACATGTATACAATAAGACATGGTCATTGTCCAATTTCCTTCTATCCACCCTAGCACATCTTCCTCACAACTTCATCTCCCCTGCCCTGTTTACATAAGTGCATGGTTCTGGGACCATTCGCTAAAGACTGGAATTTTACCAATGGATATAACCTCAAAAAAATTTTTTTTTCCTCCTGTCTTAGTCAGGGTTTCTATTCCTGCACAAACATCATGACCAAGAAGCAGTTGGGGAGGAAAGGGTTTATTCAGCTTACACTTCCACACTGCTGTTCATCACCAAGGAAGTCAGGACTGGAACTCAAGCAGGTCAGGAAGCAGGAGCTGATGCAGAGGCCATGGAGGGATGTTCCTTACTGGCTTGCTTCCCCTGGCTTGCTCAGCCTGCTCTCCTTTACAACCCAAGACTACCAGCCCAGAGATGGTCCCACCCACAAGGGGCCTTTCCCCCTTGATCACTAATTGAGAAAATGCCTTACAGCTGGATCTCATGGAGGCATTTCCTCAACTGAAGCTCCTTTCTCTGTGATAACTCCAGCCTGTGTCAAGTTGACACCGAACACCAGCCAGTACACCCTGCCCCCCAGCAATTATCAACTGCCGAAGGATCCTCCATGTGGGACATGACTACAGGAAGTCTGTTTGGCTTAATCTTTCACAGTTCTTTTGTGGGAAACCACAGCTACTAAGCATTCACAAATGCGATCTCTATGGCATGTGCAGAGTACATTTCACAGCACTCCTCTGAATTCCCCAGTTTACATTCTTTCCTTCTCTTCTTCTGATGTGTTTCCTGAGCCCTGGAGGCAGGAGGTGTACATAGAGCAACCAGTACTCAAGTAAAGGGAAACTGTAGTGTATCGTAGGCTGCAAGAAAAGGCAGAAACAAATGGACCACTGGGGACTCAAGACTTCATCATGTTCTCCACTGGTGAATTGATAATCTGTCACTCCCTGCACATCTCTGTGGATGGCTTTTTCTCTCCATTTGATTGCTTTTGCTACTATGAAACCCATTGTGCCCCATCTTTAACCAACTTAAAGATGTAAAGTTTATTTGTGGCTTACAGTTCAAGAGGGGCTATCATGGCAGGGAAGACATATTAGCAAGACCTGGGAATGACTGGTCATATTACATCCATACTCAGAAAACAGAAGGTAGACTCTTGTCTACCTTCTTAGGAAGACCAGGCCAACAAACCTCAAGGCCCACTTTCAGTAGCCCATTTCCTCCAATGAAGCTCCACCTCCTGCAGATTTCATCACCTTGCAAAATTACACCCACAACTGGGGACCGAGAGTGTAAACACATGAGCTCAGAAAGGATATTCTACATTCAAGCCATGACATTCGTAAATATCAGGGAATAGCATGCATTTCATTTTATGTAACAGAATTACAGCTTGTTTTCCATCGTCTTAAATTGCCCAGCTAGGAAGTAGATATATAATAACAAACATCTCCAACATATTCACAGAGGTAGTCTTATAAAAATTACTACATTAATGGACCAGGATCTTGCAAGAACCTAGCATAGTCACCCTGGATATTGGAGGAAGCTCAACCTAAGGAACTAATCACCTGGGGTAAGCACGGTAGGAGGGCTAGACAGATGCTACAAATATGGAGGCCATGAGATGGAATTTGGAGGGGAAAGCTGAAGATCAGGTAGCCTTTCCCAGCCATCTTTGGCTGAGAGATGTTGCCCCAGAGACCAGAGCAGGTGATGCAAACCAGTAACTCTCCTCAGCTCCCATCTTTGCCGTGCCCCCACTAATGAACTTGACTTAACTTCAGAGGCATAAAGCCCTGGGTCTGAAGGACAGATGGAAATACGCTGCAACACAGAAAAATGAAATATGTCTGAAAACGCCATGCAACTCTCTTCATGGGACAGAGCCTAAGAAAGAGGGTTTTCAAAATCCCAATCTCAAATCCGGGGAAACCTTATAGAGCTATTAAAATTAAGCTACACGTGCTGAGATAGTTAATCATTTTTTCCTTCAGCAGAATTAATAAACTCATGCAAGATCCACACTGTCCTGGAAAAATCCAGGCTGAGCGATCACTTACAAAGCCAATTGGCTATGCACATCAGGCTCTCGGTGATTATGTAATTATGTTTAGGATTATACTTGATTGTGTAACTGATATTTAGTGATTAACTCTTAGGGACGTTATCTGACTCAAGGTATAGAGGATGTGATATAATAATTACCTTTAAATTATATCTGCCTGCCTCCATTGTCATTTTTTCCCTAATAGAGTAGAAAGTAAGATGTTAAGTACAAGAGAGTGAAACCGGAAACATAGAAATTGGCAAAAATAAAAAGTACAACAGAAATAAGCAGTCAGAAAAAAAATGCTGGGGAGGGGAGAGGGGCCTTTTCAACAGCCTTTATAAAAATGGAATTATTTTATTTTGCCACGGCAATGCTCATAAAAATGACTTTTTCCTTCCAGCTGCAGAAGCAGCAGCTCAGGAGGAAATGGACCAGATCTCAGATTGGGGGGTTAACTGGGAGAAAAATGGCGAGGCTGCATTTTGCTCACAAATGTGCACATGCATACACAGGCACACACTGCATTGTGCACACAAATGTGCACATGCATACACAGGCACACACATGAGACTGCAACCTTGTGCTTCAGAACAAGCACATTATTCATCTGCAGCGGAAGGATGGGGGAAATCTATCATTTGGAGATTTCACTCCCAGGGCCGAGGTTCAATGACAATCTAGTTTGAATTTTAGCCAAATGGCATTTTCATTAATGCAAAATGGGCACTTTTGAAGCCAGCCTTGTTAACTGGATTCTCTCGTGTATGTACACGGCAGAGGGTGGGGGGACTGAAAAGGAAAGAATCACAAAGCCATCCATGCACCTGTGAGATGCACCAGGGTTTGTACTTTGTATGATTCAGTAAGAGCAGCTTCACATAGCCTGAATACAAAAAATTTACAGGTACTGCCATTAAAAAAAAAAAAAAAAAAAAAGCAATCCTTTCAGGACGGGAGGAAAATCAATAGCTACCAGACTGACTGAGATGACTTTAGCTCACACAGCCATAGAGGTCTCACACAATTCATAAGGTGAGGGCCAGATGTACACAAGAGCCAGACACTGAGCCCAGCATCTTACACATATGCCAAGTCTTACATCAGTCATATAGGATATGGATCTCTATGACCCCATTTTATGGATGAGGAAACTGAGGTGGAATGAGGTTGCAGCTGGGTCAAGGTGGAAGATGGGGGACTCAAATCCTTGCCACCTAGTGCTTAAGCCACCTCCTTGAACACTGCTTATTTTTCTCATTTATTTATTTATTCATTCATTCATTCATTCAGTGTAATGGGTGGCATAGATGCACATGTGAGGATGTGATCATATAGTCAATCACCTACATGCAGGAAGCCAGAAGAAGTTATGGGCTGTCTTCTATCTCTCTTGGCCATAGTCTACAGACATAAGGTCTCTCACTGAACCTGGAGTCACACTGGCAGCCAACAGGTCTGAGCAATTCTCTTATTTCCGCATTCCTCCCAGAGCGCTGGTTTTTAACCAGGGTTACTGTAACTAGCATAACAGCTGCACCTAGCTTTTGTGTAGATTATTGAGATTTGAACTCATGTCTTCGTGCTTGTGCTGCGAGCATTCTTACCCATTGTGATACCTTCAGATTCCCACTGTACCTCTTCAACACATGAGCAAACTCAAACATGGAAATGAAGTCAGCTTAGAAACCAAATAGCAAACAGATGCACCCCTGGCTTTCCAGCCGAGGATGGGATGAAGAACTGCAACGTTCACACCCAGTGTAAAGAAAACATTAAACTTTTAACATTAATTGCTCCTGAACATTTGTGAGTGCCCGAAATCCCGACATAAAAGCTTTAATTTCTATGCAAAACAGATAGGATGATTGAGTTATAATTAAAATGGTAATTATACCCTTAATGCTCCATATTTGACTTTTCCAAAAAAAAAAAAAAAATGTTATGCTCCAAGAAAAGCTATTTAAAGATCAGAGGGAAAATGTTTGAAAAATGAATGTATTCAAGACATTTTAAATCTTTTAAAATCCAGTTATTGATTTTTACATGCTTTCAAGTGCAGTCTAAAACATTTTCTTCATTTATTTTGGTCGATGGAAATAATAAAAAATCATTGGAATGTGAAAAGCTTAAACGAAGGCAATATTCTAGAGGTTGATATTTAATGTGATAAATATTTGAAATGTTGGGACATAGAGGGAGTTGTCTCCACCTGTAGTGGCGTGGCAGCCAAGTCCCTGGAAACCCCACTCATGGAAGGCCGGGGAAGACGAGGTTGGCACTAAGTTACCTGGGGCGGCTACCTCTCCGGTTTCAGAGCGTCCACTATGAGCTTGAACACTGCAGATATGACATTTCCTTTGATCCTTCATTGACTGTTTAGAATTAAAAAAGAACACCTAAAGCTATAAATCAAATGTCAGGTGCAGCAGTCTAGTGGAACCGTATCAATATTTCATGATGTATAGCTTGCTGGGAGACTTGAGAAACGCCAGCCTTGGGGGAGGGAAGTGACGATGTGGTGGGGAGAGTGAAGGGGGTAGAGGGGGAGAGGAGGTGGGGGAGGGGTGGATAACATAGGAGGGCTGAGAAAAGAGTTAAAGATCCCCTCCCCAGCTGCATGCTCAGCACCTGCTCAGCTCTGTAGGGAGCCCCAGGCTGAGGTGAGCTGCAGTCAGTGAGTTCCTAGGATTCTCCGTATCACTGGAACATGTTCTGCCCCTGGCTAGATTTCATTCACTAAACTCTCCCTGGCTTCTCTCTTTGAGCCCCATGCCCCTTGGAAAAGTGACCCACTCCAATCACTTCTGGCTTCCTTGCCCCTTTACAAGGTCTTAGAAAGTTAGGAAGAGAAGGGTGCTTCAGGCTCAAAAGAGGGGTCCCAACCAAAGCCTTTTTAAAATAACTTTTACTGGAAACGGTCTTTCATGATTTTATGCATGTATATAGCTATATAATGTATTTTAACATACAAGGGACAGGATCTCATTGGGTATCCTGGGCAGGCTTGAACTTGTATAGAACCAGACTAGCCTTGAATTCACTTGCTTCCGCCTCAGCCACTCAAGGCTGGGATTCTAGCTGTTTGCCACCACACCCTGTGTCTTCCTGGAGACTCTGAAGGGTGATGAGGACACATAAGAGCAATGACAATTCAGTTAAAAAAAAATCGACTTTTCTACAAAGTCTGCCTTCTTCTTTTGTCTTTAGTGGATTCTCTCCATATGTTTTTTTTTTTACTTTTTCTTTTTGGGGTTTTTTTGGGAGGAGAGGGTTGTTTGTTTTATTTTGGGGTTTTTTTTGTTTGTTTGTTTGGTTGATTGGTTGGTTTTGGTTTTTTATGTCTTTTTTGTTTGTTTTGCTTTTTTGTTTTGGGTTTTTTTTAATTTATTTGTTTTATATACATGAGTACACTGTAGCTGTCTTCAGACACACCAGAGGAGGGCATCTGATCCCATTACAGATGGTTGTGAGCCACCGTGTGGTTGCTGGGAATTGAACTCAGGACCTCTGGAAAGAACAGTCAGTGCTCTTAACCGCTGAGCCATCTCTCCAGTCCTTTTTGATGTCTTTAGATAGTCTCATGTAGCTTAGGCTACCCTTAAACTCAATATGTAGTTAAGGAGGATCTTGAGCCCCCAACCCTCCTGTCTCTGCCTCTCAAGTGCTGGAATAACAGGTGTTCACCACACCCAGCCTTCTCTCTACCTTTCTAATCATTAAGACAAAATGAAGCCTAGAATATTCTGTGGCAGTGGTAAACTATTCAAAAGCAAGAGCGGTCCTCAAGCTTACCCTCCAAAGGAAGAGCAGACCAGGCAGAGTCCTTAAGAAAGTGTTGTTTCTTAGACACATGCTCAACTCTCCCCCATCCTGGAGAGTGTCTCTGTTGTTTCACTTCGTGTTTGTGGCTTGATGGAGGTGGCCCCAGAGGGACCTTTCTTGTCTGGGTGTGGCAGATCCACTTCACTTCCGGAGAAGGGTTTTCTAACCTCCCTTGCCATCCACAGCTGTCATTTCAGACACTGTGGTGAGATCTTGACTGAGCAGCTCAGAGAGGTGGATAAACAACAGTCACATCAGGACAGAGGTGGATAAACAGTCACATCAGGACAGAGGTGGATGAACAGTCACATCAGGACAGAGGTGGAAGAACAGTCACATCAGGACAGAGGTGGATGAACAGTCACATCAGGACAGAGGTGGAAGAACAGTCACATCAGGACAGAGGTGGATGAACAGTCACATCAGGACAGAGGTGGATGAACAGTCACATCAGGACAGAGGTGGATGAACAGTCACATCAGGACAGAGGTGGAAGAACAGTCACATCAGGACAGAGGTGGATGAACAGTCACATCAGGACAGAGGTGGATGAACAGTCACATCAGGACAGAGGTGGATGAACAGTCACATCAGGACAGAGGTGGATGAACAGTCACATCAGGACAGAGGTGGATGAACAGTCACATCAGGACAGAGGTGGATGAACAGTCACATCAGGACAGAGGTGGAAGAACAGTCACATCAGGACAGAGGTGGATGAACAGTCACATCAGGACAGAGGTGGAAGAACAGTCACATCAGGACAGAGGTGGATGAACAGTCACATCAGGACAGAGGTGGAAGAACAGTCACATCAGGACAGAGGTGGATGAACAGTCACATCAGGACAGAGGTGGATGAACAGTCACATCAGGACAGAGGTGGATGAACAGTCACATCAGGACAGAGGTGGATGAACAGTCACATCAGGACAGAGGTGGAAGAACAGTCACATCAGGACAGAGGTGGATGAACAGTCACATCAGGACAGAGGTGGATGAACAGTCACATCAGGACAGAGGTGGATGAACAGTCACATCAGGACAGAGGTGGATGAACAGTCACATCAGGACAGAGGTGGATGAACAGTCACATCAGGACAGAGGTGGATGAACAGTCACATCAGGACAGAGGTGGAAGAACAGTCACATCAGGACAGAGGTGGATGAACAGTCACATCAGGACAGAGGTGGATGAACAGTCACATCAGGACAGAGGTGGATGAACAGTCACATCAGGACAGAGGTGGATGAACAGTCACATCAGGACAGAGGTGGATGAACAGTCACATCAGGACAGAGGTGGATGAACAGTCACATCAGGACAGAGGTGGATGAACAGTCACATCAGGACAGAGGTGGATGAACAGTCACATCAGGACAGAGGTGGATGAACAGTCACATCAGGACAGAGGTGGATGAACAGTCACATCAGGACAGAGGTGGATGAACAGTCACATCAGGACAGAGGTGGATGAACAGTCACATCAGGACAGAGGTGGATGAACAGTCACATCAGGACAGAGGTGGATGAACAGTCACATCAGGACAGAGGTGGATGAACAGTCACATCAGGACAGAGGTGGATGAACAGTCACATCAGGACAGAGGTGGATGAACAGTCACATCAGGACAGAGGTGGATAAACAGTCACATCAGGACAGAGGTGGATGAACAGTCACATCAGGACAGAGCAAGAGCAAGCATGGAAGAGTGATGGGAAGAGGCTCAGAGGTGTGAGTGGGTTGTGGCCATGGAAGAAAGGGCTCTGTTAGAAAGCTGGGTTCAGAAGTGCCAAGATGGCTCAGCATGGAAAAGCACAATGCTGGCAGCCCAAGTTTGATCCCCAGGTAAAGCAAGACGAACAGAAACAGCACACATCGTGTGTTGTTCTCTGACCTCCACATAAGTGCCATGCCACGCATGTAGACACATGCAACAAATAAAAACGCAGCAATGTACTTTAGAGAAAACAAGGTTCTGCAGGAAGAAGAAGCAGATGCTGGAATTCCACAGTGAGCAGGGGCACCTGCTCTGTAAAGTGCCCCAATCTGTCACCTGGATTTTCTCACCACGCAGAACTTCATCCAGGGCCTCGTGGTGGGAATGCCGACAGCTGGGAACTACTGTGCGTCCTCTGTAAGAATACGGCAAAGAGAGTTAGACATGGGATAAGGAGATGGGGAGAAATCTCCTCATCCCTGGTTTCTCAGAGCATCATATTTGTGGTGCTAGCTATCAGTGAGGATTATTGGCTGTGCCACACACGAAAAAGGTGTGGTCCTTGTAATGGCTATAATGGTTCCTAGACCAAAGGGAAGAGGAGACCTAAATTTAAGAATCTAAAACGTCAGGTCGTAAGGAACACAAAACCCCAAATCAGCCAGTCCCTCAGCTGTCAGAGCTCCCAGCACTCAGGGGACACAGAACCCCGAGTCAGCACCATACAATCCAATTCCCACGTACCACCTTTCCTTCCCTCATCAGGAGCTCGGAGTAGAAATGGCCCCGCAGAATGTTCCAGATGACTGCTTTTCAGACATAGTCAATTTCAAAAATATTGCCAGTTAGCAAAAGACACATTATGGATCTTTAGCGCTGCCAGTTGGCAAGAGAAATGTGCTAGAAGGCAGCACTGATAGCCGTGAGCATTTGGGAGATATCTACAATCTCAGACAGAAAGTGAAGCAGCAAGCACATTTGTGAGAAGGTGTTGCATAATAGAAGTGTGGCCTCGGCTCTGGAGAGCCTCGCCTTGACTGGCTGGGAGGTACCAATGCTGTGCTTGTGGCTGCAGCTTCCTTCCTCCGCTCCAAGCAGGCCAAGGAGGCAGTCAAACCCTCTGACCAGGACTAACTGCTTATAAGTGTGATTTATGGCTAACAATGATACTTCTACCTTGATGCCTACTGTTGAGAACCCAACAGGGTCCTGGGAATGTTCTGCATATCTACATTGGTGCCCATCCCTGACAGTAGAGACATGCTTGGTATGCTGTGGAGGTCAAGAAGACAGGAGCTGGGAAATAAAAATCAAAGCAGTTATCTCTCAGGCTCCTGTCCTAAGTTGACCCTGAAGTACAGGTTATTCTCCCTTGTTTGCTCCCTAAAGCTGTCCCCACCTGAGGTGGGGAGGACCTCCCTCCCCTATGTAAGCAGGTATCTCAAAGTTACTTGTGCATGTCCATTTCCCTCTTTGTGGTCCAATGCTTGGCACTCAGATGTTTATGAAAGAATTAGTAGAATGGAGGCCGATGGCATGGTTCAGTGGGCAAAGGGGATGGCTGAGACTGACTAACCTGAGTTCAATCCCTAATACCCACATGATAGAGGGAAAGAATTGACTTCTTGTAAGTTGTCCTCTAACCTCTACACATGCACATGCCCCTGCAACACACACACACACACACACACACACACACACACAATTAATTAATTAATTAATTAATTAATTAATTAATACATTTCAACTTTAAAAGTATAGAAGAGTGATTGAAGAATTCTACATGGAGTTCCTCCGTTCCAATCAAATGATGATAATGTCTGAAGATTCTGTCCTTCTACACTCTCCTTCCTGCAACCCTGCTGTTTTCATTTCTTTCCTCCATCATCTATAGGAAGATATTGAAACAGATAGGATAAGGATGTTACAGGGCATACAAGCAACCCAGCCAGTGGTCCAAGGAGAAGGAATTCAGCCTGGAGATGATGGGCAGAGCTGGCTTGCCTGTGATGTTATCCAGCAGCATAAGGACTTGGTTGGAGAGTCTCTCAGTAGAAAAGGGATTATTGTGACAATTAACTGGAGGATGTATGTAGTGCCAAGAGGTGCTAACAAGTGTCTGTGGTTTCCCCCTTCCCACCACCCAGGCAAGGTAGGCACCATACTGTTAGGGTCGAGTCAACTTACTGTACTCAACTTCATATTATGTTTCTCCTGACATCACAGGAAGCTATGATGCATGTGGCATTAGTGCTTATGATAACAGAAACAACTGATAAACTTGGGTTTTCATGATCCCTAGAGATGTAAACAGTCAGAAAAGACGTCCCAAAGGCATGGGACTTAGGCAAGCTCTGAAAACATGTTTAGGAGAAATGAAATTAAAGTCATAGAAACTGAATTGGGCCTGTGGTGATCAACTGGCCAACCTCAGAGCTAGCCCATGCTTTCCTGGAGCCAGAGTCATGGTGGGAATTGTACCCGGGATTGGTACTGTCTGTGTTGTTGCTTTTTGTTCCAGGATGTATAGAGGGCAACGTATACCCCACCACATCTCCACAGAAGCTGTATTCACCACTACATCTCCAGCGAACGCACACATAGCCAGATAGCCTGCATGCCACCCCAGGGGTGGACACCTCAGAAACAGTAGGAAGCATAAACCAGATCTCGATGCAGAGATAAAAACTAGCTGCCTGGGGATTGAGGACCAGGCAAGCTGGAAAGTTATTTTTCTGTTCCATTTCACTTCAAAGTCAAATTATTGATTTTAATACTTTATTTTCACATGAGTTTACTTGAGCGACAGACACTACTCAGGTAGAGCCCATGAAGAGTAAATTAGATTGTGGTAATTAAGAATCCCATCCAGAGGTCGCAGGTACCACAGAGGATTAAAGCTGCTCACTCGAGTGAGTACAGAAACTCTCAGGGGATTAGGATGGAGACTCAATAATTTCTTCCAGTTTCTTAAATTACACTTAAATTCTCAGGAAGGCTTAAGATCCGGCCCATTGGCTCCAAAAAAAAAGAGCTTCATTTAACTGCACTTCTATCATCTCAGGGAGCAGACCCGACTTCGAGCACCATACTGAGAAATAAAAGTCCCTGATTATGGTGACAAGAATCGGAGAGCCTGTCATAAGAAGGGAAAGGCCAGCTTCATGGGGGAGGCAGATAGACAAGCAACAGCTCTTTTCCTCACTCCACTTCTTTGTCTTGTGGAAGGTTTCCATGGAGAGGTGACCCAAGCCACATTCCATATTCTTACTGAAGTCCATGTGTCTGAACTCTGAAAGTGCTCAGATATGTGAAAATTTATTGCTAAAAAGAAAAGTCTTCAAGAGTTCTTTTTGTTCATTTTCTAGAACTTTCTTGGGTTTTAACAGGTTCTCTCAGAGAGTATCTGTAGCAATAGCAAGCCTGCTGGTGCATCACAAATCACCTCTGCTGCCCCCAAGATGCCCTGAAGAAGGCTTACACCCAACCCAAGTCTAGATGATGCCCACAGAATGCCAAAGCAAAACCAGTGCCAGAAAGAAACATCTCACTGTCAGCCACAGAACAAACGCCTGATGTGGGCATCTAGCGTTTGTACTGGGTCCATCTGGCAGGAACCCCACAGCATTCCAGGCTGGAAGAAGCTCATGTATACCTCTTTGCCTGAATGACATGTTATCTGCTTGAGAGCACAGGGCTGTGTAGAGGCAGTGCCTGGACTCTGATCCGCATGCCCTATCATTAACCACCACACATACATTCCTCTCGCAGCTCCACAGCTGCTTGCTCTGGAAGATGATGGCTATTTTACTTCTGTCTGCTTGTTGGTACCCCCTCGAAGGTATCGTTTGAATAACTAAAGTCCTCACTGACCCCAAAGCACTCATTTTTATTATTTGTCTGAAAGATGAAATTTCTGGTCTTCTGGGTAAATTATAATCAATATTATATAATTAATACTGAATAATTCCCAATGCTAGCCTCAATTTATTTTATTCAAGAAACAGGTTTTCTCTAAACAGTTTTACCTAAAAGTACTTCATCACATTTATAACCCTGACTCTTTTCCTTCTACCGTTTCCTTCATAAGAGACAGCTGATTGAGGTCAGGCACTGACCTGCAGCAAGGAGAAACCAGCCTGACCTTCCTACTTATCCCTCATCCTACCATTTCCAGTCTTTCTCTATCCTGACCAGACTTACACATGCATAAGTATCAAGAAGACATCTGGCAGGGTAACACGTGCCTGTGCCTAGAGTAGTGCCTGGCACACAGTGGACTCTGCAGAAGTTACCTTCACGGTCAACTTCTAAGTCAAGTTAGCAGCAGATTGCTTCACTCCTATGTCCTGCAGAGTTTGGAGTCTGAGTTACATTGGTTCTTTTCTTGGTTATTAAAAACAGTTATTAAGAGTCATTCCATATGTGCACACAGATGGAATAAGAAAGAAGGTTCTTTTTTCATTGACCCCAATCATTCCGTGGTTTATCAGGAGTGTTTAACCTCTAGTGCAGATGGTGTGCTGTTTGAGGCTGCTTATCTGGAGCTGGTAAATGTCAGCATCTGGGAGTTTCTTATCATGAAGCGTTGAACAAATCAAAAATCATTTTGTTGTGTAAATGTGAACATCTCCAGGTTTTCTACTGGCATGATAACTAAACCATAACTGATTTTTTTTTTTACCTTGTATACTGCTTTGTTCAAGATAGAGCCTTATTGGAAGGCTAGATGGATGGATGGATGGATGGATGGATGGATGGATGGATGGATGGATGGGTAGGTGGATGAGGAATTACAAAGACTTCAGTGAAATCAAGTAGTGAGAACCACATTAAAGTGAATCCTGAAAGGCACGAGTTAATCAAGGAAACACAGCAAGTTGTGGGGAAAGCAGAAACAAGAGAATTAAATATGCTAGATCCTGGAGGACAGAGGATGCTGACATTATAAAGACCATCAGAAACAGGCCAGAGCAGCCATTGGAATTCACATACGTACAGATGCTAGGAAGGGTGCACCTGAGTAGGATGCTCATGCAATGGGTCGCTATGAAAAGAAAGCAGACTCACACAGACAAGGACCCCTTCCTGCACAGGCAAACTCCAGCCTGACTCCCAAGTGCAACCAGTTCATGAATAGGCTCTGCATACAACACAGTCTTAAACCATATGAAGAGGGAAGAAATGACCACGTGTAATTTTATCCAAGATATTCATTGTTGGGAGATGGGCATTGCTTCCGTGTCACAGACCTTTTCAAAACTTTCTGCCTCAATCAGAAATGTTGCCACAATGGAAGCTGATTTCACCACTGCATTCCCCCCACAACCACCACAAACACTGGCATCTTGGGGGTAGCCTTGGCTCTTCATGATATGGTAGGCACACTTTAGGAAGCAGAGATGGTATAGACTCAGGGAAGGAAAATTATTCCTGGAGATCAAGATGGTGGCCTATGTATGTGCTGTCCACACAGACCAAAAATGGCACTGAGTACTTGAAACCACACTGGCCACAAATGGCACCGTTTCCTTTATCTCTTACAGAGTTTGAAACCTCCAAAGTGGCAGCAAATATTCAATGACCACCCACAGAGGGTAAATCACTGAGCTCCCCAGACACAACCTCAGGAACTTCCCAAAACATCATTCCTCAAGAGCGAGCACTTGCAGCCCAGCACGCTGGAATCCATGCACAGTTTGCTATAAGAGCAATGGACCCGGTAGAGTTTGAATATCAACTGAAGAATCTGATTTTGCGGCTCGGCTGGGAGACTGCAGGAAGACCCGGTTTCATTCCGCAGCACCACAGCCCCTGAGTGTAGTGACACACATCTGTCAGTGACACACATCTGTCATCCCTACACTTGAGTGGTAAGGGTCAGAGGAGCACACGTTTGAGTTCATCTACAGCTCCATATGACCCCATCTCCAGAAGAAAAGAGAAAAAAAACAATTTATAGAAAAAAAATGCCCACATGTTGTTTCCCCCCCCCAAAAGGAAATATGTCATAGTTCTGAGAGAATTGGATTCTTATCATTACCAACTCATCTGTATGGGAAAAACAAAAACCAAAACTTCTTGGCAGCTGAGGAAAAAGAATGCTAGAGAAGAAATATGCATTCTATGCTGTCTACCCTGCTCTCTCAAGAGAAAAATAAAAGTCTCCTTTGTAGTTCAGGTGCTCCATACCCTGAGCATCACCCATGAACCGATACTAAATAATTGAAAATTAGTTACTTAGAAAGCAATGATGGGTTGGGGAGAAGGCTCAGTCAGTAAGTAATTACTGAAGGACCTGAAACTCGTATTTTTTTTTAAAAAGCCTTGCATGGTGGTCTTCATTTGGAATCCCAGGCCTGGAGAGGCAGAGACAGGCAGACCCCTGGGGCTTTCTGGTCATCAGCTTAGCCTATGTAGTAAGTCAGTAGAGACTCCGCCTCTCCCCCAAACAAAAGACAGACAGTGACTGGGGAGTAACAGCTGGCTGACCTCTCCCGTTAACACATACACACACACTCACACACTCACAAATGCATATGGATAATAACTGCACACACACACACGTACACAGTGAGATACCATTAAAGTGTCAAACTGCAGAAAAGTAGCAAACACACAATACTGAGGAAGAGGTGAAGAAAAGCAGCTCACCTGTCACTGGTAGAAAGAAATATAAACTGGTTCAGCCACTGTGGAAAACGGTATTGCAGATTCCTATAAAACTATACATGTTTTTACTATGGAACTCAGCAACCCTACTATTTAATTCAAAGGAGATGAAAAATTATTCCCACACAAAAACCTGCACACTAATACTTATAGTAACTTTACTTAATAGTTGCTAATCTAGAAAAAGACTTTTCTCTAATGGGCAAAGGGATACATAAACAGTATCACATTCGGACAATGAAATATGACTCACAACCAAAAATACATCAGCTGTCAAGCCATAAAGGACGTGGAAGGAACTCAAATGCATATGGCTTAGTGATGAGAAGCCAACACAAAAAGTTCCCTCTATGCCAGTGTCCAGAAAAGACAGGCTTTGGCGGAAGAAAAAAGATAGCTGGTTGGCAGAAATTAGGTGGAGGGAAGGGTGAACAGGCAGAGTGCAGGGTCAGGGGAAGTTACAGAGTAAAACATCTCTGTGTAATGCTGTGAAGCTCAGCACTTGTCTGGATAGTGCATAGGATGCACAATGCGGAGAGACATGCAGAGAACCCTAACATATAGGATGCTCTCTGGGAGGTGACTGGAGCACAGCATCGCTCATCCTGGTGCAGTACACAGAGGATGAAGATGCCATGAAGAACCGAGGGTGGAGTGGAGTCTCTTCCTGTTCCACTCCATCTGGCCACTCACCTAGAATGTCTCTAAAAAGAATTCTGTTTCAAAAACTGGTCATCCAGCAAGATTATACCAGAGCTGTCAGCATAAAATTCAGTGACGGGAAATAAACTCCTCAAGGAGTGCCACAATGATTTGCCTGATAGTCACTCCAGACTCCAATTAGTCACCTAAGTATTTAATCAGCAAAACTAATGAACCCTGAAGATGAAGGGAAGGAAGGAAAGAAGAAGAGAGGAAGGGGGAGGAGAAGGGGAGAGATCAAAGATTGTCTGTAGGAGGTCAATTTTCTTAAAGATTTTAGCTGGACACTGATATTCTGTGTTCTGTATTATTGTTCTACTTTGCATTTGTTAGTAGACATAAGCTGTCTTTGCCACTAGTTTCCATTCTGAATGGCATCTATTTTAGTCCAGTGCATCCTTTAGTGGAAGGGAGCTATCACCCTCTGTTGGCAGCAGCCAGACTTGATGACTTTTGTTTAACCTAATTTTTCTCGTGTCTATGGATATCCAAAGGTTACGTTTCTTCTGTGTTTCTGTATGTAAATTTTAATACAGCTCCTCCATCTTTACCTTGAAAGCATGTACATCCTGTGTGCATACTAAAATTTTTCTGGCTTGTTCAGCCTTTGCACAGTGATGTCATAATCTATTATGCAGCTACCAAAATGACAATGAGCACCTCTGGCATCTCTCACTGTTTGACCAAGAGAAACGGGCTTCGTAGCACGCACTAGACATCTCCTAGCACTCAGACCATGCAGCTTGGGTCCGATGGTTTTAAAAGATTGTTTTTTATTTACATGTGTAAGCATATGTGCATCTGGGTGCCCATCAAAGCCAGAGAGGGCATCAGACGCCCTGAAGGTGATTTGAGCTGCCTGATGTAGGTGCTGGGAATTGAACTTTGGTCCTCTTCAAATGCAATACATGCTCCTAAATGCTGAGCCATCTCCCTAGCCCCATTGTTTTTAAATAGGAGATGACACACCACACTGGCCTGGCAATGAAGTAAACAAAGGACCCTGCAAAACACTCACCTCCGGGAGCACTGACCCAGATGCCCCTGTCAACACTTGTAACACTTACACGGCATCAGCTCCCCATCGGATAAGCCCCTTGCTTATTCTTTGCCACCTTTAATATAGTGACTGCATCAGTGTGAAAAAACTGGAGGGGTGTGTGTGTGTGTGTGTGTGTGTGTGTGTGTGCAGGGACATGTTTTTGCATATACATGTGGAAGCTAGAAGACAACGTTGGGTGACATTCCTCAGGCACAGCCCACCGATTTACTGTTTTGTTTTGTTTTGTTTTGTTTTGTTTTGTTTTGTTTTGTTTTGTTTTGTTTTGAAACAAGGTTTCTCACTGGCCTGGAACTCACCAAGCAGACTATACCAACTGGCCAGTGAGCCCCACAGATGCACTGTCCCTGTGTCACCAGCGTTGAGATTACAAGCACGCACCACCACATCTGACATTCTACATAGGTTCTGGAGCTCACACTTACTGGTCCTCACGCTTACTCAGCAACCATTTTGCTGGCTGAGCCATCTCCCCAGTCAGTCTCGTTATATACTTTTCTGTCTTATAAAAATAACCCTCAAAAATAAAAAGGATTGACTAAATCCAGGCAGACAGCACACAACAAAGTCGACTCTGACCAGTGTACTTTGATTTTAATTCCAAATTCTTTCAGTAAGTATTTATGGGGTGCTTCTTAAGGCATTTGGGAATGCCTTATAAATGAAGAAAACCCAGTTGTTGCCCTCAGGGGAACAACCTAAAAGTATTATTTTGATTATGTATTCATTAAATATTGAATGAATGAATGAATGAATGAACAAGTTACAGTGGGTAACGGATAAGATAAGAAAGCTACTGTCGATTGTAGACGTTATAAGAATTAGTAAACAGAAGAGATGCATCTGCTCATGGTAGAAACTCAGAAACTGAAGCTGAGCTCCTGTGAGGGAGTGAATGGTAACACTAGGAAAGGGGCGGAGTTCAAGGAAGGGGCAGGGTTAGAGTTAGAGTGGGTTCAGTGAAAAGCAGGAACAGCTCTGACTGCAGAATGTGACATGATGTGAGGGATGCGGCAGTGGCCTGAAATCCTTTCTGTCTCCTGGCTTGTGCATCCTTTTGTCCCGCTGTCACATGGTTTCCTTTTGGGTGCTACAACATCTAGGAACTAGTAAAGCAGGGTAAGGGAGGAGAGAGAAACCCAGCAGGTGGCAGTAGCACACACAAGCTGTACTCAAAAATACCTGGACAGGTGTACATTCAGGGAAGTCCCTGGTAGGATAAGAGTCCTCTTAAGAGGCTGAGACAGCTGATACTGACAGTCACCTTGACAGCATTATCTAGCAGGGCATGTGTATCAGGGAGTTTCCAGGAAGGCTCACTCTAATGCAGGTGCCACTGTTCCCTGGGCTGGCATCCTAGATTGCATAAGCAAATTAATTGAGCGAATTGAGCATTAGCAATTGTCTTCCTGACAAGAGATGCCTTGTGACAAGCTGCCCCCTGCTCCTGCTACCATTCCTTCCCAACAGGGAAGGGCTATACACTTAAACTATGGACTAAATAGTTCACAAATAAACGCCCTTCACTCCTTAAATTGCTTGTGATGGGTATTTTATCATAGCTACAGGAAAGGTGACAAGACAGACACTACAATGGGAGACAAGGGAACTCTTTGGAAGTGATGTCACTAAGCAGCCTGGTCAGGTGTTATGTATGGGTCAGAGAACGCTGAGCTTAGCTTAGAATTTGTGCATTGCTCCAAAATCAGCCCAGGGCTTTGAGCATGCAAGGCAAGTACTTAGCAGCTGGGATGTATCCTCAGCCCTTCTAGGTGTTTCCTTAATTTATTAGATTGAAAATCAAACTTTGCCATTACAGAATAATAATAATACACAAAATCACAGAGAAAAAATGACATATTAGGAAAGATAAGAGGCTGGAGAGATGGCTCGGCAATTAAGAACACTCAGCAATGAGGAGTGCTTGCTGCTCTTGCAGAGAACCAGATAGTGGCTCACAACTATCTATAACTCCACTGCCAGGGAATATGACTTCTTCTGGCCTCCATAGACACACGCGTGCAGACACACACACACACACACACACATTTTAAGGAAGCAGTGAAAACAGATTCAAGACGCATGGCAGCAGAGGGGGCAGCCAGGCAAAGGAATGAATGCTCTGTGGTTCTGGTAGTAAGTGGAGGTAGAAGGGTAGGAAGTACACAGTTCTGAGCAGGGTAACAGCACGTTTAAGTGCATTCAGCAGAAGAGAACACTTGTCTACGAAGGAAGAGAGGAGATTATTCTCTGAGAAGGAGCAGGACAGTTGTTTGACCGGAAAGAGTCTAATGGGAGAGGATGATTGGAGCCAGTGTCCGGAAGACTCTGTCATTGTATCAGAACTAAGTCAGAACTGGAAGCTCATCTAAGATGTCCAAACTGAGAACAGGACATTAAGTGACTTGTCACAAACCAAGGACAGTCTAAATGATTGCCTGTCAACACCAAGAAACCCCTCATGGTTAGAAGTGCTAAGTTTGAAACACCATCAATCATTTCGAAATCTCATGGCATGACGTTTTTCCCCTTTTGCTTTTTATCTTGGAATACAGACAACAAGGGGCCCTCCTTCCCACCACACGATTGTGTCTAAGAGCTTTACAATTAAGTTGTAAACGGAAAGATGATTCACAAACAATCCCAAGGAACCTTCAAAACAACTTCCCTGACCACCTTCATACTTGTCTCCCTAGCACTTAAGATTTTCTGGCTTTCTCTACCCAAAACATCCTCAAAAGGACCTCAGGCAGCAGATTTTTCCCTCATTTTTCCCAATAATTAGGTGCCTTGTTTTAGGCAGACATTGGGAAAGGTATCTAATATATTATGAGTGAATCAATAATCAATGACTTTTTAAATAATTTCCTATGGTGGTAGTGTCTTATGCCATCTCACAATATATAGACAACACGTAAGAAGACAAGTGGGTTTTTTTTTAATTAGGTATTTTCTTCATTTACATTTCCAATGCTATCCCAAAAGTCTCCCATACCCTCCCCCGACTCCTCTACCTACCCACTCCCACTTCTTAGCCCTGGCATTCCCCTATACTGAGGCAGATAAAGTTTGCAAGACCAACGAGCCTCTCTTTACAATGATGGTCGACTAGGCCATCTTCTGGTACATATACAGCTAGAGTCACGAGCTCCAGGGGGTTCTGGTTAGTTCATATTGTTGTTCCACCTAAAGGGTTGCAGACCCCTTTAGCTCCTTGGGTACTTTCTCTAGCTCCTCCATTGGGAGATCTGTGATCCATCCAATAGCTGACTGTGAGCATCCACTTCTGTGTTTGCTAGGCCCCGGCATAGCTTCACAAGAGACAGCTATATCTGGGTCCTTTCAGCAAAATCTTGCTAGTGTATGCAATGGTGTCAGCGTTTGGAGGCTGATTATGGGATGGATCCCCGGGTATGGCAGTCTCTAGATGGTCCATCCTTTTGTCTCAGCTCCAAACTTTGTAACTCCTTCCATGGGTGTTTTGTTCCCAATTCTAAGAAGGGGCAAAGTGTCCACACTTTGGTCTTCGTTCTTCTTGAGTTTCATGTGTTTTGCAAATTGTATCTTGTATCTTGGGTATTCTAAGTTTCTGGGCTAATATCCATTTATCAGTGAGCACGTATCATGTGAGTTCCTTTGTGATTGGGTTACCTCACTCAGGATGATGCCCTCCAGGTCCAGCCATTTGCCTGTTTTTTTTTTTTTTTTTGAGAAGTCTTTATACTCAGTATTTGGTAGTCCACACTAAGCAAACCTGTTGATATTGATTAGACTATAGGTCAGCAAGCTATCCTTGTCTCCCTCTACTATGGAAATGTGCTTTCCTACCCCAAAGTTACTGGTCTTCCGCACATACCTTTCCTAAAATTCTGGAATGTGGAATTCAACTTTGCAGAGATACTTGGACTCATTTACCATTTATGAAAAGAGCACTACTCAGGTAGATGCTGATTCAAGGAAGGTAATAGCCAAGTAGTGAAAAATTAACCCAAATCACAGTTGGAAGCCAAGCTCAACGAATCCCATCATACACCAGTTCTGCTGAAACCAAACTTCAGACCCTCAAGTAATAATGTACGCTGGTTAAAGAAGTCATTGAGTTTGGGGATGGTTTGTTGTACAAATGCTTATTCAACACCACATACAAAACCACTACTAAAGGCTGTCATTACGGAATTTTACGAAAATTAGCACTACAGATTATTCTGCAAAAGAATGATCTGTAATGCTTAATAAAATAATCTACTTTTCATATTTTAGACTTATAAAACTCAAAATCTTTTAAAACTGCTTAGTGAACCCTTTCATGTATTGTTATTATTCATCTCAAAATAAATTATGGTTTTAGAAACAAAAGGTCTCATATTTAAATGTTGTGTGCTTATAGAGAGACCAACACCTACATCAGTTCAGTAGCCAAACACCTGCTGACAGTGAGGCTGGGTGATGACTTTAAAAGCCTCAAATGCACATTAGGCTCGGGGCGTGAATGAGTGAGTGCCAGCATTTCTTTCTGGACAGAGTTGTCTTGCCTTCTTTAAGATTTTGTAGCATGTTTAGGGTCATGCCTTGACCTTCACTCCTGTGGTTTTTTATACATCAACACTACTTGCATGTTCTCCAGGTACTGTCTATCAGCTAGGGAGCAGTTACAATCTTCAGTGTGTCCAGCTCTGTGATAAGCAGCAAAAGTCCCAAACGGAAAGATGTTGTTGCTAGGTGTGGAGACGTGAGTTGGGAATCCCAGCACTTTGGAGGATAAAGCTGAGGAACTGTGAGCTGTACAGTGAGTTTGAGAGTAACCTGGGCTACACAGATGGATGTTACACTTAAGGAGAGAAGGATGAAAGCCATTACTCTGACTTTCAGGGGACACTGGAGTTTAAATAGTTAAAGCAAATGAGCAATCAGGCGTGGTAACACACACCTTTTATCCTAACACTCAAGACACAGAGACAGGTGGATCTCTGTGAATTTGAGTCCAGTTTGGTCTATATAGCAAGTACCAGGCCAGTCAGAAGTGCATTGTAAGACCCTATCTCAGATAAATAAGCAAACAGGCCAGCAAATGCACATAATAAATGTTTTCTCCGAGAAATATGTTATTCTGGCAACAGCTGCCTATTTACCTCCTTGCCAGAGATTCTCCACTCTAGCCATGCATGGAAATCTGAGATTAAAGAGAGAGTTCCCTAGTCTCATTCCCAGGCATCTGTTCTGACTGTTCTAGGCTGGGGCCTTGACTCTGGACACGGATATGAAGCGGAGAACCATGACTGGTACCTTGGGTATATACAGCTGTCAGAACTGCAGAGAGATGATTAGGGAGAGGTTTTAGAGGAGACACAAATCTTGTTCAATGAAAGATGTGCTTGGGCTGGAGTTTCATAAAAAGTATAATGATGAGTTCAACAAATGATGAGTCCTAGAAACTGGGAGAAAGAGAAGAGAGATGCACAACACACCAGTAATCACCCTGGGATGGAGAGGAGGAAGCTGGGCAAATCATCTCTCTCTGGTCATTCATATACTCAAGTGTCAGCTGTCTTAGCCCAGTCTTGGTTTCTCCCACTGTAGAACAGATCATACAGACATCGCTCTCTGGCTAAGCTGAAGGAGCCCCTAGCCACATTTACAAAGATTTTATCCATCTACAATGTCCAACAGAGACTAGAAATGACCTGCTGCCCCCTCTGATGAAAAGATTCAGTAACACACGATAACGTTACTCCTGCCGAGACCCACTGCCATCTCAATTTTGTCTGGGACTTCTATTTTTACCCACGCTATGCTGGTCATAGATTTGAGCAATCCAGCATCTCACAACATATGAAATGGAATCTGGCAGAACAGAAACAAGAAACAAAATCACTCTGACTGAAAGAGACAGCAAAGACACATAGCATATCCCATCGGCCAGAGTTCATCTTCAATGCCAAAAAAGTTAAAAATCTCCACCGACTTCAACGATCTATTTGTCTTCTCCCACTGCAGCTGACTTTTGCTGCTTCCAACCTGACAGATCTTCGCTTAGGGGGAGGCTTTCTCCCCAGCTCTGAGTTTTCCTTTGTTGACACTCTTTCTCTGGATAACACGCACATCCACCATTCTGTATCCCCACAAGCTCCCTAAATCGAAGATGCTATCTTTTCTTTTGCACGTATGCTATGAGAAAGACATTGCCCCGCTGACACCATGAGAGGAACCAGTGAATGAAGTCTGTTCTCCAGACTGCAAAGCCATCTGGACTTCTGCTGAAAAGGTTGGACATGGTTTTAGGCAAGATTTTTATCCCGTCTGACAGGGGAAAGACGTCTTGAATGCATTACCATCTTCCAAGGTTGGTGTTAGATTTTTTTTCCCCTTGTCAATTGCAAAACAAAGCAAAAGAGGGAGAAAAAAAAAAGAAGACAGACAAAAGGACATCTCCAGAGAAGTGTTGTCAAAGGTAACCGAGTATGAACAACAGAAAAAATAAATTAGTTTTGGTTTTATCAGAAACTGGACAGCCGTCTTCTGGTATAATCTGATATCTGGCATTTCCAGGGACAGCCCTTAAAATGCAAAAAAGAAAAAGAAGAAGAAAAATGGAGACGCAAACAACTAAAGACTGAGACTTGCTTCCTAAAGCCTATTAACAGTTTTGATAACACACACAAGAAAGGAAAGGGTAGGTAAAGCAGGCCATGTGGACAGGAAACTGCTCCATTGCTATGAGGTGTCTCCCCCTTTCCCTCCGCCATACAACCTCTCTCCTCCCCCTGCCCCTCCTTATTCTCCTCTCTTTCTAATTGATTCCACTTTTCAGGTATGTGTCTTAGTATTGTGACGGTCTTGGCAGTCTTCGCTCCCTCAGTAGGCTGAAGCTTGGTTGTGAGCATTCCCTAAATTAGAGCCTTGTTTGTTGCTCAGGCTGCACCTAGTTGCTTGCACGTCAACCTCTCCAATCCTTACTATGGTGCATTTGAGTCACGGAACATTCTGGAAAGTGAGGATGCTCAGATTAACATCTACCTCCTGAGAAACACAATGTCATCAGCTACCACTATTGACTGCTCTTTGAACTGTGAGATAAACACAGGATCCAAGGGGATTTCACTGTGGGAGAGACATACCAGATGTTTTTTATTCCTGCTACAAACTGTTATGAATAAAAAGGCTGTTCACATTGCGTCTGTAATCAAGAAGCAAAGAGGTAAGCTAGAGAGATGGCTCAAGGTGAGAAGCACCAGAGGCCAATTCCCAACAGCAACATCAGACAGCTCATGACTCCCTGTACCTCAGCTCCAGGGGGATCTGAGGCTTCTATCTTGCACATGTACATGTACTAATAAATAGACACACACACACATACACACACACACACACACACAAAATTAAAAATAAAATAATTTTTAAATAGGCTGAGAGAAATTAATTCTGGTGCTCAGCTCACTTTTTGCTTTTGATTAGGTTTCCAGACTCCAGCCCGTGGAATGGAGCTCCCACATATAGACTTAGTTTTCCCATTTTAATTTACCCAGCCTAGAAAATCCCTCACAGACCTGTCCACCATGTCTTCTTAGGTGAGTCTAAATCCTGTCTGATTGACAATATTAACCTTCGCTGTGGCTCTTCATGTTACAGTGTTACATGTTCTAATGAGAAGGCCCTCACTGTGTCTCAGTGTGTTACAATGTTACATGTTCTAATGAGAAGCTGTTTACTTAACCACACCGATCTGAGCAAAGAGGGGAGATAGGATCACAGTAAACTTACAATTCCTATTTCTGATCCTGCAAAAGCAGTTCCTCTCATTTTGTCCTGAACATTGACTTCAGGAGAATTTTTTTATATCTCCTAATCTGTTCTATGACTGTAGGAGTGAAAAACAAAGCACCCTTCTCCTAAAAGTGTATTTAGTTTACTTGGGATTGTCTTCTGTAGCAATTATAAATCAGGAGACAGACCATTAGTATTCACATGAAAGCTAGATATGTCTGCATCGACATGTGCTTTGGGTTTTGGAAGTACCATCGTACTGTCTGAAATTACAGTGCTGTATGTGAGCCTTTTCCTGAAGAAATGAAGATAGACATCTTTTTATCCCCCATAGGAACCAGAAACAACGATAGACCAAACAAACAATACCATCAAAGTTCACTTTGTCAAACCAAGTTTATTGCCGTTACTTATAAGAGCGTGCATGACTCAGAAGCAGTTGCATCACAGATTATCCCACTCTAGACTGATCAGTGCTCATGAAAAGTGCACCCGTGGTGCTTTCTGGGTGACTTACAGGCAACTGCTAAATTGGAGAGTTGCAGCTAGGTTATAAGGGCCGCTCAGTCTCCATTAGCCTTGGGAAGGGACCTTGTGAACCCTGTTAATTCCAAGAACTTCTTGAGACTTGTGAGTTGTATTCACTTCTTGCATTTCTTGAGTCTCCCCCTCTCTTTTCTGAGGTGGTTGTTTCAATTTTGAGGAAATTTCTACACACACACACACAAAATGCCCATGGGGCTTAATGATGAATTTCTAAGAACAGAGAGCAAAGAGCTGCACTGCAGGCTGGAAGAAAGAACATGCTGGGACAGTGACAAGACAGAGTTCATGACCTTACTCTTGTGCTGTGGGGAAAGGTGCAAGGCCTAAGGGAGGCTGAGTAGGTGAAGTCACTGGGTCTCAAATGTCAAGTTGCCACAGTGTGGCCTGCTAGGAAGAGATAAGAAGGGTCAGGGAAAGGATGCCCTAGTGGTGGCTGGTGGTGAAAGGAAGAAATGGGCTAGAAACAGAAGAAAAACTAGCTGACACAACCTAGACATCATGTGATTCACTTCCCATTGCAGACTTGTGTTTCTGTAAGAAGATGGGTTCCAAGAACTTACTCAGTTTCCATAGTAACCTATCCTGGTTTTCAGCCCCTTTGTGAGGCTATTCAGTGGCAGCTTGAGGGTCTCACAGCTGGGTCAGTGACTCCTCCTTTGCTGACAGTTGAGCCTGTATGAAATGTATTCACTTGTGGTTGGAATATTTGGACCAATTTCCCCTAAGCTACAATCTAGTCTTAGGCACTCCTGGGTCTTCCAGTTAGGACCCAGTTTACTTTAGTCCAGAGATGAGCAGAAAAGAAGGCAAACCTGGAAAACTTCATGAATGCAGAGACAGTTCCCACCCCTGAAGTGCTCTCTTGGTTGATGCTCTGTTCACACTTGTAAAGAAAAAGCTGCTTGCCAAGATAAGATGTGAGGGGTCCTTATGCTCTCCTACTCCTCCAGAGTATGGAAGGCCAGCGTGTTCACAGGAAAACAGCATCTTTTACCAGCCTATATCCATATCCTGATGCCCTGGTAGTAGGAAAAGACAGAAAGGGGCCCAGAGAGCAGCATAGAGCAAATATTGACCACCCTCCCTCCTCATTCAGCCAGGCATATACATGATGCAAGACCCTGAGAGTTCAACAGTAAAGGATCAGTATTGACTCAGGATACCCCAAGACAAAGTTTTCACTCAGCACAAAGGAGATTTATTTGCCCCAGAGATACAGAGGGCAGAGAGTAGAAGACAAACACAAGAGATAGAGAAGGAGGATGGAGCAAGAGGGGGAGAGGGTTATTTGACCAGAAGTGGGACAAGTGAGTGCCTCTGGATAGAGAGGAAACAGATTTGTCTGACAGGAAAATGGCAGTTTATAAAGGTAAAGGGGAAAACCCTGTGTTAGGGTGAGGTGTTTAATTTTATTTGGGCATGTCAATTAGGTGAGTCAAAGGGGGGTTTGACTGCTGGACTTTCAATACTTCAATAGCTGGACCCTGGTAGTGAGCCTCAAGAGGATGTAGTGGTTGAATAAGGAAACAGACCTTGGTGGCTAGCTTTAGGAATGTTATCTAACCATTTTTTCAGCAAGGCAGAGGGAATGTGGGATAACGGCAAAGGTATGCCAGAGCTGTGCTCACCACACTTGAGCTGGCCAGAGTTCCTTCATCAACTTCATGAGGCATCCCCTGAGCATGAGTTGCCCCTCTGCAGACACTGGGGCCCTGGGTTTGCAGCTCTTCCTGTATGTACCCTTTGGCAGTTTCCCAGGGTGGCACAAAGCCAGTCTGTGGCTGAGAAGTCCTGAAGGCTCAGCACCCTCAACAGAAACAAGGGTCCTTTACTCTTCTTTCTGAGTCCACAGGACACTCCTAATGCATGTGGCAGAGTCAGCAAAACAAAAGGCCATGCCTTGTAGGAAACAAAGGGACTCTTTCACTGCAGAGAGAATGTTCTTAATGAGTAATTTAAGAGCAGTTCTATTCTGGGGTCCAAGTGTCTTTGATGCAAGTTGGTGATCCCTGAAGACTCTGTCACACATAGCAATTTACACTAAGTGAGTCTATGTGAGACAAAGCCATGCCTGGCAGATGACAACAATGAGACTTGTGAAAGCTCTGATGCATTGATTACCTTAAAACAGGCGTCAAAGGTCACCAAGGCAGCCATTAAGGTCTCCTCCCCATTTCTAGACAAGCTGAAACATGAGCAACTCAGCATGCTGTTAAATAGACAGGCACTACAGCGGCTGCACTCCTCTCTGAGTGCTCTTGAGACTAGAACCTCAAGGGCAGTTGGGAAATTTGGGGGGAAACTAAGCACACACTCTACCTTAGCTGAGTGGCATTTTAAACTCTTGAATATAATATTTTAAATTGGTTTAGGACACAAATGAAATGAGGTTGGCTTCTTCGGGTATGTTCTGGTAGAATATGAGCAAAGTCCCCTAGAGTGGTCTATGGAGCACAGGCTTTTATCAGGTGCGTGCCTAGAGATGGATACAGGGAAAACACCTCCCCTGGAAACCACATCCTGTCTGTGTAATAGGAGAGCCCATGTAGTACCATGTGATGCCTAAGTCCTGTAGGTGCAGCAGAATTGGGTTGATGGCAACAATGAGACTTGTGAAAGTTCTGATGCAACAGTCGCCTTAGAACGAGGGTCAAATTGGACACACCTCTTTAGGAAACAAGATTCTGTGTCACCAGCCCTTAGTCCTTGCTCATCCCAGCAGCTCAACCTTGGGCTTCCCAATTCTAGGCACCAATCTGATAAAAGCCTATGCACCATAGAAGACTCCAGGGAACTTAGCTCCTACTCCACCAGAATATACGTGAGGAAGCCAGTCCCATTTCATATGCATTCTAAACAAAGTTTAAATGTCACTCAGAGAGAGGAGAGGTGTCCGCACGGGTGGGGAGGGAGTTGCCGAAGTACCTGAGGGAGCCATCTTGGTCCCTGGATCCCACTGAGACTAGTCTGCACAGGTGCAAGTGTGGACTACAGAAGCTAGCAGCTACTGGGAAAGGTCCTGTTTCGGGCCTTCATCTTCTGCCAGGAGGCAAGTGAGAACGCCAGATATCTGTGCACCTTCTCTGAAAGAGGACAGCCTGCCTGCAGAGAGTGCTCTGACCACTGAAACTCAGGAGAGAGCTAGTCACCCAGGTCTGCTGGTAGAGAATAACAGAATCACAAGAGGAACAAGCTCTAACCAGAGACAACTATAACAACCAACTCCAGAGATTACAGGATGTTGAAAGGCAGACATAAGAATCTTACTAACAGAAACCAAGACCACTCACCATAATCAGAACCCAGCACTCCCACCTCAGCCAGTCCTGGGCACCCAAACACACCTGAAAACCTAGATCCAGATTTAAAGGCATATCTCAGGATGATGGTAGAAGACATCAAGAAGGACTTTAATAACTCACTTAAAGAAATACATAAGAACACTGCTAAAGAGTTGCAAGTCCTTAAAGAAAAACAGGAAAACACATCCAAACAGGTGATGGAAATCAACAAAACAATACTAGACCTTAAAAGGGAAGTAGACACAATAAAGAAAACCCAAAGTGAGGCAACACTGGAGATAAAAACCCTAGGAAAGAAATCTACAACCATAGATGCAAGCATCAGCAACAGAATACAAGAGATGGAAGAGAGAATCTCAGGTGCAGAAGATTCCATAGAGAACATCAGCACAACAACCAAAGAAAATGAAAATGCAAAAAGATCCTAACTCAAAACATCCAGGAAATCCAGGACACAATGAGAAGACCAAACCTACAGATAATAGGAGTAGATGAGAATGAAGATTTTCAACTTAAAAGGCCAGCAAATATCTTCAACAAAATTCTAGAAGAAAATTGCCCAAACCTAAAGAAAGAGATGCCCATGAACATACAAGAAGCCTACAGAACACCAAATAGACTGGACCAGAAAAGAAATTCCTCCCGACACTTAATAATCAGAACAACAAATGCACTAAATAAAGATAGAAAATTAAAAACAGTAAGGGGAAAAGGTCAAGTAACATATAAAGGCAGGCCTATCAGAATTACACCATATTTTTCACAAGAGACTATGAAAGCCAGAAGATTCTGGACAGATGTTATACAGATACTAAGAGAACACAAATGCCAGCCCAGGCTACTATACTCAGCCAAACTTTCAATTACCATAGATGGAGAAACCAAAATATTCCACTATAAAACCAAATTCACACATTATCTTTCCACAAATCCAGCCCTTCAAAGGATGATAACAGGAAAAAAAAAAAAAAACAATACAAGGACAGAAACCAAATCCTAGAAAAAGCAAGAAAGTAATCCTTCAACAAACCTAGAGGAAGACAGCCACAAGAACAGAAAGCCAACTTTAACAAAAAAATAATAGGAAGCAACAATTACTTTTTCTTAATATCTCTTAATATCAATGGACTCAACTCCCCAATAAAAAGACATAGACTAACAGACTGGCTACACAAACAGGACCCAACATTTTGCTGCTTATAGGAAACCCATCTCAGGGATAAAGAAAGACACTACCTCAGAATGAAAGGCTAGAAAACAATTTTCCAAGCAAATGGTCTGAAGAAACAAGCTGGAGTAGAAATTCTAATATCTAAAAAAATCGACTTCCAACCAAAAGTATTCAAAAAAGACAAGAGGGAAACTTCATACACATCAAAGGTAAAATCTTCCAAGAGAAATTCTGAATATCTATGCTTCAAATGCAAGGGCAGCCACATTCAATAAAGAAACTTTAGTAAAGCTCAAAGCACACATTGCACCTCACACAATAATAGTGGGAGACTTCAACACACCACTTTCATCAATGGACAGATCATGGAAACAGAAACTAAATAGGGACACAGTGAAACTAACAGAAGTTATGAAACAAATGGATCTAACAGATATCTACAGAACATTTTATCCTAAAACAAAAGGATATACCTTCTTCTCAGCACTTCATGGTACCTTCTCCAAAATTAACCATATAATTGGTCACAAAACAAGCCTCAACAGATACAAAAATATTGAAATTGTCCCATGCATCCTATCAGATCGCCAAGGACTAAGACTGATCTTCAATAACAAAATAAATAATTAAGCCAACATTCACGTGGAAACTGAACAACATTCTTCTCAATGATGCCTTGGTCAAGGAAGGAATAAAGAAAGAAATTAAAGACTTTTTAAGAGTTTAATGAAAATGAAGCAACAACATACCCAAACTTATGGGACACAATGAAAGCATTTCTAAGAGGAAAACTCATAGCTCTGAGTGCCTCCATAAAGAAACTAGAGAGAGCACACACTAGCAGCTTGACAACACACCTAAAAGCTCTAGAGCAAAAGGAAGCAAATTCACCCAAGAGGAGTAGACAGCAGGAAATAATCAAACTCACGGGTGAAATCAACCAAGTGGAAACAAGAAGAACTATTCAAAGAATCAACCAAATGAGGAGCTGGTTCTTTGAGAAAATCAACAAGATAGATAAACCCTTAGCCAAACTCACTAGAGGGCACAGGGACAGCATCCTAATTAACAAAATCAGAAATGAAAAGGGAGGCATAACAACAGATCCTGAGGAAATCCAAAACATCATCAGATCCTACTACAAAAGGCTATACTCAACCAAACTGGAAAACCTGGATGAAATGGACAACTTCCTAGACAGATACCAGGTACCAAAGTTAAATCAGGATCAGGTTAATGATCTAAACAGTCCTATATCCCGTAAAGAAATAGAATCAGTCATTAATTGTCTCCCAACCAAAAAAGCCCAGGACCAGATGAGTCAGATGGGTTTAGTGCAGAGTTCTATCAGACCTTCAAAGAAGATCTAATTGCAGTTCTTCACAAACTATTCCACAAAATAGAAGCAGAAGGTACTCTACCCATCTCATTCTATGAAGCCACAATTACTCTGATAACTAAACCACAGAAAGACCCAACAAAGATAGAGAATTTCAGACCATTTTCCCTTATGAATATCGATGCAAAAATACTCAATAAAATATTCGCAAACCAAATCCAAGAACACATCAAAACAATCATCCATCCTGACCAAGTAGGTTTCATTCCAGGGATGCAGGGATGATTTAATATATGGAAATCCATCAATGTAATCCAGTATATAAACAAACTCAAAGGCAAAAACCACATGATCATCTCGTTAGATGCGGAGAAAACATTTGACAAAATCCAACACCCATTCATGATAAAAGTCTTAGAAAGATCAGGAATTCAAAGCCCATACCTAAACATGATAAAAAGCAATCTACAGCAAACCAGTAGCCAACATCAAAGTAAATGGTGAGAAGATGAAAGCAATCCCACTAAAATCAGGGACTAGACAAGGCTGCCCACTTTCTTCCTAGCTATTCAATATAGTACTTGAAGTCCTAGCCAGAGCAATTCGACAACAAAAGGAGATCAAGGGAATACAAATTGGAAAGGAAGAAGTCAAAATATCACTTTTTGCAGATGATATGATAGTATATATAAGTGACCCTAAAAATTCCACCAGAGAACTCCTAAACCTGATAAACAGCTTCAGTGAAGTAGCTGGATATAAAATTAACTCAAACAAGTCAATGGCCTTTCTCTACACAAAGGATAAACAGGATGAGAAAGAAATTAGGGAAACAACACCCTTCACAATAGTCACAAATAATATAAAATACCTTGGTGTGACTCTAACTAAGGAAGTGAATGATCTGTATCATAAGAACTTCAAGTCTCTGAAGAAAGAAATTAAAGAAGATCTCAGAAGATGGAAAGATCTCCCATGCTCATGGATTGGCAGAATCAATATAGTAACAATAGCTATCTTGCCAAATACAATCTACAGATTCAATGCCCATCAAAATCCCCATCAAAATTCCAACTCAATTCTTCAATGAATTAGAAAAGGCAATCTGCAATTCATCTGGAATAACAAAAAACCTAGGATAGCAAAAACTCTTCTCAAGGATAAAAGAACCTCTGGGGGAATCACCATGCCTGACCTAAAGCTGTACTACAGAGAAATTGTGATAAAAACTGCATGGTACTGGTATAGGTAGAGACAAGTAGACCAATGGAATAGAATTGAAGATCCAGAAATGAACCCACACACCTATGGTCACTTGATCTTTGACAAGGAGCTAAAACCATCCAGTGGAAAAAAGACAGCATTTTCAACAAATGGTGCTGGCACAACTGGTGGTTATCATGTAGAAGAATGTGAATTGATCCAATCCTATTTCCTTGTACTAAGGTCAAATCTAAGTGGATTAAGGAATTCCACATAAAACTGGAGGCACTGAAACTTGTAGAGGAGAAAGTAGGGAAAAGCCTTGAAGATATGGGCACAGGGGGAAAATTCCTGAATAGAACAGCAATGGCTTGTGCTGTAAAATCGAGAATCAACAAATGGGACCTCATAAAATTGCAAAGCTTCTGCAAGGCAAAAGACACTGTCAATAAGACAAAAAGGCCACCAACAGATTTGGAAAGGATCTTTACCTATCCTAAATCAGATATGGGACTAATATCCAATATATATCAAGAACTCAAGAAGGTAGACTCCAGAAAATCAAATAACCCCATTAAAAATGAGGCTCAGAGCTAAACAAAGAATTCTCACCTGAGGAATACTGAATGGCTGAGAAGCACCTGAAAAAATGTTCAACATCCTTAATCATCAGGGAAATGCAAATCAAAACAACCCTGAGATTCCACCTCACACCAGTCAGAATGGCTAAGATCAAAAATTCAGGTGACAGCAGATGCTGGCGAGGATGTAGAGAAAGAGGAACATTCCTCCATTGTTGGTGGAATTGCAAGCTTGTACAACCACTCTGGAAATCAGTCTGGTGGTTCCTCAGGAAATTGGACATAGTACTACCTGAGGATTCTGCAATACCTCTCCTGGGCATATATCCAGAAGATGTCCCAACCGGTAAGAAGGACACATGCTCCACTATGTTCATAGCAGCCTTATTTATAATAGCCAGAAGCTGGAAAGAGCCCAGATGTCCCTCAACAGAGCAATGGATACAGAAAATGTGGTACATTTACACAATGGAGTACTACTCAGCTATTAAAAAGGATAAATTTGTGAAATTCCTAGGCAAAGGGGTGGACCTGGAGGGCATCATCCTGAGTGAGGTAATCCAATCACAAAAGAACTTGCACAATATGTACTCACTGATAAGTGGACATTAGCCCAGAAATTTAGAATACCCAAGATATAAGATACAATTTGCAAAACACTGAAACTCAAGAAAAACGACGACCAAAGTGTGGACACTTTTTCCCTTCTTAGAATTGGGAACAAAACACCCATGGAAGGAGTTACAGAGATAAAGTTTGAAGCTGATATGAAAGGATGGACCATCTAGAGACTGCCATATCCGGGAATCCATCCCATAATCAGCTTCCAAACGCTGACACCATTGCATACACTAGCAAGATTTTGCTGAAAGGACCCAGATATAGCTGTCTCTTGCGAGACTATCCCGGGGCCTAGCAAACACATAAGTGTTTGCTCACAGTCAGCTATTGGTTGAATCACAGGGCCCCCAATGGAGAAGCTAGAGAAAGTACCCAAGGAGCTGGGGGGGATCTGCAACCCTTTAGGTGAAACAACAATATGAACTAACCAGTACCCCCCCGGAGCTCGTGTCTCTAGCTGCATATGTATCAGAAGATGGCCTAGTCTGTCATCAGTGGAAAGAGAGGCCCATTGGTCGTGCAAACTTTATATGCCTCAGTACAGGGGAACGCCAGGGCCAAGAAGTGGGAGTGGGTGGGTGGGAGAGTGGGTGGGGGAACGTGTGGGGGACTTTTGGGATAGCACTGGAAATGTAAATGAAATAAATACCTAATTAAAAAAAAATATTGATCAAAAAAATGTCACTGAGCTAAGATAGAGCAAGTATATGCTTATTTTTCCCACATTTTCTTGAATTCTATGACCCATTATAGCCCTTATCCCAATGGTTGTATCAGATGGATCAACAAATAATCAAAATCAGAATAAAACATCATGACAATGGCATGTATTTTGGCTTGCAGGGGTCAGGAAAGGGGAAGCATAGGTCAAAGCCAAAAGAACAAGTGTTTTCCACAGGGATGGATAGCTGTGACATGTCTCTGCTCTGCTCTGTTCTTGCCACAACTCCTAAAATGTTTAATGATGACTCTGTCCTAGATTGGGTCACAACCCACATGCACTGTTTAGACTTCTCTTGCTATTTTAATCTATGTAGCTTCTCTCCAGGATCTATTCTCAGAATAAAGAATGTAGACTTGGGGGAGAGGGAGGCCTGAGTAAAGAGGTCCAAGGGCCTCTTCTTTATGGAATATAAAAGTCAATTATGACATTGACATTGGCTTTGACACAGTTTTGGAAAGCAGATACTGACAACTCCTAATTACTTGGCCAGTAGCTAAAACTGTGAACCAACTTCAGGAACACAAATAGCACTTTCTTTATGGAACAACTACCTCTCCCATGGGAAGCTTGTTCTCGGCATTCATAAATACTTCGTCTTCTTTATGTCTTTCTCAACCCAGCTGAACACAAACAACTATGAATCAACCCCAGACCGATGGTCTCATCTGTTCTCCCCATTGTGTGAGCGCACTAATATGAGTTTAAAGATTCGAATTAAACCCACACTCAAAATCTTCTCAAGCAGACCAGAAAGCATGAGCTCGACAGAACCAGAAATACTACAGCTTTCCAATGCAGCTTCCATGAGCTGTGTTTTCTTTATAAAATTCCATTCAACATTGATTACTAAAGCAATAGCTACTGTTAATGTGTGTGAAGGGTTTTCCAGAGATCCAAAATCTTGAACAATTGCAAATATGCTCTGTCAACAGGTGGACAGGCATATACTGCTGCGTATAATCCGCATCCCTTGAGTACTGGAGATACAAGGCCTCAATGCTCTTATCTCGGGTTTGTCTGAAATCTCCAATTAGCGAAAAAGAAAAGGATAAGAAACTGGAAGGTTTTTCTGACATTTTAATCAAAGAGCCCAGAGGCTGTAGCTCAAATTCAAACATCAGGATTCTAATTCTAATGCTGCCCAGTTTCTGTGAGCTTCCTTCTATGTTGGTCTCCTCACTGGCACAGAAGGGAGGGACAAATAACATCACCCTGGTGCCTGGGTTTTGGGGAGTCAGGCATTTCCAGATATTGTCAGGATCCATGTCTTTCTCTCTTACTGGGAAGGAAGAGTGCCTGCCCTTCCTGTGCTACTGATTAGAAACGATGTTTGAACTTGTACTTCCTTTGGCCTTCTACTCCGCTGCAGTTGCCACTGAGCTGGACAGTGGCCAGGCAAACTCACAAAGTAGGTAGAAAAAGACAGAGGGCAGAAACTGTCAGGGATGGCAGGGAAAGAAGGCCAGCTCACAGTACTAGGAAACCTCTATCAAACATACAGGAATGTCTGTCCTTCTGCCAGTGGGCTGACTGCAGTCCAGAAAAGCTATGAATAAGGCACAAAACACAATTGTAAACACTCTTAAAGCAGTCTGAGGATTTTTTGTATCTTGTGCGCATGCATGTTTGCATGTTCTTAAGTGTGTGTGTGTGGGGGGGGGGGGGTACTTATGCACATGTATGCACGTGGTGACCAGAGGTTGATGCCACGTGTTTCCTTAGATCACTTTCCACCTTATAAATTGATTCAAAGTATCTCTCTTGAACCCAGAACTTCGGCTAATCTCGCTAGCCAGCCAGTTTGCTCTGCGTACACCAGTCACTACCTCCCAAGCATGGGAATACATGCTAGCCACCTTCTGCAAGTGACATTTGTGTGGGTGCTGAGGATCTGAGGTCCAGTCTTTATGATTGCTTAGCAAACCATCTCCCCAGCTCTGTGGAATATTGTGTTCATTTGTAGCTTGCATAATTATACAGTTGCAGATAAACATTGTAGATGACTACATTGTGCCATAATGTCATTTAAAAAAAATGTGTGCTCTTAGAACCCTCATCCACATGGAGGACACCCCTAATTCTCATAGCACTGACTACTCATAGAGCTATGATCTTCCTCTTACTTTATGCAGATTTTTGATTTTCAAAACATTGTTTCCTTTGGTTTTTTTTGTTTGTTTAGAGTCTTTATTCGAGCTAATAGCATAGATTGGAAAACGCTAATAACACCAAATTGAGATATCTCAATGCCATGAAGCTGGAATTTAACAATGTTCACAGATGTCAGTCTATTATATTTCAATTATAATCCATCCCATCATGCATATCAAAGACTTTTTCTAGTCCATGGGTCACGAGTGTCTCTTGTAACTAAGAACCCACCTACCACAGGGAGACTAGAGATCATGGGACATTGGGCTTTGCTTCTGACATGGGGCACAGTGACAGGAATGGGTGGTGACCAAACAAAAGGCTAAACTCTGTGCGTGTCCTACTTCCTGATCAAACTGTGTAGGGTGAAGCCTTCAGGAGCCAGGGAAAGGAAGCCTCGCTGTAGACCCCAGTGAGAGGAAACAGGGAGCTGGACTTTGAGGACCATCTGTATTTCTTTCTTTTCTAGTTGCTGTGACGAAACACCCCAAAAGCAACCTTTAAAAGAGAGGGTCTATTTCATCTCACAGCCTGAGAGCATAGTCCATCAGAGGAGGGAGGGTGTGCTGGTCATAGAAGCTCTGAATATTGCAGGAACTTTGAAGCAGCTGGGCACACTGAATCCACAATCTGGAGAGAGATGAATGCCGGACCTCAGCTCACTTTCTCTTCTCCTTTTCCTTCAGTCTGAGAGCCCACTACAGGGAATGGTACCACTCCTATTCTCAGTGGGCTTTACATGTTCAGTTAAAGCTCTCTAGAGATGCCCTGGCACACACTTCCGGAGGTGTGTCTCCTGGGCGATTCCAAGTCAAGTGAAGTTGACAATGAAGGTTAGTTACCACACTGCCTTTCCAGGGTTCTCACCAGCGGTGTCTGCCTGCCGGTCGCGAACTTCCTGCTCTCTCCTGATCAGCCACTGCTACTGTTTGAAAGTGAAATCTTCTCATGAGTTTTAACAGTTGGTCCCTGGATGGCAGTACTATTAAGGGAAGTAAGACCTTTTGGACATGGGACCTAGCTAGAGGATGTGGGGTCAGAGGAACAAGGTTTCTGGATTAGAGCCTAGCCTGGTTCCAGCCTGAGTTTTCTGTTTCCTGATCTATTGAGAAGTGAGCAAATTATGATGGAACAGGAGGTTCTTCCACACAAACACCAACCTCCCCAACCCAGCTCCCTTTCCTAAACTGCTCTGCCGTATTTAGTGATGAAAAAAGTACAGAGCAGCTTTCTGAATTCATGCTTCTTAACATAGATGCCTTATCTCTCCGAATCCTTCAGGATCAGAGGAAAATACTTCCATAGGGAAACTTCACTTGATTGGAAGCCCTAAGTCAATTCAGGTGGCCTGAGAAGAAGCATATGGATCCAGATGCCCTCGAGTGACTCCTGTCTGTTTCAGGAAGTTGGGTGCCATTTGTTCCCTTAAACTACTAGAGTGGAAGTAGTCATAGACATGAAACTTATATGCAGAATTGGAATGTTTTGGTGGTATCTGCATAAGTAATTGCATTCAAAAGTAAGGTATTGCATTCAAAGCTTGTGAGCTCATTTTGCCTAAGAACATAAGGGGCACTCTCTCTGTCTCCTGTCTCTGTCTGTCTCTGTCTGTGTCCTCTCTCTCTCTCTCTCTCTCTCTCTCTCTCTCTCTCTCTCTCTCTCTCTCTCTCTTTCTCTCTCTCTCTCTCTCTCTCTCTCTCTCTTCTCTCTCTCTCTCTCTCTCTCTCTCTCTCTCTCTCTCTCTCTCTCTCTCTCTCTCTCTCCAGGGAATCTGAATTTGTATGGATCATGGATCCACAACTTAGGGTCTGTGTGTGCTCTTAGCAAGGAACCTTATTTTTCTAAGCCTCCACTTCATCTTCTGCAAAACAGGTTAATATTTGCAGTAGCCTCTAAGTCCTAACATAGACTGTGTGTGCTGGCTACTGGGAACAGCACCTGTTACACAATGAACCCTGGAGACATGCTAGCTGCTGCTTATCACACAGTGTTTACTACTTCCTCTTTGTATCATAGATCCGTGTGTGTGTGTGTGTGTGTGTGTGTGTGTGTGTGTGTGGAGAGAGAGAGAGAGAGAGAGAGAGAGAGAGAGAGAGAGCAAAACCTTGTCTTTTCTTCTGTTTCTGTATTTCATTAGTACTTTGCTCAATTAGTTTTGATTGATTCTTTCCCTCTGGGGGCAAGTATGGAGATGAACGAAAAGCAAAGATACTTGGGAAGTAATATTATCACTATGGCTTCTTTTCAGTCCACCCTGGAGACAGCACAGCTTGCCCATAAGAATGACTCTGATGAATATCTGTCAGTTCCTCCCTACTCTGCTTTTGAGTCAGGGTGCACACCTGCAAACTTCACAAAGTTTGTGCACAGTTTGATTGGGACAGATCATGTGAGTCCACCGGATGTTGTGAACACAAAGACCATTTAAATAAAGTTCTTATCCTGAGAGCACAAGTTTAATAAGCACATGTGACCAGTCACAAAATAGCGGCATGAGTCATGGAACCAGAGGAAGGAGCACTTACGTCAGAAAGTGAGGCAGGGAGGGAACAAGGAGCTAACAATACTGGACGGCGTAACTCCAAGTAATAGTTACTAATGTTTGAATGTAATGTGGCTAGAGATACTGGCTTCCAATTTTTATAAAATAATTCTTTTAAGTGTAATAAAGTGCTATAAAAATGAATTTAATTAATGATCATTTCCTTGCCCAAAAAAATTACAATATTTTTACAAAAAAAAAGACTCAATGGAATGGTTAATAGGTATGTTACTGCTTAGTTTGGCTGTGTCCGTGGGTGTAGAGTAAAGGTCAGATCGTAGCCTTGAATTCCTCATGATTCAACCCACCATTCAAGTTCTTTTAAAGTAAATGGCACCATGAATATGGAGAATGACTCACAGGGGTAACTGTAGTCAGTCAGAGAGCTAACCCAGCCCGAAGGAGGGAGGCTGCAAGTAAGCAGTCTGACCTAGAAGACATAGTTCAGAAAAGGTCAGTTTCCTGACAGCAAAATCTTGTTGGCATCCGCAATAGTATCTGGGTTTGGTGGTTGTTTATGGGATGTATCCCCAGGTGGGACAGTCTCTGGATGGTCATTCCTTCAGTCTCTGCTCTAAACTTTGTCTCTGTAACTCCTTCCATGGGTATTTTGTTCCCGCATCTAAGAAGGATCAAAGTATCCACACTTTGGTCTTCCTTCTTCTTGAGTTTCATGTGTTTTGCAAATTGTATCTGTGAGGCTCTGCCAGTGCCTGGCAAATACAGAAATAGATGCTCACAGTCATCCATTGGACAGAGCACAGGGTCCCCAATGAAGGAGCTAGGGAAAGTACCCAAGGTGCTGAAGGGGTTTGCAGGCCTCTAGGAGGAACAACAATATGAAGTAACCAGTACCTCCAGAGCTCCCTGGGACTAAACCACCAATCAAAGAAAACAAATGGTGGGACTCGTGTCTCTAGCTGCATATGTAGCAGAGGACAGCCTAGTCAGCCATCAATGGGAGGAGAGGCCCTTGGTCTTGCAAAGATTCTATGCCCCAATATAGGGGAATGCCAGGGCCAGGAATCAGGAGTGGGTGGGTTGGGGAGCAGGAGGAGAAAGGAGGGGATAGAGGATTTTAAGAGAGGAAACTAGGAAAGGGGATAGCATTTGAAATGTAAATAAAGAAAATATCTAATTAAAAACAATATATAATTTCATTTAAAAAAAGAGAGAGAAAAGATTAGTTTAACAAATACCCTCTCAAAGTCACCTGTGCCTGCTTAACACATCAAAGCATATCATTTAGCCTACAATGGAGAAAGCTTAAATCTTACACTGTAAGTACCTGTTTTCACATTTCTCCTAAGGAGACTGATGTTTATATAAGGGTGCATGATAAGAGCACAGTTGATGGTTTCTGGGGAGAGAGGGTGTTGGCATGCACTTGTGAATGGGTGCATGGAGGCCAGAAGCCTACCTTGGGTGTCATTCCGCAAGTGCCATCATCTGGATTTCATTTGGTTTCTGAGACTGACTTCCTCATTTGTCCTGAAGCTCACTGGGTAGGGCAGACTGGCTGTAACTAGTCCCGAGGGATGGCCCATCTTGGTTTCCTTGGTGCTTGCATGCCACCAAGCTGGCTTTTTCCCATGGGTTCTGAGGCCAGGACTCAGGTCCTCTGAAAGAGATGGAAAGCTCTAAGAAAGTTCTCTTCTTGGCGCCTACAGTTCATCTGGGAGGGCTAGATGCTAAAGAACCATACTAGGTGTGGTATAAGTATCTTAGGTGTGCAGATTACTTTAACCCATCATGGCCTTTTATAATGAAGACACAGTTCCTATTTGAGGGCTGAGGAAATGGAGACCTATTTATGATGTCACACCTCAGCTAAGCAACAAAGCCAGGATATGAATCTAGGTTCCAGTATCTTAATAATGCCCATTTTGAAGTCCTAATCTATATAATCTCCCAGAGTATAATAATACCTGGATGAAATTTGTGTTGGTCAACATATTGCATAACAAAGTCCCAGCACTTAGTTGTCTAAGAGAATAGCATAATTAATCTTGATCACAAGCCCACCATTAGGGAAGTTTTCAGCACGTATGGCTCATTTGTGGTCCTTGTGAAATTATACAGAATGGTTAAGTGTGATCCAGACCTCATCCACCAGAAAGCTACCCAGAAGGGCAGGTTGAGTTTGCTATTGTTAAGTTATTCCTCTTGCCTCTGTTCTTCTCCACTGGTCCTCTCCAGGCATTTCCTGAGAGAAAAAAATAAATGTGTCAGCCTTGTTGGCTAGGTAGCCACTGAGAAGAGAGCCCATTGGTCAGTGGGAGATGTAAAGGTTACTGTGTAATGACCAATGGGATGAAACTGCTGATGAGCTATGGCTGAAGAATGAAATCTGCCAAAAAATCTGATTATGAATCTGAAAACCAGCTAAGCAGAAAACTCCAAACTAGAACATAGAAAAGACCCCTGAGGTGACACTTGCAGTCTTGTAATGTGGCCAGCCAACAAGGGCACTGAAGATGCTCCTTAAAATGAATATCTGTTTTCGCTTGGGGAGGTCACGTGATGTTCTCCTCACCTTTAAAATATGTCATCAAATATGACACTGACAGAAGTCAACCACAGTTCTGGCTCCAGGTGTAGGGCCTTTCCCACTCCACCATGGCTACAACACTGGACATTCATTTTTTCATGTCTTTCATTCAGCTTTTTGTCAGTCTGTAGGTAATGGAGATATAAAAGAACTGAATAGTTAGACCATTTGAATTGCTTAGTTGGACAGCGATTTTCAGCAGTCCTCAATTTTGAAATTAATGATGCTTTATTATAATTGTCAGCAAAAAGGACTCATGACCAAGACATCCAGAATGCCTTTTACAGCTAGGTTTAAATGAATATTAACACAGAAGTTGAACAAGATCAATCAACATTTCCTCTGCTTATCCCCAATCCCTGATCTGCTGTCTTACTGGGTTTGTTTGTTTGTTTGTTTGTTTGTTTTGCCTAGCAGTGTTTCTCTGACCTTCTCAGTTCTAGAAAGGTAGATGGTTCAAGAGAAGCACAAATCCGTTGCATAGTATGGAAGATGTACTCCATTACCAAGTGGATGCTTGACACCCCACCCCCACCCCACACCAAACCCCACCTCATCACAACCTTCACACCACAACACTCGACCATGCAAAACAAAATTCACAAGAGAAAAAGAGCAACGAGAATGTTGCAGTCTAGATTCCCAGAGTCAGTCTTTCCCAACCCACATGCAAATCTAACCTTTTTTGATATTTCAGCATTATAAACACAAAGATGGGATTTCAGCAGGAAAAATATTTACTAAAGGCTTTCTCCCTTATAATCTATTGATTTTAATATCCCTACCACTTTGGCAGAATGTCAGTTTTACCCCAAGGACTACTATTACAAATTTGAACACAATTTATTTATTTATGCCACTCAAAATATTAGCTCTGGAAATGAATAAGGTTTGAGTCTTACAATGTTCCCATTTAAAGTTTGTTTTTCTGATTTGAATAATGCTGGTAAATTGCTATGATAATCATAGCCAAGAGGCAAATGCAGGCAGCTAATGTAGAAGCCCACACAGCATTTTGTCTTCTGTTTCTAGGAAGTTCAGAAACACACAGCTCATTAAATGTGGGTCAACTTCCCCACTTAACCTTTGGAATGTGAAGCACCTGATCACTATCATTTAACAAGAAGCCGAATCCTCTCTCCTGTGACTGCTTCTGCTGCATGCCCAGCTTATGCCAATTTGGTCATTACAAGCTTCCATATTGGGTCTCTAGATCTGTGGAAATCTAGGTCCAGAAGAAGGCAAGCAGAGTAGTCCCTCAGGACTCTCAAGAGTCCCTGCCTACCACCAACCTCAACTGCCAACATTCATCCCCCATGATAGAAGGCAAGGCTGTTCCATGAGGTTTCATAGGAGTGGCGCTTCTCCCGCACAGTATAAATGGTATCCTGAGAGGCTATAAATGACTGTAGAAGACACATTAACCATCCCATGCTACCAAGGGACCCTTTAGCAGGCATTTTCTAAATTGCTAAATTACCAACAGTAACCGAGTACAGCTGGATGACTCTCTTCTTCATATTTAATGAAGGATTTATGTGGCAAACCGTTGATTAGCCCTGGCTTTTGGAGCAGGTTTAGAGTCTCCCTATAGAGCACTTTCTGTGTCTCACAGAAGCCTCTTGCCTGCCTCTGTCCCAGCTCTCGGGTCCTCCCTTGTTCTAGGAACACTGTCTGTCTACACATTAACCATGGATAGTCATTAAAGGGTCCATAGCACACACCACCTACGCAGTTATTCAAAGCTGGAGTCACATGTGTAAATAGACTTCCTTTTATGTGTGTCTATGTATACATCTGCACATCTGTAAATGTGTGTGCAGGTGCACTTGGGAACATGTGCATGCAGAGGCCAGAGCTCAGTTTCAGGTAACATTCCTCAGGACCTGTCCACCTTAGTTTTTGAGACGGTCTCTGAGACCTGATGCTTTACTGATCAGGCTAGATTGACTGGCCAGCAAACCCCAAGGACCCATTTGTCTCTGTCACCCAAGACTGGTTTGAGGGGCTTCACTACCACATCTTGCCTTTTTTTATTCTGAAGAGCAAACCCAAGACTGCATGCTTGCACAGGAACCCCTTTACTGGCCAAGTCTTTCTTTCTAGTTTTGAAGGATCTGAACTGTATGGTCAGATTTCTGTCATGACATCATTCATGAAATAGCCTCAGAGAAGCATCAGATAGCATGTAGATATAGCCTCAGCTTGGAACTTAGACAAACCCCTTTCATACTAGCCTCAACTACACACTCGTTTTAAAAATAAAAACATTGACCATATTACCATATCTCTTAAAATTTCTGCATCCACATGATCCCATGACAGGACTAGCAATCCACAGTGACACAGGTGGTGAGATGAAATGACATTGCAGTGGTCCCCAGTAGAGTTTTCATTGATGATCAAGAGTCTGGAAAAAGTGATGCACAGTCACTCCTAGAGGGACAGTAGCAGCTGGCAAAAGCATACTTACAGTGAAAGGTATTAAGTTCCCTAGGCCAGTGATGGTCTTCACAATTCATCTAAGGAGGCTGAAAAACCAAAGTAAAAACTGCACATCACACAGTGGATCTGGAGAAATCTCAGTGCACCTGTGTGACTAATTCACATCACCTACAGGACATGAATAATGGGCTACATACGCTGTCGTGAATTCAGACAGAAATAGAGCTGATGGTATGATTTTAACCACAAAATTGTTCATGAGGATCAAGAGCAAAAAACAACAACAATAAAAATGCAGGTAAAGTACTTAGAAAGTGTTTGGTATGTGGTAAAGTGTCCTAGACAGTCGATGTCATTTGCTGCAGTCACTATTAAGCAATCCAGACTCAATTAAAATGCTACTTGTCTGCAAGAGCTATGAAACATTGTGCATATATGATACAAAAAGGAGGCAGAAAAATACTGATATAAGTAATAGCAAGAGTGAAGTTCAGCTTCTAAATTCTATAAGAGTTGGGAGGAAAACAGTGAGCGCCAAGAGTCCCACATCCAGGTGGCCTTTGTAAAGGAGCTGGCAAGTCAACTGTGTTGAGAAACACTTAGGTTTACTCAGGTTTTCTTCCAGTTTCGGTATGAAATGCCTCCCCATAGACACCCATGCTTGAACATTCAATCACTAACTAGTGGCACAGTTTGGGAAGCTATGGAAGCTTGAGGAGGTGTGTCCTGGCTGGCTGAGACAGGTCACTGGAGGAAAGCCTTTGGGGGTATAACCCAGCTATAGTACCTATCTGACTATCTATTACC
Source organism: Mus caroli (assembly GCF_978045245.1). NCBI lineage: Eukaryota > Metazoa > Chordata > Mammalia > Rodentia > Muridae > Mus > Mus caroli. The sequence goes on along the minus strand of NW_028227270.1, from coordinate 111,824,060 downwards.
TGGTCTACCATGTCTTACCTCCTGCCACCACAGACAGAGCCAGCCTAGTTGGCATGCCTTCTCAGCTATAATGAACTTGAAAGACTCCAGGACTCCCAAAGGGAGACACTCACTCAAGCCTCGGGGCAGCCGCGCACCCAAGAAGACACTGAGACCGAACTTAAGATGTATAGAGAGTAAGATTTAATACAGCAATGACAAGAAAGCACATAAAAAGCACATATACCAGATATCTGGGGTCGAAACTCATGCAGCCAGCAAGGTGCAGAGGAGAATCGACAATTGGCCCAGACTTGTCACAGGCTTTTATAGGAGAAGGGTAAGGGGAAAAGTACAAGTTTTACGTCACCAAGGGGCTTTGCCAAGGGGCTTTACATAACCAAGGGGTCGTGTCCTATATTTTGGCAATGTACTCGATCTATTGGAACATTCTGGGGTAGTACCAGGAGGCCCCTATCTCAAAAATGTTCTTGGAACAGTCTTCAGTTAGGAGGGGTAGGACTAGGTTTGTTCCAGGAGACCCCTTATCTAAAAAATGTTCCCGGAGCAGTTTCCAATTGGGAGGGGGTACCTTGGGGTAAAAAGTTCAGGTGTGTTCCGGGAACAATCTCCAGATGGGAGGGGTAAGAGGACCCTGAGCTGAAGAGTTCATGGAGAGTTCAGCTTTTCTTCTTTCATTCCCCCCTTCTTTTAGTAACAAGCTCTAATCTTAGAGCGGGGTACCGGCTTCCTGAAGGACCCGATATTGTTGCCTTAATACCATAACTTGCACTGCATTTATTCTTTCTCTGATAAAAGCCACTAACTTATTAAGAATGCAGGGGCCGAAAGTGAGCAAAAGCATAAGTGTAATTAAGGGTCCTGCTATGGAGGAGAGGAGAGTGGTAAGCCAAGATTAAACCAGCTTTCGAACCATCCTTGTTGGCTTTCTCTCTCTCTTTTACGCATATCTAGGCGTTCTCTAAGTCTGGCCATAGAGTCTTTGATCACCCCTGAATGGTCAACATAAAAACAACACTCTTCTTTTAGGGCAGCACAGAGCCCTCCTTCTTTAAGGAATAATAAGTCTAATCCCCTCCTATTTTGCAGCACTACTTCAGACAGGGAAGTTAAAGATTCTTCTAATTTAGTTATAGACTGTTCTATAGTTCTAAGATCAATGTCCATAGCTGTACGTAATTCTTCATAGTATTGGGGGGTCTGAATTAAGGCAGCGGTCCCTGTACCTACTCCCGCTGCTACTCCCAATCCTAAAAGTACTGCTAGGGCTAAGGTAATGGGCTCTCTTTTCCAACGGACCCGATGATCAAACTTATCTAAAAAGGAGCTATCATCATGATACAGGAATCTAGGAATAAGTTGAACTAAAATGCAAAAATCTTGGGAACTATTAAAAACAGACATAGATACACAAGGAGTGAGACCGGTATTGCAAGCCCATACTGTATCTATGGGGGGCACCAGGTACTGACCACTTTTGCTAGGCTGGATGTTCTGGGTCTGATTACAAAGGTGCTGTTTATCCTGAGGCACCTGGCCCAAACAGAGCCCACTTCCTGAAACTGCTGCCAGAGTCAGCTTTCTGTTTTCACCCCAAAGGCATTGAGAATGATCTGAAGTAGTATTATAAGTTCTAACCTGAGCAATTCCTTCATAGTAAGGGGGCCTAGAGGTATAACATAACCAACATGATTGAATCATATTAGGATTAGTCCTATTTAACACCAAAAAAGCTCCTTGGACTAGACTGACCAGACGGCTTTCTGTATCTAGGGGCGGTGGGGAAACTAAGGTCGGTAGGGAAGGTCTCACTGTTCTGGGCTGTGGAGTTGGTGGAACTGGTACAGCCGGGACTTGTGGGGGAGCTGGTACTATTGGGGGACCCTGTTCTGTCACAGTCAGCCTGATTGTAAAAATGAACCCAGGGTCTCTCGGTGGACTGGATACACGCCAACCCCACTTATTTCCTTTAAGCCAACTTAAGCGGTTTTGTTTCCCTTTTTCAGTGAATTTTATAAGTAGGGGGTTGCAGTATTTACCTTTGCATGGTCCTGGGGGGCTGTTTTCAGTAGCACACCCATAAGCTCCTACGGCGGCCTCATCTGAATCCAGGACATAATGGAGGTCGCCATCGTTTGGGTATTTATGGGGATCTCTTTCTCCTTGATATGGCTTATCATAACCACTACCTCGCTTAACCGTGATTAGGTCCCAGGCAGAGGAAGGCTTCCAGTAGGCTTCCCCTGTTGTTTCACATGTCCATTTACCACAAAAATAATCTGATGCCCCCCCACATTTTTGTTGAAGCTCTTTGTTTTGACCCTGACCAGGGCAAACATAAAACTGTGCAGCTCTAAGATATTAGCTCGGTAGAACTGCCCTGAACACCCATACGTTTTCCCTATTCCACCTGGAACACACCGCTGTTCAGGGGGTGGGTTACTAAGATCAGTATGGTCGGGGAGGTCCCAATTGGGAGATCCTGCTACTAACTTACAAATGTCAGGTGTGAGATCAGGCCACCAAGTCCAAGGGGGAAGGACTGCAGTGATTGCTCATACAATGTTTCCCTCCCCATTAAGCACTTCCCATGACTGTTGAATCGGGGCATGAGGGTTGTCGTTCCCTAGGCTTAGGGTGGCCCCCACGACAGAAGCGAAGTTTAAGAGGATTGTCAGTAGTTGCCATCGTCCAGTTGTCCTCATGGTTGCCTCCACCCTGGCTAGGAGCCTTCTTGCTGCCGTTGGAGTTGTTAACAGTACCAGATATGGTCCTTTCCACCGAGGACCGAATCTCCAACCTGGAACCCGTGGGGCACTGCCGTAGTCCCCGGTGCATAAGCTTCTTTGATCTGGTCCCAGATCTGTGTTCTGACAACCTCCAAGGCCTTTAAATGGGTAAACAGAGCAGAGGGTGAGGAAGAGTCAACACAGGGATCCAATATCCTGCTAGACTCAGTCAAAGAAGTAAGACCGAAACGTCCAGGTGTGTTTCGGACTCTGAGAAGCACAAAGGAAAGGAGGGTCACCCAGTCTTTACCGCCAGTCTCAATAACTAATTTAGTTAGGGTCTGGGCATGATGCAGGTGCACGCAGATCAGATCTCTGGCTGGAACTGGTGAGATGTCCTTGGGGTATTCAGCTCGTTCACTGTAACCAGTTGTGACCAGACTTTTTTTCTGTACCACCTGCAAGCCCTTTTAACTTAGCATACAGAGCATTATTAACAACATAGGTTTAAACACATCATTTGAGACTATGATGGGCATAGGAGTTTCATAAAGGATCTTAAAAAGAGTAACACTGAATACGTTTGAATAGGGCATAGGGAAGGAACACCAAGTCTGTGCCAGTCTCCACGATTAATTTTGTCAAGGTCTGTCTTAGAGTTTTAAACTAATTTTTATCTTATCCTGAGCTCTGAGGTCTATACACACAATGTAATTTTTGACCTCTGAATACTTGGCCACACCCTGACTTACCTGGGCAACAAAGCAGGGCCATTATCTGACACTATTGCTTTTGGCACTCTGAACCTTGGAAAAATTTTCTTTAATAGTCTTCTTGATGACTATGTGAGCAGTATCATTTATCCATATTGAGAACGTCTTTTTCTGCAGATGTCAACAGCTTTCTTTGTTTGTATTGTTCCATACAGTGGCAAAAGCATACCTGCTGTCAGTGTCATTTATAAAGCTTGTATCAAAACCACAAGTTCAGCTTTTTGGGCTGAAGTCTCTTTAGGGAGGCTGCTGGCCTAGATCACCTGCTTTTTGTCCACTGCTGCACTGCTGTCCCCGCCTTCCGCTTACCTTTAACCATGAGGCTACTGCCATCCGTGTACCAGTTCAGCATATAGGGTAAAAGGCTTAGTCAGATCTGGCAAAGCCAGAGCGGGGGCTGCAAGCAGGGCTGCCTTTATGCTGTCAAAGGCTTTTTGGTGTTCCTCAGTCCAGGTAAATGGGACTTTTTCTTTAGTCCAGAGTCTGCAAAAGCCCACCGTCCCCAGAAACTCACGTACTTGGCGCGGGGTGGTGGGGGTTGGGATCAGCATCACAGTCTTTTTTCTTGGCTTCGGTGAGCCACCGCTTTCCGTCGTTTTGGCACCTCGGTATGACATAACTGAGCTTTCTTAGCCGATACCCGATACCCCAACTCACCCAGTTCATTCAGGAGCTTCTAGGAGGGCCAGAATTTTTTCTTTGTCTTTGATGTCTCTGCCTTCAGCCAACCGCAGGGCTTGGGTTAGCGCCAAGAGTTCAGCCTTCTGAGCCGAAGTTCCTTCTGCCAGAATGTCAGAGCAGTGATGAGTAGGTGAAGACTCAGCAGGTTAGCAGGGGAAGCGAAGGTCACTTGTTCTGTCAACAAAAAGCTCTAATAATGTGTCCATCAGTCAGGGAAACAATTGGATCATGTGTCCCTGACCAAAAGCCACTATGTGCAGACAAGCAGGCCATCTCTCAGTCACCAGGTCTAATTTTTTCAAGTGCCACTGGTCTTTTAGGGTCCCAATCTCTGAGTAAGAACCTCTTTGGCAATACTTTTGTTCTCAGTCACATTTAGGAGTCCCAAAGTTGGGACAACATTAGGGCAGTCTCAATAGCATCTAAGGCCATCCAAGGTTGTTCTTTATTTCTTATACGAAGGGCTGTTTATCTTTTTAATTCAGCAAAACCTGGAATCCACAGTTTGCAAAGACCTGTAGTGTCCAGGGACCTTTTAAACTTGCTTTGCATTGGTCAGTGGAGGAATATGAAAACACAGTCTCTTTTTAGCTGCTTCAACAGGTAGGCTACCGGTCTCTTTTAAGGACTCAGCTTCTGTGTTAGCACCCCTTCTGCTATTTTTTTACTTTTAGCCACGAGCAGGTGAAGGGTTTGGTCATGAGGGGGGGGGCTCCTCTTCTTTTTGTTAGGACAGTAAACACTTTGATCTTTAGCCAAAGGCTTGCTTTTGTTGCCAGGTACTAAGTTTTCTAGTCTCCCTGACTTTTGTGACCAGCATTTTTTACAGATCATTTCTAAGTGCTAGTATTATTAGCAAGTGTCACTTTGCTAGGTTCTAGTCTTTGTCATTTATCTCTCTTTGCTCCTATTTCTTAACTGCAATGGAGATCTCATATAATGTCTCTCTTTCTATCTATATATATCTCTTTCTTGTCTTTGCTTACTTTGAATGTTATCTAATTATTACATCTATATTCTGTCACTTAACTTTTTTCATAGTTTACCTCTTTTTACTGTTAACCTATTTCTTTTGAGTCTGCTGAAGCTTTGCTCTCAGTTCTTCTTTGCAGACCTCTATCCTTCATCAGAGCCTGGCAGTTAGACTCGTAGGTGCTCCTTACCTTGTATATCTCCCTCACCGGAGCTTAAAACAGATTCACTGCTAGCAGCTCAGGGCGATGCCTGAGAAGAGAAAACACACGGGGCAGAGAAGGGAGTGCAGCTCTCACATCATCTGGCTGCACCAGACCACTGATATCTCAAAATGAACGCAATTTTTTTCTGTTTACAAGAGACAGGATACAGGGGACAGGAGAATGAGCCTTTCTCCCACCCAGGAGGCAGGCAGAGGCTGAAAACAGATCCTTTGATGTGAAGAGCCCAGCGCTGAGTCTCCGCCGCGCGCTGCTGCGCGGGGAATGCGGTGTAAACTCCTGGGAGTGGCAAACAAACACTTGGCAGGCAGAGGCAGCAATTTAACTATTTAACTACCTGATAGACACCCGGTGCTCTCTGCACTGTCTTTGGGGAGGGAGCACGCAGCCAGGCAGGCACAAGGGAGTGCGGGTAGACTCTGGGGGGGGCCAAAGGAGGGACGGCGGCTGTAGTCGGCCCCTCCCCAGCTGTGGCAGGCTTCACGGCCACTCCGGGACCGGCAGACCGCTGCACTCACCACCAGCTTCTCACAACTCGCTCGCAGGGCACAGACAGCCTCTGCTGCTGCTGTGTCTGCAGAACTCAGAACCTCAGCGCCACTGCTGCTATCAAAGCCCCAACTGCGCCGCCAAAGCCGGAAATTTTTAGCCCAGCTCTGCAATCTCAGAGCTCTTTTGAGCAGCCTGGGGAGGACCGGCCTGGTGTTTTTTTTTTCCTTTTTTTAAAACCATTGCTGACAAATTCTGTCCTGACATCAGTCCAAGTCTACAGTCGACAAAAGGTTAACACACACACACACACACACCCAGTCTGTCACGTGGCCACAAACAAGCACACTCATCCACGCCTGGACTTACACAACCAGCCAAACGCTATTTTCTGACGGGGTCGGATTCTACATCGACTCCCTTTCCTGACGGGGGCGAGATTTTAATAATAGCAGACACAACAAGAGCAGACACGAGACTGGACAGACAAAGAGAAAACCAAAGCACGAGGTGGGACTCGAACCCACGATCTCGCAACCCGAGGCACGAGGTGGGACTCGAACCCACGATCTCGCGACCTGAAGCACGAGGTGGGACTCGAACCCACGATCTCGCACAGATTGAGACCCACCCGGTCTCCAGAGGGGTCCACTAAGTGTCCTTAGTCCTCCCCTTGTCCTCCTGGGACGTCTCCCAGGGCGCACAGACGGTGGACACCTGGACACGTCTGTCCTTATCCACAGCCCTCGCTCCTACCCGGAACGCGGTCTCACTGTGCACATTGCACACTGAGTGTCTGCAAAACCGAAACTGTGATCGCACCAGATACAGAATAGCCTACCTGGCCTCTCAGAAACTATCAGAACACAGACACCAGACCAAAGCAGAACAGTAAATCTTACTTCTGAGTGGGTCCAGGACTTCTGGGTGGTCGCGCTGATTCCCGGCCAACGCACCAAATGAAAGACTCCAGGACTCCCAAAGGGAGACACTCACTCAAGCCTCGGGGCAGCCGCGCACCCAAGAAGACACTGAGACCGAACTTAAGATGTATAGAGAGTAAGATTTAATACAGCAATGACAAGAAAGCACATAAAAAGCACATATACCAGATATCTGGGGTCGAAACTCATGCAGCCAGCAAGGTGCAGAGGAGAATCGACAATTGGCCCAGACTTGTCACAGGCTTTTATAGGAGAAGGGTAAGGGGAAAAGTACAAGTTTTACGTCACCAAGGGGCTTTGCCAAGGGGCTTTACATAACCAAGGGGTCGTGTCCTATATTTTGGCAATGTACTCGATCTATTGGAACATTCTGGGGTAGTACCAGGAGGCCCCTATCTCAAAAATGTTCTTGGAACAGTCTTCAGTTAGGAGGGGTAGGACTAGGTTTGTTCCAGGAGACCCCTTATCTAAAAAATGTTCCCGGAGCAGTTTCCAATTGGGAGGGGGTACCTTGGGGTAAAAAGTTCAGGTGTGTTCCGGGAACAATCTCCAGATGGGAGGGGTAAGAGGACCCTGAGCTGAAGAGTTCATGGAGAGTTCAGCTTTTCTTCTTTCAAACTCTATCCTCTGAACTGTGAGCCAAAATAAACTATTCCTCCCATAAATTGCTTCTTGCCAGATATTTGGTCACAGTGACGAGAAAAAAATGATTAGTATTTATCGACCTTCTATGATTCAAATTCAAAGCTCAAATGGACAGAAACTAGAGACACGTGTTATAATCACTATGGTTGCTACTCCACAGACTTAGACACAAAGGCACAAAAGCACAGGTGCATGTTGCTCATAATATACAGTGTAATGTCTTCATTCTCCAAGTAGGAGGAGGGGGTCTTACACTAAGCTTCAAAATAACAATATAGTGTAACCTGGCTCACAAGCTCACTTACTCTTTAAGTTGTTTTGTGCTAAATGTATACACATTTATCAACCACAGAGGCTTGAATAAACTCCAGGCAGTACTTTGGAATTCAAATTTATAAAAACTAATCTAGGACGGGAAAATGACTTACTAGCATGGAAGATAGTTGAGGTCTTCATTTGACCTCCACATGCACACCCCCACACATGCAAGCACATAAATACATAGACATGCATACTATATATACATGTACATGCAGAAAAATGCTAGTCAAACACAAGCTCGGATCTAAGCACTGTAGCTGCTTCCAGTGTAAACCAGTTGTTGAGTATGAAAGCAAATGCAATCACTACAAGACCTGGTGGGTTCAGTTTGCAGTAAACAAAGTTGACTGCACACGCACCATGTAATTAAAATGATGAAATTCTACTGTCCAATTAGGCAACTATGTTTCCCTGTAAGAATCCCAAATTTTTGTCTTGCTTCTAAACCCCACATAATCAAAACTAATGTCATTTACATACACAAATTCAACCCAGGAAAAACAACGTACAGATGCATCATTTAAAATAGATGCACTTTGGAGTCAGCAGACAAGTGAAGGGCTTTCTTGAGGAAATAGAAATTGGAAGGATGGAAAGCAGAAAAGCTAAAAAGCCATGATTACACTGAACTTTTCCAATGATTCTAGAAGGTTTAAATAATAATAATAATATTAATAACTTGTTCAAAACCCAGGAAATTATACACAAATTATAAAAACACATAAACATTCTGTTAAATCATCCCTTGCAAACCCCATCTTTAAAGTGATCTAGAAGTGAGAGCAGGTAGGTAGCTTAGTCAGTAAAGTGCTTACCGTCCAAGCATGAATCCAGTCCTCTGTGTCCACTGAAAATTCCGAGGGTGGTGGCACAGGGCCAGGGAAACAGAGAGTAGATCCCTGGGGTTTGTTGATGAGCCAGTCCTGAGGTACCAGTGAAATTGCCCGTCTCTCTTTCTGGTGAGCAGCGGTGAGCATACATGGCTGCACAAGGTGCAGGGAATACAGTGACAAAGGAGAGGTCAGATATAAACATATAAATCTACCATCTCCTCAAAGGCTCAGGGAACATCATGAAAGAAGATTTTTTTTTTAAATGTAAAATCCAAAAATCGGGAGAAGAGATGTGAAAGAGCATCTTCTGGACATGCCACTGCCATTGCAGTCATACACTTGTGTCTGAGAAGACCTGCACTGAATCTACACAAGAATGAGCCCAACAATACTCAGGTGTGAATAAAGGAGGGTCCAGGAGGCACTGGACTATTTTCTTAATGTTGCCTTCAGTCTTGTATCTGCTGATGACTCATCAGGCTACAGCAGATAATGCCAATCCAACTATCACATAGTCAGCCCTGGTTAAACTAAATGGCTAAATGGAAACCATTGTAAATCTGAGTAAGGGGCTAGTGGGGAAGCATACAAGTTGACAGGGATGGTAGGGAGAAGAGAGGGTCCTGGAGAGAGTAATCATAATATATTATATACATTTATAAAATCATCAAATAGCAAAATTAATCAATAAAAACGGTGCACAACTCCTGAGGAATGGCACCTGAAGTTGTCCTCAAGCTTCCATGTGTATACTCGTACATACACACATACTCATGTAAACGTGTGAACACACAAAACTAAATGAATGAGTAAATGAAAGTGACTTGGGGCAATGATAGAAATGCACATGTTTATACTTTTTATGATAATACATGGCTGAAATTTAGGGAGACTGAGGCATGAACTTAAGGCTAGCCTGACTACACAGAGAGACCTTGTCTAAAAAGCAAATGAGTAAAAGAGATGATAGATCATTATATATGTGTGTGTATCATATACAGATATATATATATATATATATATATATATATATATATATATGGATGACAGAGATAATGGATATGATAGATAGATAGATAGATAGATAGATAGATAGATAGATAGATAGATGGTAAATACAATAGACAGATAATTGAAACATAAAGGTAGTGCATGTCTCAGGAAATTTGAAATCCTAACTGAGCTGGACCCCATGGCATACATTCACAGCCTCATGAGGTTGAGACAAGAGGATTTGAGCCCAAGAGTTCAAAACTAGCCTATAGTGAGCCTCCATCTCAGAACAAAAACTAAAATGAACACCAAAGTTGTTCTTACAGCATGAGGAGTGTAAGAATCTATAATGAACATGTCTCCAGAACAACACAGAAGCAAAGAAAAAGACATTGGGGAGTTTGGGTTACCCAGGCAGGTGGGGGGAGGGGGCATCAGTAGAAGTCTGCTGCTTATATGTGTTAGGATCTTCAAAGGGAAGTGGAGAGTCTCATGATGCAGCCATGAGCAAGACTGGGAAAAGTGTTCACAGAAATTAACTCTGGGGGGGGGGATCTGTTCCAGTCGGGGCCACCCCCGCCATGTTCCTTCTGAGCCCAGCGGAGGCCACTAAGGGCTCCAGAGTGCTCTCCATGCCACAGGACCTCCGAATCACCTCAGGATCACGGGTGAGTGGAATGCAACATCAGCTCCAAAGAATTGTGGAGGTCTTGGGCCAGCAGGAACAGGGACAAAGGAACCCCGCCCAACCCAGGATCCATTCAGGTGGAGATCAGCCCTGCCATCTTCTGCGTGAACCTAGCCGAGGGCTTCTAGGGCACCAGAGGACTCTCCACACTGCAGGACCCCTAGCACACTCAGGATCTCCTGATCACCTGAGAGCACTTGGGTGATAGAAGCAACAGAGCTTCTTGGTCAGGGTCCCGTCTGGCCGTCATCCATTAGGCAGAGCTGAGACCCAGATCCCTGGGCACATTCCTTGCCAGAGGAGAGTCAGCCTACAGGGAGAGTTCTGACCCCAGAACTCAGGAGGTGGATCAGAGCTCCAGAGTGCTGGACACCTGCCCTGAAAGAGGAGAGCTTGCCTGCAGAGAGTGCTCTGACCACTGGAACTCAGGAGCGAGTTGGACTCCCAGGAGTACTGACAGAGACTAAAAGAATCACAGGAGGATAAAGCTCCAACCAGAGACAGCTTGAACATTAACACCAGAGATTTCCAGATGGCGAGAGGCAAACGTAAGGTAAGAATCTTACTAACAGAAACCAAGAACACTGGGCATCATCAGAAGCCAGTACATGCACAACAACGAGTCCTGGATAACCCAACACACCCGAAAAGCAAGACGCAGATTTAAAATCATATCTCATGATGATGGTAGAAGATTTTAAGAAGGGCATTAATAACTCACTTTTTAAAAAAATACTGGAGAACACTGCTAAACAGGTAGAAGCCCTTAAAGAGGAAGCACAAAAATTCCTCAAGGAATTACAGGAGAATGCTGCTAAAAAAAAAAAAAAAAAGTAGAAGTCCTTAAAGAGGAAACACAAAAATCCCTCAAGGAATTAAACGAGAACACTGCTAAACAAGTAGAAGCCCTTAAAGAACTACAGGCAAACACTGCTAAACAGGTGGAGGAAACACAAAAAATCCCTTTAAAAATTACAGGAAAAACAACAAAACAGGCAATGGAATTGAACAAAACCATCCAGGATCTAAAAATGGAAGTAGAAACAATGAAGAAAACCCAAAGTGAGACAACTCTGGAGATAGAAACCCTATGAAAGAAATCAAGAACCATAGATATGAGCATCAGCAACAGAATATAAGAGATGGAAAAGAGAATCTCAGGTGCAGAAGATTCCATAGGGAACATGCACACAACAATCAAAGAAAATGCAAAGTGCAAAAAGACCCTAAGTCAAAACATCCAGGAAATCTAGGACACAATGAGAAGACCAAACCTATGGATAATAGGAGTAGATGAGAATGAAGATTTTCAACTTAAAGGGCCAGCAAATATCTTAAACAAAATTATAGAACAAAACTTCCCAAACCTAAAGAAAGAGATGAACATACAAGAAGCCTACAGAACTCCAAATAGACTGGACCAGAAAAGAAATTCCTCCTGATACATAATAATCAAAACAACAAATGCACTAAATAAAGACAGAATATTAAAAGCAGTAAGGGAAAAAGGTCAAGTAACATATGAAGGCAGGCCGATTAGACTTACTCCAGACTTCTCACCAGAGACTATGAAAGCCAGAAGATTCTGGACAGATGTTATGCAGACACTAAGAGAACACAAATGCTAGCCCAGGCTACGATACCCAGCAAAACTCTCAATTACCATAGATGAAGAAACCAAAGTATTCCATGACAAAACCAAATTCACACAATATCTTCCGATGAATCCAGCCCTTCAAAGGATAATAAAGGGAAAATACCAACACAAAGATGGAAATTACAACCTAGAAAGAGCAAGAAAGCAATTCCTTAACAAAACTAAAAGAAGACAGCCACAAGAACAGATTCCCAACTTTAGCAACAAAAATGACAGGAAACACCATTACTTTTCTTTGATTTCTCTTAACATCAATGAACTCAATTCCCCCCAAAATTAAAAAGACATAGGCTAATAAACTGGCTATACAAACAGGACCTAACATTTTGCTGCTTACAGGAAACCTACCTCAGGGATAAAGACAGACACTACCTCAGAGATAAAGGCTGGAAAACAATTTCCCAAGCAAATGGTCTGAAGAAACAAGCTGGAATAGCCATTCTAATATTGAATAAAATCGACATCCAACACAAAGTTATCAAAAAAAACAAGGAGGGACACTTCATACTCATCAAAGGTAAACTGTACCAAGATAAACTCTCAATTATAAATATCTATGCTCCAAATGCAATGGCAGCCACATTCACTAAAGAAACTTTAGTAAAGCTCAAAGCACACATTGTACCTCACACAATAATAGTGGGAGGCTTCAACACCCCACTCTCACCAATGGACAGATCCTGGAAACAGAAACTAAACAAAGACACATGGACACTAACAGAAGTTATTAAATAAATGGATTTAACAGATATCTACAGAACATTTTATCCTAAAACAAAAGGATATACCTTTCTCAGCACATCATGGTACCTTCTCCAAAATTGACCATATAATTGGTCACAAAACAGGCCTCCACAGATACAAAAATATTGAAATTGTCCCATGCATCCTATCAGATCACCAGGAACTAAGGCTGATCTTCAATAACAACATAAATAATAGAAAGCCAACATTCACGTTGAAGCTGAATAACACTCTACTCAATGATACCTTGGTCAAGGAAGAAATAAAGAAAGAAATTAAAGACTTTTTAGAGTTTAATGAAAATGAAGCAACAACATACCCAAACTTATGGGACACAATGAAAGCAGTCCTAAGAGGAAAACTCATAGTCCTGAGTGCCCCCAAAAAGAAAGTAGAGAGAGCATACACTAGCAGTCTGACAGCACACCAGGAGGCTCTAGAACAAAAGGAAGCAAAATCACCCAAGAGAAGTAGAATATCAAGAAATAATCAAACTTAGGGCTGAAATCAACCAAGAGGAAGTAAGAAGAACTATTCAAAGAATCAACCAAACCAGGAGCTGGTTTTTTGAGAAATTCAACAAGATAGATAAACCTTTAGCCAGACTAACTAGGGGGCACAGGGACAGCATCCTAATTAACAAAATCAGAAATGAAAAAGGAGACATAACAACAGATCCTAAGGAAATCCAAAACATCATCAGATCCTACTACAAAAGGCTATACTCAACCAAACTGGAAACCCTGGATGAAATGGACAACTTCCTAGACAGTTACTAGGTACCAAAGTTAAATCAGGATCAGATTAATGATCTTAACAGTTCCATCTCCCCTAAAGAAATAGAAGCAGTCATTAATAGTCTCCCAACCAAAAAGAGCCAAGGACCAGATGGATTTAGTGTAGAGTTCTATCAGACCTTCAAAGAAGACTTAATTCCAACTCTACTCAAACTATTCCACAAAATAGAAACAGAAGGTACTCTACCCAATTCATTCTATGAAGCCACAATTGCTCTGATACCTAAACCACACAAAGATCCAACAAAGAAAGAAAACTTCAGACCAATTTCCCTTATGAATATTGAGGCAAAAATACTCAATAAAATCCTCACAAACCGAATCCAAGAACACATCAAAACGATCATCCATCATGACCAAGTAGGTTTTATTCCCGGTATGCAGGGATGGTTTAATATACGGAAACCCATCAACATAATCCACTATATAAACAAACTCAAAGAAAAAAAATCACATGATCATCTCGTTAGATGCTGAGAAAACATTTGACAAGATCCAACACCCCTTCATGATAAAAGTCATGGAAAGATCAGGAATCCAAGGCCCATACCTAAACATGATAAAAGCAATCTACAGCAAACCAGTAGCCAACATCAAAGTAAATGGTGAGAAGATGGAAGCAATCCCACTAAAATCAGGGACTAGACAAGGCTGCCCACTTTCTTCCTAGCTATTCAATATACTACTTGAAGTCCTAGCCAGAGCAATTCGACAACAAAAGGAGATCAAGGGGATACAAATTGGAAAGGAAGAAGTCAAAATATCACTTTTTGCAGATGATATGATAGTATATATAAGTGACCCTAAAAATTCCACCAGAGAACTCCTAAACGTGATAAACATCTTCAGTGAAGTAGCTGGATATAAAATTAACTCAAATAAATCAGTGGACTTTCTCTACACAAAGGATAAACAGGCTGAGGAAGAAATTAGGGAAACAACACCCTTCACAATAATCACAAATAATATAAAATACCTTGGTGTGACTCTAACTAAGGAAGTGAAAGATCTGTATGATAAGAACTTCAAGTCTCTGAAGAAAGAAATTAAAGAAGATCTCAGAAGATGGAAAGATCTCCCATGTTCATGTATTGGCAGGATCAATATAGTAAAAATGCTATCTTACCAAAAGCAATCTACAGATTCAATGCAATCCCCATCAAAATTCCAAATCAATTCTTCAACGAATTAGAAAGTGCAATCTGCAAATTCATCTGGAATAACAAAAAAACCTAGGATAACAAAAACTCTTCTCAAGGATAAAAGAACCTCTGGGGGAATCACCATGCCTGACCTCAAGCTGTACTATAGAATAGAATTCTATGGAATAGAATTCAAGACCCAGAAATGAATCCACACACCTATGGTCACTTGATCTTTGACAAGGGAGCTAAAGCCATCCAGTGGAAAAAAAGACAGCATTTTCAACAAATGGTGCTGGCACAACTGGCGGTTATCATGTAGAAGAATGATAATTGATCCATTCTTATCTCCTTATACAAAGCTCAAGTCTAAGTGGATCAAAGACATCCACATAAAATGAGAGACACTGAAATTTATAGAGGAGAAAGTGGGAAAAACCCTCGAAGATATGGGCACAGGGGAAAAATTCCTAAACAGAACAGCAATGACCTATGCTGTAAGATCAAGAATCAACAAATGGGACCTTATAAAATTGCAAAGCTTCTATAGGGCAAAAGATACTGACAAGAAGATAAAAAGGCCACCAACAGATTGGGAAAGAATTTTTACCAATCCTAAATCTAATAGGGGACTAATATCCAATATATACCAAAAGCTTAAGAGGCTGAACTCCAGAAATTCAAATAACCCCATAAAAAATGGGGTACAGAGCTAAAAAAAAAAAGAATTCTCAACTGAGGAATACTGAAGGGCTGAGAAGCACTTGAAAAAAATGTTCAATATCCTTAATCATAAGAGAAATGCAAATCAAAACAACCCTGAGATTCCACTTCACACCAGTCACAATGGCTAGGGTCAAAAATTCAGGTGATAGCAGATGCTGGCGAGGATTTAGAGAAAAAGGAACACTCCTCCATGGCTGGTGGAATTGTAAGCTGGTACAACCACTCTGGAAATCAGTCTGGTGTTTCCTCAAAAAATTGGACCTAATACTCCTGCTAAATCCAGCAATACCTCTCCTGGGCATATACCCAGAAGACGTTCCAACTGGTAATAAGGACACATGCTCCACTATGTTCATAGCTGCCCTATTTATAATAGCCAGAAGCTGGAAATAACCCAAATGTCCCTCAACAGGGGAATGGATACAGAAAATGTGGTACATTTACACAATGGAGTACTACTCAGCTATTAAAAACAATGAATTTATGAAATTCTTGGGCAAATGGATGTATCTGGAGGATATCATCCTGAGTGAGGTAACCCAATCACAAAAGTCACTTGATATGCACTCACTGATAAGTGGATATTAGCCCAGAAACCTAAAATACCCAAGATACAACTTCTAAAACACAAGAAAATCAAGAAGGAAGACCAACGCGTGGATACTTCATTCCTCCCTAGGATAAGGAATAAAGTATCCATGGAAGGAGTTGCAGAGACAAAGTTTGGAACTAAGATGAAAGGATGGACCATCCAGAGACTGCCCCACCCAGGGGTCTATCCCATAATCAGCCACCAAATGCAGACACTATTGCATATGCCAGCAAGATTTTGCTGAAGGGACCCTGATATAGCTGTCTCCTGTGAGGCTATGCCAGTTCCTGGCAAACACAGAAGTGAATGCTCATAGTCATCTATAAGATGGAACACAGGGTCCCCAATATAGGAGCTCAAAAAAGTACCCAAGGAGCTGAAGAGGTCTGCAACCCTATAGGTGGAACAACAATATGAACTAACCAGTATCCCTAGAGCTCGTATCTCTAGCTGCATATGTATCAGAAGATGACCTAGTTGGCCATCATTGGGAAGAGAGGCCCCTTGGTCTAGCAAACTTTATATGCCCCAGTACAGGGGAATGCCAGGGCCAAGAAGTAGGAGTAGGTGGGTAGGGGAGCAGGGTGGTGGGAGGTTATAGGGGACTTTTGTGATAGCATTTGAAATGTAAATGAAGAAAATATCTAATAAAAATAATGTGGGGGAAAAAAAGAAATTAATTCTGGTTAAGCATCAAAGAAATAAGTCTTAATGCTCAACTGGAAAAGCTGTCTTCATTTTAATGTGTTCACCACCCAAGTAAGAAAAGCTAAGAAAATCCTTGATGATTTCTTCTCCTTCTTCCCCTTCCCCTTCCCCTTCCCCTTCCCCTTCCCCTTCCCCTTCCCCTTCCCCTTCCCCTTCCCCTTCCCCTTCCCCTTCCCCTTCCTCTTCTCCTCCTCCTTCTCCTCCTCCTCCTCCTTCTTCCATTCACCTTTGTAAAACATTAGTTAAGAAACATATTTAAAATAAATTTATGGATTCTTCAAACATGTTTTCCAAAATAACAAAGAGAAGGGGGTTACAGAGAAGGAGATGCAAAGTGGGGAACACCCTCAGAGAGCCTGCTTGGGCTGAAGGCTACAGCTGTCCTGTCTGCCTGGAGTCCTTGACCAGGTGTGAGTGTTAAGGCATCTAATCTGTACATCTCTCATGACTGCTGCTGAACCCCAGTAGATGAGATACAGAGCAACATCCAATAGGTGTTTTATCAAGGACAACTTTGTACCAAGTTAGGGGACTTCTCCAAAACAAATCCCAAGCATTCAAATTCTCTTCCTACTGCTCTAAGGTCATCTGGCACAAAGAAGATAAATACTCCATGCTTTGTGTCTCCTTACCCAAGTGGATCCACAAGGCAGAAGGTAAAATTTCATACCTGTGAAGCTTCCATAAGGGCTATTTTCATATTGAAAATGATTACAACTGGCCACCAAAAGAACAGAGAACCCAATCCTTGAAATCTGGCCACATACCTACATACCCCAGGCTACCCATGAGAAACTGCCTACAGTATTGAAGACATCCTAACTTGACACAAGGTTGGAGTGGGTAATTTGTCCTCTGGACCCTCCTTGATTATCACATCAGCTATGGAACTACCACACACAGGTCAGCAAAAGAACCACTGGATCATATCTGCCAGTGTTGTTCTCCCTATGGTGTTGCAAGTCTCTAAGGTGTAGGCAAGCAGATGAAGTCCCAAGTGAGTGTTTACTATTAACATGGATGACTATGTCAAGGACCCCAATGCCTCAGACCCATGGGGATATCAAGACCATTCTTGGTCCAGCTCAGAGGCAGAGCAAAACTTTCTCGTGGTCATCTTCTGGATGAATACAGACCAAGACTGCTCTCCTGCAGAGACCTCCTGTGGAGATGGGTGAGCCTGCATCCCTATTCAGCTGTTCGTAATAAATACACTAAGTTTCAGGCAGCTGGTGTGTCTCCATCAGTGAGCACAGCCCACCTGATCCTGAATTTTCTCTACATATGTCTATAATTTCTTCATTTGCCCCAGTCAGGTCAGATCTCAGCACTAAGGATTATTCAACTTTTTTATAATGTATTCCTCTCATCTGCAATGCCCTTGCTATAACCTAAAACCCTCATTTCACTGACTTACTGTGAATCAAACTGAATAGTTCACAACATGTGAGTAGCATTGTCTCCTTCCTCTGGTAGTAGCAGTATCATGGGACATTACTTCCCCTAGAGGAAGGAGAGAATAGAGAGATAGGGGAGGGGTGCAGGAGAGGGAAGGACAGAAAGAGCAGTGGAAACAGACACAGAGCATCTCTAAGGCATTTGAGGGTCTTGCCTTTCTAAAAGTAAGTGTCATTTCCTCTTACCTAAAAGTGATAAATATCATTTTCTATAACACTCAAAGACAATCCTGGCCTCCATGGCTCTAAATACTAGGGAGCAAGGAATGGTCATATATTAAAGGAGAACGCATTTCTACTAGCAAACACCAACCCTGCCAACCGTATTGATCCACATGTTTTGGGTTCTAATTTATGAAGTACATGGTATAGTACAATCTGCAACTGTCAGAATAAGGCCTAATAGATAGTGTTGTTCAGGTGACTTTGTGTTTTGATGTATGTTGTGGATGAATGTCTCTGTCATCTCTAAATCCATACATTAGAACCCCAGTACCCAATGTAGCTGTATTTAGAGTGAGTAGTAAGGCTAAATAAAGTCACAGAAATGGGTTCCTGACCCAAATGCATCTGGGACATATAAGAAGAGACACCACAAGACAGTGGCTGTGGTTGGGTTGGTATAAAATTTGCCTAACATGCACATGAAGCCCAGGCTTCATCCCTCAGCACTACTTTTTAAAACTGGGCCTGAGCACACGCCTGTAATCCCAGTACTTGGGAAACAGAGGCAGATCAGAAGCCTAAGGTCATTATCAACTACAAAGGGAGTTTGAAATAAACCTAGGATACAGGACAGCCTGTCTCAAAAAAGGTGTATGTGGTGAGAGAACCTCTCTCTCTCTCTCTCTCTCTCTCTCTCTCTCTCTATCTATCTATCTATCTATCTCTATCTCTCCCTGTTGCTGGAAAGTAACAACGTCATCCTGGTGAAGGAGCTTTAAGCAGCAAGCAATGGCTTCAGATAGAATAGATTTTTGCCCTACTACAATCTGGACTTGCTTGGAACCAAATACCTCTTTTATCCTTTGGACATAAGAATATCTATTCTATGTCTATTTCACCATTGAATTATGGGAGCACATCACTCATGGCTAGGGAAAATTTTGTCTTATGGTGAACTATACCTGGCATCCCACCCATTCATGATTTAGATGTTATTTAAAGGACTGTAGTCTTGAGACTATAACATTGATGCTGGACTAAGTTAAGACTATGGGGCTGTTGGGATGAATGTATACTGTGCAAGATGAATGTGACTAGGAGGCGAGCAGAATACTATTAACTGAGTGTTTGTATGACACTAATACATGTGTTGAACCCCCAAATACCAAAGTGATTGTATTTGGACCTGGAGCCACTGAGGAAGCTCCTAAAGTCAAAGAACTAATAGGGCCCTGGCTCGTGGGTTAGCGTCTTTAAGGGACAGCAGAGTGCTGGCTATTGATTTCTCCCTTCTTCACACAATGAGTAGAGGCTATGTAAGCACACATTAGGGCAGCAGTGCATATGAGCTAAGAGAGCAGGCTTAGCATGAAACCGACCTGATTACTCACACACCAATCCAGGACTTCCAGCCTTCAGAACTGGGAGAAAAGGCAGAGCCAGCAATTAACCCTACCATGGCAGGGCCTAAGAAGACTGCATGCTCCAGCTAGAAGGGATGTTGTTCACTCACAAAGAAAAAGCAGAAAGTCTTTCCTGAGAATTTTGTCCTTTAGACATGTATTCAAAGGTCTTCTTAGTTCACCCCTGAAGATTTTATGAATTCATACTTTCAGTCGCCCATTCAAAATGTTCACCATTGTCCATGATCTCCATGACCACACGTAGTGCCAAAGCAGAGCATAGAAGGTACACAACAAACACAAGCCATGATCACCAGCCATAAAGATAGCACTAGGTGGACTGTGTCATTAAAAAAAAAAGAAATGAAACTGCTAAAAAAAAAAATCAGACAAGACAAAATTTTGTTTTAATCCTCATATGGGTGTGGCCGTCCATCTAATCACTGGTGGGCTGAGGACATGAGAAAAGACATCTAAACAATGCAAACAATAAACAATTGGGTTTTTAATTTGTATTACATTTTATCATATGAATGTGTCTATATGGAAAAGGGGATGTGCCCATGGGCTACAGAAGACAACTTATGGCCATTGGTTCTCTCATTCCTTCATGTGGGTCCTGAGAATAGAACTCAGGTCAAGAAGTTTAGAGGTAAGACCTTCACCTACTGAGCCATCTCATCCGTCTCTAGGATTTAAGAGACCAGAGACACCATGATAAATAACAGATTAATAAACAAGTATGGCAACTGGGGTACTTATGTGTGGCGAGAAGATGAATCCCCCTGAACATACCTGACCAGTTACTGACAACCTTGTCCTGGCCTCCCCAAATCTGAGTGTGAAATGCCAGGGTCTGTGGCCTACTAATTGGGAGCTGTAACTCAGGCCGCCTGGAGGTGAGCAGATAAGGAAAACCCCACCCCCATGAGCAATCTCACCATGCTGCTTCTCTCAGTTCTACACCATCTGTGCTAGACAGAGGTCTCTGTCACTCTGTGAACAGCACCTGAAGTCCCATCAGCCCATGCGCTTTGCCAAGCCAAGTGAGTCGAGGAACTCGTCATCTGTGGAAATGCTGAGCTCCGGACCAAATGTGATTTGTTCTGCTTCAGCATTTCCTCAAATGACTCCATTAAGGGATCACTGCAGCTCAGGGCTAATTAACTCATAATAGGTGCAAAGCATCCTGGGATACCAGCCCAGAGGGTGTCAAGGGATCCTGGGCCTTCTGTGCTCACCCTGACCCTCCTCAGGATGACAGGATACATTTAGTTGCATCCAGTTACAGAGACTATAGAGGGAACTAAGTGTGTGGCAAGTCTGAAGTGAACCTTGCTTCTTGCTACAGTTGTTAGGTCCCACAGTTCAGCATGAAAGGTCTAAGTCATGTCAATGGGGCTTAAGTTCTGTGTCTCTCACATCCTGGCCATGTGACTTTGGTGGCATCACTTCAGTTACTACAGGGGATAAAGGTAGTGCCAGCTTTGGGTGTATTAAATGAAATAATGTATACACAGGACTCAAGTCTGTTGTCTGTTTGTGTTTTTTTTCCATTCCTAAAAGAAACAGAGTGATATTTAGATTTCCAAAATGAAACTGGCTTTTCTGTTATATATATATATATATATAGATATAGATATATATATATAGATATATATATAGATAGATATATATAGATATATATAGATATATATAGATAGATAGATATATATATATATATATATCTTACTCGGTGTTTGGAGGGTGTCTTGTTCTGGGAGCTTCAGAAGGGGCCACATCGGGCATGTACAAGTGAATTAAGAAATGTCTCTTGGTAGGAATTAGTGCTCTACATGTGTCTGATATCCAGGGCCACGACCAGGCCTGAGTCATCCAATCTGGGTTTTAGGAGTACAGCCCCCCTTGAAGATGCCCAGTAGCTCTAGGAAAATAAAGTAGATGGTCCCATGCTCTGATCTATTCACTGAGACTGTTTTGACCATTTTCTCTGGGGTCGCACTGTGGACACTGAGACTGTTTTGACCATTTTCTCTGGGGTCGCACTGTGGACATTTGACAGCCCCTGTAACCCTACACTGAGACTGTTTTGACCATTGTCTCTGGGGTCGCACGGTGGGCATTTGACAGCCCCTGCAACCCTACACTGAGACTGTTTTGACCATTTTCTCTGGGGTCGCACGGTGGGCTTTTGACAGCCCCTGCAACCCTACACTGAGACTGTTTTGACCATTTTCTCTGGGGTCGCACGGTGGGCATTTGACAGCCCCTGCAACCCTAGAGAGAAGAACTGTACCTGACAGCCAAATCTTGGGTCCTTTGCTATCTTCAGCTCAGAGCGTGGCTCCCAAGTTCTCAAGATTGCACAGGTAGCATGATTTGACATCAGACCTTCTCTTTAGGGGATTATTCCACGCCCCGCCCCAGGCTAAATATTATGTTTAATTAATTTATTTATTATTAGCTATTTTCTTTATTTATATTTCAAATTTTATCCCCTTTCCTGGTTTCCCCTCGGCAAGCCCCCTATCCCATCCCCCTCCCCCCTATTCACCAACCCACCCACTCCCACTTCCCTGTCCTGGAATTCCTCTACACTGTGGCATTGAGCCTTCTCAGGACCAAGGGCCTCTCTTCCCATTGATGTCCAACAAGGCCATCCTCTGCTACACATGCAGCTGGAGCCATGGGTCCCTCCACGTGTACTCTCTGGTTGGTGGTTTAGTCCCTGGGAGCTCTGCCACCCTCCTTGATGATTGATAGTGAGGAGCAGGGCCTGCTTAGAAGGCTGCTACCTAGTCTACAACCCAGGACATGCACACATGGCCGTGATGCTGTGATCTGAACAGTTCCTTCACTTCTTTCAGTGAATAGTTGAACTGTCCAAAATAGAAATCAAGGAAAGCCATGTATTGTGAATTTAATGTGAAATGAACCCCCATATATTCCTATGTAAAACACTTGGTCCTGAAGAGCTGGGGCCTTTCTGGAGGGATCGGAACACCTTGGGCAGGCTTTGAGGGTTTTTACAGCCTGGCACCATGTCCTATATGTTCCCTTCTTTCAGATTGTGGGCACAACACTTGTTCTGCCATACCTTCTCCAACCATAATGGACCATAGTTTTGGAACTAAAACTGAAATAAACCTCTTTTCCCTGTGAAGGAAAAAATAGCTACCCTCCCTCCACAGCCTGAAGTGTAAGAACGGTGGCAGAGCACAGCAGCAGGGCCTATGTCCCCAAGACACAGGCAATAACTCAGAGGATGAGATGGAGTTTCATGCCAGAGTTTTGAAGCAACTTAAGGGAGAAAGGGTTTGACTTGTCTTACAGTTCCACCACAGCAGGGAAGGCATGAACTGTGAGCCAGTTACCATACTGAGTCTACAGTCAAGAAGCAGAAAAAGGACAGGAGATGGGATCACATTATAAAACCCCAAGGCCTGCTCCTAGTGGCAAACTGGATCTCTGGACACTAGAGCGGGGGTGGGGGTGGAGTGGGGGAGGCTCTTCTACTGGAACCCTCAGAGGTTGAGTAGCCCTGTGACACGTTAACCTCAGACTTCAGCCTCCAGTCAGAACTGTAATACAGCAAGATTTGACTGTTCGGTGTCCCCTAGTTATAGTCACGCCTCAGCACCATCATGTCTTAGCATGAAAACTGTCTAGAAATCTAGATCGCCTTCTTTAGACCTCAGTTTATAGATATAAAAAGACAGGGCAACCTCAAACAGACCCCGGATTCATTGCTAGAATTCTGACTCTCTGGCAACTCCTTGGAGGTCATCGTTTCTCACCAAGCAACTTGAGTGGGAAGAATTGCTGGGGAGAAGCTGTGCCAACCAATGTCCCAGAAAACTCAGGGCTAACCTCTTCCCTAACCTGCCCAGCACCACAGACACTTGGGGGAAGCCAAGCCCAATTTGTGGAGTCTTCCTCTACAGGGTTTCTATGGCGATTGATAAAGCATTTCAAAACACAAGTACGCCTTTAATCCCAGCACTCAGGAGGCAGAGGCAGGCAGATTTCTGAGTTCAAGACCAGCCTGGTCTACAGAGTGAGTTCCAGGATAGCCAGGGCTACACAGAGAAACCCCGTCTGGAAAAAAACAAAACAAAACAAAAAAATATAAAAAAACAAAAACAAACAAAAAAACCCAAAAAAAACCACAAGCACAGACATGACAGTGACAGTAGCCAGGAAAAAAGTCTAAGAGGACCTCCTTACTGCCCACACTTTTTTTTTTATTTTTAATATTTTTATTACATATTTTCCTCAATTACATTTCCAATGCTATCCCAAAAGTCCCCCATAGCGCCCCCCACTTCCCTACCCACCCATTCCCATTCTTTTGGCCCTGGCATTCCCCTATATTGGGGCATATAAAGTTTGCAAGTCCAATGGGCCTCTCTTTCCATTGATGGCCGACTAGGCCATCTTTCGATACATATGCAGCTAGAGACAAGAGCTCCGGGGTTCTGGTTAGTACATCATGTTGTTCCAACAATAGGGTTGCAGATCCCTTTAGCTCCTTGGGTACTTTCTCTAGCTTCTCCATTGGGAGCCCTGTGATACATCCAATAGCTGACTGTGAACATCCAATCCTGTGTTTGCTAGGCCCCGGCATCGTCTCACAAGAAACAGCTATATTTGGGTCCTTTCAGCAAAATCTTGCTAGTGTATGCAATGGTGTCAGCGTTTAGAAGCTGCTTATGGGAAGGATCCCTGGATACGGCAGTCTCTAAATGGTCCATCCTTTCATCACAGCTACGAACTTTGTCTCTGTAACTCCTTCCCTGGGTGTTTTGTTCCCAATTCTAAGAAGGTGCACAGTGTACACACTTTGGTCTTCATTCTTTTTGAGATTCATGCGTTTAGCAAATTGTATCTTATATCTTGGGTATCCTAAGTTTTGGGCTAATATCCACTTATCAGTGAATACATATTGTGTGAGTTCTTTTGTGATTGTGTTACTTCACTCAAGATGATGCCCTCCAGGTCCATCCATTTGGCTAGGAATTTCATAAATTCATTCTTTTTAATAGCTGAGTAGTACTCCATTGTGTAAATGTACCATAATTTCTGTATCCATTCCTCTGTTGAGGGACATCTGGGTTCTTTCCAGCTTCTGGCTATTATAAATAGGGCTGCTATGAACATAGTGGAGCATGTGTCCTTTTTACCGGTTAGGACATCTTCTGGATATATGCCCAGGAGAGGTATTGCTGGATCCTCCGGTAGTACTATGTCCAATTTTCTGAGGAACCACCAGACTGATTTCCAGAGTGGTTGTACAAGCTTGCAATCCCACCAACAATGGAGGAGTGTTCCTCTTTCTCCACATCCTCGCCAGCATCTACTGTCACCTGAATTTTTGATCTTAGCCATTCTGACTGGTATGAGGTGGAATCTCAGGGTTGTTTTGATTTGCATTTCCCTGATGATTAAGGATGTTGAACATTTTTTCAGGTGTTTCTCTGCCATTCGGTATTCCTCAGGTGAGAATTCTTTGTTCAGTTCTGAGCCCCATTTTTTAATGGGGTTATTTGACTTTCTGGAGTCCACCTTCTTGAGTTCTTTATATATATTGGATATTAGTCCCTTATCTGATTTAGGATAGGTGAAGATCCTTTCCCAATCTGTTGGTGGTTTTTTTGTCTTATTGATGGTGTCTTTAGCCTTGCAGAAGCTTTGTAGTTTCATGAGGTTCCACTTGTCAATTCTCGATCTTACAGCACAAGCCATTACTGTTCTATTCAGGAATTTTTCCCCTGTGCCCATATCTTCAAGGCTTTTCCCCACTTTCTCCTCTATAAGTTTCAGTGTCTCTGGTTTTATGTGCAGTTCCTTGATCCACTTAGACTTGACCTTAGTACAAGGAGATAGGAATGGATCGATTCGCATTCTTCTACATGTTAACAACCAGTTGTGCCAGCACCATTTGTTGAAAATGCTGTCTTTCTTCCACTGGATGTTTTTAGCTCCCTTGTCGAAGATCAAGTGACCGTAGGTGTGTGGGTTCATTTCTGGGTCTTCAATTCTATTCCATTGGTCGATTTGTCTGTCACTATACCAGTACCATGCAGTTTTTATCACAATTGCTCTGTAGTAGAGCTTTAGGTCCGGCATGGTGATTCCACCAGAGGTTCTTTTATCCTTGAGAAGAGTTTTTGCTATCCTAGGTTTTTTGTTATTCCAGATGAATTTGCAGATTGCACTTTCTAATTCGTTGAAGAATTGATTTGGAATTTTGATGGGGATTGCATTGAATCTGTAGATTGCTTTTGGCAAGATAGCCATTTTTACAATGTTGATCCTGCCAATCCATGAGCATGGGATATCTTTCCATCTTCTGAGATCTTCTATAATTTCTTTCTTCAGAGACTTGAAGTTTTTATTATACAGATCTTTCACTTCCTTAGTTAGAGTCACGCCAAGATATTTTATATTATTTGTGACTATTGAGAAGGGTGTTGTTTCCCTAATTTCTTTCTCAGCCTGTTTATTCTTTGTGTAGAGAAAGGCCATTGATTTGTTTGAGTTAATTTTATATCCAGCTACTTCACCGAAGCTGTTTATCAGGCTTAGGAGTTCTCTGGTGGAATTTTTAGGGTCACTTATATATACTATCATATCATCTGCAAAAAGTGATATTTTGACTTCATCTTTTCCAATTTGTATCCCTTTGATCTCCTTTTGTTGTCGAATTGCTCTGGCTAGGACTTCAAGTACAATGTTGAAAAGGTATGGAGAAAGTGGACAGCCTTGTCTAGTCCCTGATTTTAGAGGGATTGCTTCAAGCTTCTCACCATTTACTTTGATGTTGGCTACTGGTTTGCTGTAGATTGCTTTTATCATGTTTAGGTATGGGCCTTGAATTCCTGATCTTTCCAAGACTTTTATCATGAATGGGTGTTGGATCTTGTCAAATGCTTTTTCCGCATCTAACGAGATGACCATGTGGTTTTTGTCTTTGAGTTTGTTTATATACTGGATTACGTTGATGGATTTCCGTATATTGAACCATCCCTGCATCCCTGGGATGAAACCTACTTGGTCAGGATGGATGATTGTTTTGATGTGTTCTTGGATTCGGTTAGCAAGAACTTTATTGAGTATTTTTGCATCAATATTCATAAGGGATATTGGTCTGAAGTTTTCTATCTTTGTTGGGTCTTTTTGTGGTTTAGGTATCAGAGTAATTGTGGCTTCATAGAATGAGTTGGGTAGAGTACCTTCTGTTTCTATTTTGTGGAATAGTTTGTGAAGAACTGGGATTAGATCTTCTTTGAAGGTCTGATAGAACTCTGCAGTAAACCCATCTGGTCCTGGGCTTTTTTTAGTTGGGAGACTATTAATGACTGCTTCTATTTCTTTGGGGTATATAGGGCTGTTTAGATCATTAACCTGATCTTGATTCAACTTTGGTACCTGGTATCTGTCTAGGAACTTCTCCATTTCATCCAGGTTCTCCAGTTTTGTTGAGTATAGCCTTTGGTAGAAGGATCTGATGGTGTTTTGGATGTCTTCAGGATCTGTTGTTATGTCTCCTTTTTCATTTCTGATTTTGTTAATTAGGATGCTTTCCCTGTGCCCTCTAGTGAGTCTGGCTAAGGGTTTATCTATCTTGTTGATTTTCTCAAAGAACCAGCTCCTTGATTGGTTGATTCTTTGAATAGTTTTTCTTGTTTCCACTTGGTTGATTTCACCCCTGAGTTTGATTATTTCCTGCAGTCTACTCCTCTTGGGTGAATTTGCTTCCTTTTGTTCTAGTGCTTTTAGGTATGTTGTCAAGCTGCTAATGTGTGCTCTCTCTAGTTTCCTTTTGGAGGCACTCAGAGCTATGAGTTTTCCTCTTAGAAATGCTTTCATTGCGTCCCATAAGTTTGGGTATGTTGTGGCTTCATTTTCATTGAACTCTAAAAAGTCCTTAATTTCTTTCTTTATTCCTTCCTTGACCAAGGTATCATTGAGAAGAGTGTTGTTCAGTTTCCACGTGAAGGTTGGCTTTCTATTATTTATTTTGTTATTGAAGATCAGCTTTAGTCCATGGTGATCTTATAGGATGCATGGGACAATTTCAATATTTTTGTATCTGTTGAGGCCTGTTTTGTGACCAATTACGTGGTCAATTTTGGAGAAGGTACCATGAGGTGCTGAGAGGAAGGTATATCCTTTTGTTTTAGGATAGAATGTTCTGTAGATATCTGCCAGATCCATTTGATTCATAACTTCTGTTAGTTTCTCTGTGTCCCTGTTTAGTTTCTGTTTCCATGATCTGTCCATTGGTGAAAGTGGTGTGTTGAAGTCTCCCACTATTATTGTATGAGGTGCAATGTGTGCTTTGAGATTTACTAAAGTTTCTTTAATGAATGTGGCTGCCTTTGTATTTGGAGCATAGATATTCAGGATTGATATTTCCTCTTGGACGATTTTACCTTTGATGAGTATGAAGTGTCCCTCCCTGTCTTTTTTAATGACTTTGGGTTGGAAGTCAATCTTATCAGATATTAGAATGGCTACTCCAGCTTGTTTCTTCATACCATTTGCTTGGAAAATTGTTTTCCAGCCTTTCATTCTGAGGTAGTGTCTATCTTTTTCTCTGAGATGATTTTCCTGTAAGCAGCAAAATGTTGGGTCTTGTTTGTGTAGCCAGTTTGTTAGTCTATGTCTTTTTATCGGGGAGTTGAGTCCATTGATATTAAGAGATATTAAGGAAAAGTAATTGTTGTTTCCTGTTATTTTTGTTGTTAAAGTTGGCATTCTGTTCTTGTGGCTGTCTTCTTTTAGGTTTGTTGAGGGATTACCTTCTTGTTGTTTCTAGGGCATGGTTCCTGTCCTTGTATTGGTTTTTTTCTGTTATTATCCTTTGAAGGGCTGGATTCGTGGAGAGATAATGTGTGAATTTGGTTTTGTCGTGGAATACTTTGGTTTCTCCATCTATGTTAATTGAGAGTTTGGCTGGGTATAGTAGCCTGGGCTGGAATTTGTGTTCTTTTAGTGTCTGTATAACATCCGTCCAGGATCTTCTGGCTTTCATAGTCTCTGGTGAAAAATCTGGTGTAATTCTGATAGGCTTGCCTTTATATGTTACTTGGCCTTTTTCTCTTACTGCTTTTAGTATTCTATCTTTATTTAGAGCATTTGTTGTTCTGATTATTATGTGTCCGGAGGTATTTCTTTTCTGGTCCAGTCTATTTGGAGTTCTGTAGGCTTCTTGTATGTTCATGGGCATCTCTTTCTTTAGATTTGGGAAGTTTTCTTCTATAATTTTGTTGAAGATGTTTGCTGGTCCTTTGAGTTGAAAATCTTCATTCTCATCCACTCCTATTATCCGTAGGTTTGGTCTTCTCATTGTGTCCTGTATTTCTTGGATGTTTTGAGTTAGGATCTTTTTGCATTTTACATTTTCCTTGATTGTTGTGCCGATGTTCTCTATGGAATCTTCTGCACCTGAGATTCTCTCTTCCATCTCTTGTATTCTGTTGCTGATGCTGATATCTATGGTTCCAGATTTCTTTCCTAGGGTTTCTATCTCCAGTGTTGCCTCATTTTGGGTTTTCTTTATTGTGTCTACTTCCCTTTTTAGGTCTAGTATGGTTTTGTTCATTTCCATCATCTGTTTGGATGTGTTTTCCTGTTTTTCTTTAAGGACTTCTACCTGTTTGATTGTGTTATCCTGTTTTTCTTTAAGGACTTCTACCTGTTTGATTGTGTTATCCTGTTTTTCTTTAAGGACTTCTACCTGTTTGATTGTGTTATCCTGTTTTTCTTTAAGGACTTGTAACTCTTTAGCCATGTTCTCCTGTAATTCTTTAAGTGAGTTATTAAAGTCCTTCTTGATGTCCTCTACCATCATCATGAGATATGCTTTTAGATCCGTGTCTAGCTTTTCCGGTGTGTTGGGGTGCCCTGGACTGAGCGAAGTGGGGGTGCTGGGTTCTGATGATGGTGAGTGGTCTTGGTTTCTGTTAGTAAAATTATTACGTTTACCTTTCGCCATCTGGTAATCTCTGGGGTTAGTTTTTATCGTTGTCACTGTTTAAAGATTGGAGCAGAAGCTGTGTTCCACTCACCAGCAGTCTCAAAATCCTGCGGCGGGGGTCGTGGGTAGCTGGCGGTACCCCGGTGCTGGTCCAGCCGGAAGAGGCCTGTGGTCCTACTCAGGCCGGTTTTCTGCTTCCCTAACTAATGCAGTCTCTGGTCCCGCGTGATTGAACTGGAGCAGAAGCTGTGTTCCACTCACCAGCAGTCTCAAAATCCTGTGGCGGGGGTCGTGGGTAGCTGGCGGGTGTCAGGCAACCCTGCGCTCAAGCTACCCCTGTGCTGATCCGGCCGGATGAGGCCTGTGGCCCTACTCAGGCTGGTTTCTGCTTCCCTAACTAATGCCGTCTCAGGTCCCGCGTGCAATTGGATTGGAGCAGAAGCTGTGTTCCACTCACCAGAAGTCTTAAGATCCTGTGGCGGGTGTTGTGGGTAGCTGGCGAGTGTCAGCCGACCCTGCGCCCTAGCTGCCCCGGTGCTTTTCTGACCGGAAGAGGCTTGTGGCCCTATGTAGGCCGGATTTCACTGCCCACACTTTATCAATGAAGACTTGGGAGGGGAAATGCCCGGTTATTCTCGTGGGCAGGATTGTTTCCTGAGGCAGTCCTGGTTGCACATGAACGCACTTTATTGCATATAAATGAAATCTTCAGTCTGTCATTTATCTCTTAGATAACATATAAGTTATATCTTTTATATAACAGATGTCTACAGCATCAGTTTGTCTGCCCAATATCAAAATGTACATGATAGAAGCATTAACATCCAATTCACTGAAAAGGAAAGCTGGTTCGATATTTGATATTTTGATTTGGTTGCAAAAAGACTTTGTTAATACCTGCAAAGACCAGGGACAATAATGATAAGAATAACAGCATCATTATTGAGCCCTTTCCAAATGTGAGGCACTGTGCTAAGCATCTAAGAAGTGACAATTCATTTAATCATTCCCAAAACACGGTCAGAGGAAAATTAAAGAGGATGACCTTGCAAATTGGTTAAAAGGGGCTCGGGGGTTTTAGATGACTTATCCCAGCTCAGAGGCTGTAGAATTGGGATTCTAAGCAGGTTTCTCTGCTGCAAGGCCTGTGACAATCACACCATGCAAGCTTCCCTAGTAAGAAGACAGAGAGTTCCGCAGTTAGAACACAAGGACCTTAAGGAGGAGTGGCCACAGTGTCATACTATATAGGCTTTGTTACTTACGATGCAAGTGCTGCTTTAACAGAATTGTGAATTGGCCTTAAGATAAGTTCACTGAAAGCCAAGTTAACTTGGTGTGTGTGCATTGGGGGAAGCCCCGCCCAGCACCACAGCCACTTGATGGACATACTATGTATATATATATATATATATATATGTATGTGCTTATGTGTATGGATATACATGTACATGTGTGTATAAATGTGTACATGCATGCATGTGTACAGTATTCATTGTGTCTTGTGAGTGCATGTATATTTATGTGTACATGTGTGTGCATGTGTATGCTATGTGCTCTACATGCTGTGTGCATACTTGTGTCCATGTCATCATCTGTCTGAAGGCAAGAGAAGAGGCTGTGACACAAACTGTAGTGATCAGTTCTCCAGAAGAGTCCCCAGACATGCTTTGGCTACTTGAACACTGGTCTCTGATTCTAAAACAGCAGTTCTCAACCCCTGGGATCACATATCAAATATCTGGTATATCAGATATTTATACGACGATTTCATAACAGTAGCAAGTTACAGTTATAAAGTAGCAATGCAAATAATTTTAATGACTGGGGTCACCACAACACAAGGAACTGTATTAAAGGGTCACAGCATTAGGAAGGTTGAGAAACACAGTCTAAAAAAATTAAAATAAAAAAAGCAGTGTAGCAATGATACCCCTCCCCTCCCCTCCCTCCCCTCCCTCCCCTCGATCCCCTCCCTCCCCTCCCCTATTCTCCCCTCCCCTGTCAAGTTTACCTGAATGCTTCCTCTGAGATTGCTGCTATGCAGGCCGAGGACAAGAAGGAACTGCATGTTTTCATGTAAAGGCTCCCTGCTCAGTAAAGGGTACAGGGTAGACATCGGCTCAGACACAGGGCAGGAAACTGCTCCGTCATGAGCCAGGGGTTTGCTTAGACATGGGTCAGGGACCTGCTCAGACACAGGCCAGGCACCTAGTCAAAGTTCAGACACAGGGCAGGATCTTTGTCAGATTTGAGGTAGGACCTGACCCAATACAGAGCAAGGACACAGCTGGACTTGTCATTATTGTTTTCTAGAACATAAGGCAATGCTAGGGTTAATTCCTGACGACCAACTCCTTCTTAATGTCATGGATCAGAGAGAAACAGGTAGCAGGCAAGAGCTGGCTCATCTGGAGGATGTCATGAGGCAGAGCCTTGAGAGTGAGGTACAATAGCCAGCTGTGAGGTGTTCCTTCTGTCCAGCGCATCAAAGAGCACTGATGCTTGTGTCTTACAGGATTTTGCAGACTCTGTGTCCCAGCTGGTCACACAGAAGTTCCGTGAACTGACAGTCGGCCTGACATCTGTGTATGCCCGCCACAAAACACTGGCAGGAATCGTCATGACCAAAGGTAACCACCTCTCTCTTTTTCTGTGGGAATTTGTATCCCCCACAGAGAGAAATGTTAATATTACTCGGGTACTAGGAGTCAAAGGATGCTTCATATCATGTGAAGACAACGTAGAGAACCAAGTGGTCACTGCTCTAGTAGCAAAAAAATTTCACTGGCAAAATTGTGAAAATTTTTGATATTTCTCTCGATTTATATAAACTCCAAAAGGTGTTATGCATGCCCCAATTTCAAGAACGATGCTGGTATTTGTAAAAGCTGGAAGGAATCACAGGCCAGGCTACCCACATAAGTCACTTGAAGCTGATAAGTTAGGAGGTGCTTGCTTCTCTGTCACCTCTCATGTGCTTAAGACTAGTGACTGATGATATCACTTATGCAGAATGAGTATGCCACATGAGTCCTTGTATCCAGAGCAGAAAGGTGGAAGCAGCTTGTACCAAAGAAGTCAGGTGTGGAGGTGGACTGTCCAAGGGATGCTGGCTCTCAAAGTGTCTTCTCATGCCAAAGGATATCAGTGGGCCCTTTTTGGTGTTACACTCTTCACATTCATTCCCACCAGTAGAAGGCTGTGAGAAAAGACTGGAGGAGACACAAAGGGGCATGAGAGGACACAAAGAAACAGAGAGGACACAATAGGGAAAAAACAGACATAAGAAACAGCAAGTACATATGGGGATCCAGTCAAATGCAATGCACAACAGACACAGAGAAACACAAGGAACAGGAAAAGAAACAAAGGGATATGGAGAACACAAGACACAGAGAGATACAATGAGATACTAGATTTCATATATTTCAAAGGGACACAATGTATCAAAAGGATAGAATGAGAGACCAGAGTACATTTCAAAGTATCTGCCCCCTCAATGTCTTAGATTCTTCTTGCTGGGGTATAAACTATTAAGTGAAAGTCTTCCTTCTTATCCAGACTCTTGTCATTTCAATCTCCTCTCAGAGAGGAATTCTGTTCTAGAAAACAATAATGACAAGAAGAGGCAGGAAACAGTCAATCCTGATAGGAGGTCACTGCTATTGTATGCTGGGGGGGGGGGGGTAGAAAATGATGACTAGGTTTGAACAATTCAATTTCTGAAAGTTTCTAATTACTAATAAACTAATCAACTGGCTGGGTGATTTGACCATTTTTATCCCCAAAGTAGGGAATAATTATCATAAAAAGTGTTTGTTAGCAATGAAAAGTTCATACTCACATGTAACTTTGCATAGATAGGCAACTCCCAGGACTGAAAAACACCATCTATCCAGTGCTCCAAATTATTTACACTTATTTTTTTTTTTTTTTTACAAAATGAGTTCCATAGTCTCCTTATCACTCTAGACACCCAGGAATCACTACAATATTCAGGAACAATGAAGCAGAAAAACAAAGGCTCAGGCCCCACTGTAGACCTGGTACTGAGTGCATGATTCCGCCCTTCCAATTCCCACATCTTAGCAAAGTGGAAATCACAATGCCTCCTCACAGTGTAATTCATAAGATAAAGTGCATCAAACGCTTTGAAAGGTGAAAATCACTTTATAAACACAATATCCTGCTCTAAAGTGAAGCAATTCCCTTCTTTCAATAATCCCATTATATGTGGTGTCGTGAATCAGCCGAAACACTGTGAAGGCTGCCTCTGCTCCTTTCACACACTGGATGGCATCTGTCCCTAAAAAAACAGGAAATGTCCTCAATCCAGGGTTGAATCAACCTTTGTCACAATCATCTCCATTGGGTACAGTCTCGTACCTACCCATCCACTCATCCTCTTTGCTCTCACCACCAATCTGCTGAAAAGACTCAACCTCCCACTTGAACTTTAATGGCTTATTGAGGGAACCAAGATGAATCCAGCTCCATCTACAGCTAGGTCTGTGTCTCAAGTCAGGCGGCTTGGCCTCTCTGGGACTTAGTTGTCTCATTCATAAAAAATAATACCAATGTAAGTAATACCTACCTAAAATGGTTACAGTGAAGCTTAAATGTATATAGTGTGATATGTTTGGATGGAGTAGGGGCTTGCTGGTTAGGTTGTACTATCAACTTGACACAACCTAGGCTTAGCTGCTTTGATTGAGTTTTTTGAGAAGTTAATACAATATCTTTTATCACATTCTTTTTCTCTCCAAACTCCTCCCAGATCCTCCCTACCCACCCAACTTTATGTTTCTTCATGCTCTCTTGCTCTCTTTCTCTCTCAAGAAAAAGTCACATGCATGCATGCGCACAAGTACAAGCACACGCGCGTGCGTGCACACATACACACAAACATGGAGTGTGAATTGTCTTGGCCAAGAGACTTAATGTAGCATTATCTAGATCAGGTCATCCTGTGAGATTATCTGTGGGAGACTATCTTGATTTTTAATCAATATATGAAAATCCAGACCATTGTGGGTGGCACCATTCTCTACACAGGGGCTCCTGAACAGTATGAGACAAGAAATTTAGGTGACAACAAGCAGGTATGGAAATAGTCCCTCCCACATTTATGTCTCTCTACTCTTCACTGTGAATGAGATGTGACTGGCTGTTTGAGTTCCTGCCTTGACTTCCCCTCAATGATAGACTGTAACATGGAATTGCAAGCTGAACAAACCAGTTCTTCCCTAAACTGCTGATTGCTACAATACTTTATCACAGCAGAAGGAATGAAACTAGAACTGAGTCCTAATCTATAGTAACCATGTATAATGTTCAAAAGTAGTCCTGCTTTCTTAATGCACAAGTTATTAGCTGAGTGCTAACCATATAAGGTTCTAGAGAAACAGCAAAAAATAAAATTGACCAAGTGCCTGCTGTTGTGAATCTGATATTCACCTGGAAAATGTGTCATTTTAAAGCACACCATTAAAGCTAATACAAAACAATCCTAAGTATATCAGACAGAGTCTCAGAGCACACATACGAAACATAGGCAATTGTTTTTAAAGAATGTGAAGTGATTCATGGGTTTCTGTCACAGGGTCCAGTACAATTCAGCAGGAAAAGTAAGACAGACAGACAGACAGACAGACAGACAACAGACATTTCTCTTTTCTCCTGTGCAACACGTGTCCAAGTCCAAAAGTCTATATGAGTAACTTGGATTTCAATAATTCCCAGCTCTGCATGTCTTTCTACATTCGTAGAAAACTCAAAAATTGCAATTTTTCAAAGCTATTCTGAGACTTTGTGTGGAAAGCAGTCATGTTTTACAAGGGCTTATGAAAAGATAATGCTTCAGTTGCCAGCAAGCACACTATTTTCTACACAGGTGATTTATTTATTTATGTGAGCTAAATTCATTATGTACAAGAGAGTCTTTACAAGGTAAGGCTTTATAACAAGTCATCTGTGAGCCTTTGGGTATCAATTGCTGGAATTTGCTTTCCTATTATAAAGGGAATAGTTAATAAACTTTGATTTAGAAAAGATTACAAAGAAATACGCAATGTAATGAATAGAAATATTTGTAAATATTCATTTACCTAAATTCGATGTGCCATGTAGTCTTAATTTCAGTTCAGTTACTCAAACAAATGCCTAAGGAATTCTAAGAGATAGCGGTGTGTATGCTATACCAATTACAATGCAAAAAAATAAACTGACTCTGAAATAAGCTTCATTCAGTTTTTTCTATTTGTAGAAGGAATATTAAATTTTTAGCCATTATGAGAAATACTACTGGGAAAATATATACTTAGGAACAGACTTTTAAATTTTTTTATCTGATTAACCCAATCATATGATAAAAATTCAAATACAAAAGAACTTAGGAATAAAAACTAATGTCCACAATTTCATTCTTCACTTTCTACCCAGTAGAAATTGTTTTATTAATTCTTTAAAATTTTCTACATGCACAGAACGTGTTTTGGTCATATTCATCCATAACTCCTCCCCGGTCTTCCAACTTCATGCCCATATTTTATGTATCCCACTAAGTCCAACATGTGCTACAAGTATAGTCAACCCACCAAGCCACACCCTCAAAGAACATTAACCCTCCCTCTCCCAGAAGTCATCAATTCCTCCCAAAAGTCAATATCTGCTCAGATGGGATGGGGACTCATGAGCACCTCCCCTACTACAAGCCGGAATGCTCTCTGGCTTGATTTATGCAGGTCTTGTGCAAGACACCACAGTTACCATGAGTTCACAGGTACAAGCGCCTTGTCATGTCAGAAGTCCAAGACCACATGGGTTCTACATTTTTATATCTACAATTCTAGATAACATTAAGTCATGCTCTTGCAATCTATAGTCACTCATGTGTGATTTTTTTTTGAAGTTGTAATTTCATGACATTACTAAATATGTGCTACTTTACTCAATTTGGATTGTACAGCTTCTTATTCTGGTAGTTCATCCTGGTAGCCACTTAGCCTTTTCCTTACTAGAAAAATTCTCTCTATTATAATTTTTAATAATATCATAGCTGATAATGCTTATATTCTAATTAACTCTTCGACATTTTGAGTACCACTAAGTGTTGGAAACCAACAATAACAAAAATATATCTAGACAGTTGTAAGCAGAATCATCACAGACCCAGGCTGGAACCTTGAATTACATTTCATTCTCTACAGACACGATTCTCCCAAGGTCGAGCATCTATCTTGTCATGGTCACATAGACTCACTTCTGTCCCTAGCTCAGACTCATGTCGCTTGTTTAAATCATATTCACGGCTATACCTTCTTATGTAGATTTTCAAGTTGTATATCATTTTCTTAGTGTCTCAATTTTTTTCTTTTTTAAAAATTTTATTTAAAAAGGGAAGTGAAAAACAATAAACATCTAATACATTTGCTAAGTCAGGTAGCCTGTAAGTCAGGATATCCACAGAGCCAACACTTCCTCCCCTGACTACACCCTTAACAGCGTGACCCCAAGGACCCTTCCAGTCTAAATCGCTGACTGTCTCCAGAACTGTCTTTTATCGTTGCTGCTTTTCTTTGTGGCAGGCCATCCTCAAGAGAAGAAAACCAGGGCTGGAGAGATAGCTGGGTGGTTAGAGCACGTGTTCAATCATCCCTAGTGCCAGCTCTAAGGGATCTGACAACCTCTGTGAAATCCTCAAGTGCAAGGCACACATATGCACATACGTACAGGCAAAACATTTAAACACATAAAATAAATACATTTCAATTTTTTAAAAGAGAAGACATTCTTTTAAGAAAATATGTATGGGAAAGCCAAGTGTGGTGATTCAAGCTTATAACCTCCATACTCTGGAGGCTGAGGCCAGAGGGAGTACTGTGAGTCTGAGGAAAGCCTGGGCTATACAGTGAGTTCTGTACTGGCCAGGACTGTGGGGAAAGATCTCTCTTAAGAGAAAAATGAGCATAGGAGAGCAAAGTGATTGAAGTCTGGACAGCATCTGCCAGCCAAGCAGCCAAGAGTATGGCTTCATGAAGCAAGTCTATTTACATAATAAAGTTAAGTAAATAAATAATAAAGTAAAATTTAAAAGTGATTATGGAAGGAGCAATCATTTATGCCCATTTAAGTCCTTCCTAAAAACCAGCCAGGCCTGGTAATTATAAAAACACCAATTAATTTAATAGTGAAAGATGTCTGAGTTGTTCCAAGTTCTAAAATACAGAACGTGTTTTGCCAGAACGTGCATTTGAATGAGCATGTGAGGTAGAGCAATCCTCCTGTGTTGTCTTCAGTGCCCTTCCAGCTTCCACAGAAATCACACTATGGTATCCAACCAGATAAAGCTGCTAGTCAAATGCCACTTTCTCATTTGTACTCGATAAATCATAACAATTCAGACACACCTGAAACTTTTCCCATCACAGAGCATGTGTGTACGCTCACCTGCCCAGGGGCCTAGCAGAATCCTAACATACGCCGTTTATTCCCCAAGTATTTGAAAACCTTTTCTTTTGCATTTTCCCCCATGGGTGAGTAGAAATCGCTTTGATCTGGAAGTTGAGCAGAGTAGTTTTGTTTACACCCAGCCAAGCATGAGGAAGAGCAGCTGAAACAAAGGGACTGGACGCAAAGCAACCACACGAGGCAGACGCTTCATACTAGCATGAAAGATCGTAAATTACCATCTCGATTTCTAGAAATTGATCCTAACAACTACTAAACACAACATGGACTTCAGGCACATTAAGATTCAGAGACGCAGACATCCTAAGGACCACTGATGGGTAATTGATTTTAAATCTTTGGTTGAAACTGTTTAGACTACAAAATGCAGGATAGATTTTACTACCCCTGTGGCTGACCCGTGTGTAGCTTGAATGCCAACCCATCACTTTAAAACAAAATCAGAGAAAAGCAATCCTGACTAGATAATTATTCCAGCCCAACCCTACTCATGGCTCATTAGGGATAAATGATTTAATTTGAAATAATTCACAAGGTGCCAATGAAAAACTCTCCAAGTTAAAGGTGGGGGCCATACGTCTAACCATGAGATGCACCCTCTGAAATGCTCCAATTTATTCCTTCCCAGTAAGGAAGGGTTTAGGAGGAAAACATGTTTTCTGTAAAAATGCAAAAGACGTCTGGAGATATGGCTCCTATGGTAAAGTGCTTACCTGTTAAGGCTAGGGACTTAAGTTTAGTACCCAGAACCCACATAAAAAAGCTGGGTATGGTGGGGTATATCTTATAATCCAGCACCAGGGAGGCAGAGACAGGAGGATGACTGGGGCTTGCTGGCCAACCAGCTTAGTCTATTTGACAAACTCCAGGCTAGTGAGAGACCTATCTCAAAACACAAGGTGGAGTGCACAATACCTAAGGAGCAGCAGCCAAGGATACCCTCTGGCCTGCACAGTACATGCACATGCGTGCACACAAAGCAGAAACACGTCTGCACTCTTGAACTCAGGTACTTCCACTAATGCTGCTCAAATACTTCTGTGCTTTTCTGACCACTGGGTCACAACTGAGCATACAATTTCA
The DNA here is from genome assembly GCF_978045245.1 of Mus caroli. NCBI lineage: Eukaryota > Metazoa > Chordata > Mammalia > Rodentia > Muridae > Mus > Mus caroli. The sequence continues at coordinate 111,784,837 of NW_028227270.1, read as the reverse complement.
ATTCTTCCTCCAATTGCCCAAACGCTTTCACTTAGTAAGAAAATCCAACACTGTAACTCAAGGCAAAACTAGAATCTCCAAAACCCTGGTCCTGTTTTTTGAATGAAAACATATCAAGGTTTGTTGATGAAAGAAAAAAAAAGACAAGATGCTAACATCCCTGTGTTGCCTAAGTGCTAGGCAGTGATTTCTGTGTTTAAAGTGCATTATCCTTAGTCAATAAGCAAATTTTTAAAAAAATATTTCTTCTTCCCAATTTTCTCTCTCTTTTCCCACTTTTGTTCGCGCGCGCGCACACGCGTGTGTGTGTGTGTGTGTGTGTGTGTGTGTGTGTGTGTGTGTGTGTGAGCGCGCACGCGCATTGGAACTGTGCAACTGGGTAAAGCTGCAGTCCTTTGAAATCCCTGTGAATTTTTCAGATATATGCACGTGGCATCAAGGTTCAAACTCCTTTCTTATCTAGTTGGCCCTATATTTCAATTTTCAATATTTTCTATCTATACTAAGTGAAATTTTTGAGAAGAGGTTGATGTAAACATTGGAGAAGGAGATGGCACTGTTCTAGGCAGCTCTGTAGAGATAGGAGGGTATTCACATGACAGCGTGCAAAGTAGCTTTCTGTCACTGTGGTAAGAGCCCAAGATCATCACATTAGAAACAGAAAGGTTGCCTTGGGCTCACAGTGCTACAAGTTCTAGGCTAAATCTCCTTGATCCAGGCACTTTTGTAACTGTGGTGAGTTAGCCCATTAAAGCAACAGTACCTGATAGAAAAAAGCCAGGGGCCAAAGGGAGAATGTGATCCCCAAATCCCTTTTATAGACATATCCTCAGTGTCTAGTCTTTCCCCTAGACTCCACTTCTAAACATGTTTACCATCATCACATGAGTCTTTAGGGATAGTGACTATCTAACGTGTAGCACACAGAAGAACAACACCCTGCCAGTTCTTTGCCCAGGGTCTTTACAATCAAGGCTACAACTGCGCTTAGCTTTAAAGTTATCTCAGTAATGGTCAACTACAGGAGGGAAGCAAGAAGACAAGGCCAGTAGAAAAAGAGAGGAGAGGAGAAAGGGAGTCATGGTGGCAGGCTGCTGGAGAGCAAGACAGTCTCAGGTCAGCAAACATCTACATTACTCAGCCAGCAATCGCTGAAAGGCATTTTAACTGGCCAAGCAGATTTGAACCAAAGGCAAGTCACACAGCTCTGTTGAGAAATAATGGGTGGTATTAGGACATCGAGGGAGGGGGCATAAGTCAGAAGAAGAACTTAGAGCCTGAACAGAGTTTTTCCCTTTGAGCTGTTTTGAATAGAATTCCATATTCATCTTCTGAAAAACAGAGCAAGAATGGAGCACAAAGAAAAAGAAAAACACAGAAGAACCAGAACAGGAATATCAAGTGGTTGCTTATGGACACAGCAAGCACTGCCACTTAAAATGTTTCCTCCGTGAATTATGTATGAGCTGCGGCTTTGTGCTCTCATTATTTCTGGGTTTAGCACCAATGAGGAGACCTTGTCAGTTATCTCCCATGCAGGAAAGAAAAGACTTCTCATCGATCAGACCAGGTGTCGCAGAGCCGCTTCTTTGATACAAAAGAATGAGTTACTAATGGGCCGGAGAGCATGCTCAGCCCAATCCAAACAGGGAGATAAATAGATTCTTCTATCTATTAATTGCAAAGGGTTCATTGGCATCCTACTTCCTTTTTAGAAATAGGAGGAGGATATTGAATACATTTGCTGAATAAAAAAATTACCATATTTATATCCAGTGAAACCCTTCATAATGTTGATGACTGGATACATAACTAATGACATCCGTATCTCTCTCTCTCTCTCTCTCTCTCTCTCTCTCTCTCTCTGTCTGTCTCTCTCTCTGTCTCTGTCTCTCTCTGTCTCTGTCTCTCTCTCTCTCTTTGTGTGTGTGTGTATGTGCATGTGTATATGTGTGTGAGCATGAATATGGGAACATATGCATGTATGTGTCTGTACGTCTGTACACATTTACCTGGAAGCCAGAATCTTAAATCTCTTAGTGCTTTCAGACCCAGTATTGAAAAATAAGTGCGCCATTATCTGTGGTAGGAAGTGTTGTAGAAAGGCAGTGGGAAAGAATATTGGGGGTGTAAGGGGTCAGCCATGTTGTTTTCATTCAAAGTCAAGTCTGCTGATTGAAAGATGATCGTGTTGCTCTGTCTGCACACTTCCCAAATCCATGTCCACCTCAGCCTTCCTTCCGAGGTGGTGTTGGCATACTATGCATACTTGTTAGGTTTTTTTTTGTTTTTTGTATTTTTAACAGTGCTTCAGAAGCTCCTTAATGAAAACAAACATAAGAAATTACTGAAAATAAAGGATTTCTTTCATCTCAAGCAAAACAAGGCCAGAACATGGATTTTCTGTACTTGAAAACTTAGCAAGAAGACAGGGCTAAGGTTCAGTTATACTTTAATATTAAGTCCATTGATATTATCAAAATGAATAAAAAGGAGAGACACTTAAGAGGCAAAAATGCATACATTCTTCATTACAAGCTAGCAAACTGAAGCAGGTATTTATAAAACATTAGTAACTATGTCACAATTTTCAGGCATTATATTAAGCATTTCTACTAAATGGTTTAAATAACTCACAAATGATGAGAAGCCACTCTAATGCTGCTATCTGGTGGAGCCAGGAAAACTGGAAAAGTAAAGAAAACTATGCAAAGTCATAGAGTAAGATGGTAGAAACAAATATCTGACTTGGACTATCTTTAGGAGTCTTAAGTCATGTCTAATGTTACTGCCCCTGCATAATCAATCCTGTTGACTTCTTTCATATGGTTCCTCAACACACTGCGCATATGTGACTATCTTTTTTTTTATTGTTAAATGTAGGAAGTCCTTTTTTTCCCATTTTTATTAGGTATTTACTTCATTTACATTTCAAATGCTATCCCAAAAGTCCCCTATACTCTCCCCACTCCCCTGCTCCCCTACCCACTCACTCCCACTTCTTGGCCCTGGTGTTTCCCCTGTACTGAGGCATATAAAGTTTGCAAGACCAAGGGGCCTCTCTTCCCAATGATGGCTGACAACAATATGTACTAACCAGTACCCCCAGAGCTTGTGTCTCTAGGTGCATATGTAGCAGAAGATGGCCTAGTCGGCCATCATTGGGAAAAGAGGCCCCTTGGTTTTACAAACTTTATATGCAAAAGTACTTGTTAGTTTTATTCTCATTTTGATACAACCTAGAGTCACTAGGAAGAGAAAACCTCAACTGAAGAATTGTCCCTATCAGATTGGCCTGTCACCATGAGGAATTGTCTTCACCGATGATTAATATGGGAGGCATCAACCAACTGTGAATAACACCATCCCTAGGCAGGTAGTCTTGGCCCTATAGGAGGACCAACAATGCAAACTAACCAGTACCCCCAGAGCTCCCTGGGAATAAACCACCAACCAAAGAAAACACATTGTGAGACTCATGTCTCTAGCTGCATATGTAGCAGAGGATGGCCTAGTCACTCATCAATGGGAGGAGAGGCCTTTGGTCCTGTGAAGGCTCTAGGCCCCAGTATAGGGGAATGCCAGGGCCAGGAAGTGGGGAGTGGGTGGGTTGGGGAGCAGTGGGAGGTAAGGAGGGGATAGGGAATTTTCAGAGAGGAAACTGGGAAGGGGGGTAACATTTGAAATGTAAATAAAGAAAATATCTAATTTTAAAAAGTAAAAAATTACTAAAATTACTAAAAATTACTAAAAAATGGAAAAGAAAGAAAGAAAGAAAGAAAGAAAGAAAGAAAGAAAGAAAGCAAGCTGAGGAAGAGCAGAGAGTAAGCCAATTAGCAGCATTTCTCCACCATTCTTGCCTCCACTCCCATCTTGAGTTTCATAGTGGATTGTGACTCGGAAGTATAAGCTGAGATAAACCTTTTCCTTCCCAGGTTTTGTACAGTTAGTTTCATCACAGCAACAGAAAGCAAACTGGAATGTCATGTTTGACTCACCGTAAATCACAGCCACATGCATGAAGCATTGCTGTGGGGACCAGTACATCTCTAACCAGGGCTGTGAAGCTAAGCGAAAGCTGAAGCTTCCTTCCACCATGGAAAGGTGGCTAGCAGGGTGGTCCCCAGGTTCACCTCCAAACTCACCTCTGCAGCATCAAGATTGGACAGTTCAGTTTTCTCTTAAAGTACCATGTTTACTACACAGCTGATCCCTTGCTCTCATCTCAGTGAACTGGCCTCTTCGAAGTTGTAGTGAGGATGGTGACAGGGCCTAAATTGATCACACATGGTCAACAAGTAATGACAGTTTCAGCATTGTTTCTAGACTCTGGTATGCACCTCTCTCCAAGCTGTGCTTTACGTGGACAGAGTAGGAGCTGTGAGCCTAGTCCCCACAATGCTCAACACACGCACTTCAGTGGCTGTTATCCATATAGCAGAAACAGTGCCTCATAGCTGCCACCTGAGGCCATCATATTCCCTATTGGGATCATATGTGAACCCCAAATCCTGGGTGTTTTAGAAGGAAAATGTAAGGCTGCTGTTAAAAATAGAAGAAGCAGTGGGGTGGTGGTGGTACACACCTCTAATCCAGCACTAGGGGAGCAGAGGCAGGCAAACCTCTGAGTTCGAGGCCAGCCTGGTCTACAGAGCAAGTTCCAGGACAGCCAGGGCTACACAGAGAAACCCTCTCTCTCTCTCTCTCTCTCTCTCTCTCTCTCTCTCTCTCTCTCTCTCTCACACACACACACACACACACACACACACACACACACACATACACACACAGAGAGCATTCATTATTAGCATATTCAAATACTAAATTCAAATTTGGCTCCATTAAGACCCAGGGGCAACTAAACCCAGCCTTTTTGTGTACCAGGACTCCTGCCAAACAAGCTAGCATCACTACCAATGACAGCCATGTCTGATCAGGAGATAGAGCCAAGCATATCTTCTGGAAAATTCTTTTCATTATTTTATTTCTGAGACAGGGTCTTGTGTACCCACACTAGCCTTAAGCACACCTTAGACTTCTGATGTTCCTGCTTCTATCTCTCAAGTGCCTAGATAACAGATATGTGCCACTGACCCAGGTTGGGTGGTGCTAGGGTTTGAAGCCAGGGTTTCCTACTAGCCTGCTTCCCACTGAGCTTCATCTTCAACCCATATTTTTCTCTCTTTAAAGAAAGGTAATAAGTCTGTGATTACACAATTTGTCTAGCAAGTGGCATGCTAAAGGGTGTTGTCAAGTATGTAATTACAGTAGTTATTCTAACAAGTGAATGCATGCTGATAACAGGAGGTTTAGGATGTGAAAACACAGTATAAGTCAGATATCCTTTCTTTCTGGAGAAACTCAGTACACATCATGTGCTATCCGGATGAATGAAAACAGATAAAAAAAAATGTGCCCTTGGTACTATCAATACTTCTCATGGAATTATCACTTAACCCATACTATAGAGCCAGCTCATTCTTATTTTTAAGATTCTCCTGAACTTCTTGCCTTTCAGCTTCTCCAAACACTCTCATTCCTGACACAGTTTGTTATGAGTACAAGCAACAACAAAACACATACATTTTAGTATTGTTCTAACTATGGGAGTCAGAGAAAAAGATCAGTAGATAAATATAATCATATCAAAATAAATATACTTATATTGGAATTAAACATATGGCACAGCAATAGCCAAAAATTACAATGTTTAAAATTTGAAACTTTGCACGATTTTCATTAAATTAATTTTTCCACACAAGCTATTTAAGTGAATTGATTTTAATATAGTTAAACTTACTTAGCCAGTGCCTCAGGTGAGTAAGAAACAAAGTTATCTATGCTCTGGAGCCTCATGGGTCCCTCCTGCTCGCCCTTTATTGTCTGGTGCCCATTTCAGGTGTACTGTCTGAAATTCACAAAGCCCTGAGACGTAACTTACTGGATGCACTAGCAATATTTAGAGAATAAGAGCCCAGGGTTCGCTGACATCTCCCAGTTTCTAGAGATGATCATCAGCTGCCATGCTGGTGAGAGAAGAATCTCCCCACCAGAGCAAAACTTTTCCCCAGCTCTAGCCCAGTTATGCCTCTAGATCATAAATGCCCAAGGCACGCATTTTTACATCCACCTGATTTTGAACTAGTTAGAGAAAAATTTAGACTGTGGAAACTGAAACTCTAGGGGAGACAAGAATTTATTGCAGAAAAAGCTTGAAAATAAAATAGATGTTAGTCGAATAGTAACTGCTAGGAGCGGGGTTCCAAGCAGAACGACATTCTCTACAGAAATTCAGAATACAAAACACTGAGTCTGGGCACTCCTACATATGATACCCCAGTAATAAGGTGGAGCTGTGTGCGTGATCGCACAGGTTGATCACTAGTGAAAGTTTCCCAATGCCAAGAGCCAATACATTGTGAAAGAGCTTTCCTCAGGGAACATGTGCAAACCTTATTACAGAGTCATTAAACTCCATGGATACTAGAAAATGAAACTGGAATATATTATGTACCACAACCTTGGGCAGTCTTTGTATATGATGGAAATATTTTCTGTCTGCCTTTAATTTCTATAATTTTGAAAGTCATTTCTTAGACACATATTGCTATTATTCTACTCTAAGTTTTATCCTTTTGAAAACTGGTAATGTTTTATTCCAGAATCAGATCGTTGTTATGAAACTTCTATCCAAAAACTTGAAATAATTGTTTAGTTCAAATTAAATGGATAAAAGTGCGCTCCCAGAGACTACTAAGTAACTGTGTGCCATAGGAATGTCCACTTGAGCTATTATAACAAAATAACTTCTTTCTGGGAAGTCTATAAGCAACAGAATTTCATTTCTTATGGTACTAGGGCCTGGGAAGTTACAAAGCAAGGGCATTGTGGCTGCTTGCAAGTTCTGTGAATTAGAAATAAAGTAACTATAAAGATTCAGGTACAGTTACTTGGTGTTTCACATCTAAATCTTTGGGCATCTGCCCTGGTGCATGGTGGAAAATGAAGGCACAGCCTTAGTTTTCAAAAGACTCTTCACTTACAAAGTGCTGTTCACTAAGCAGTCTTTACCCTCATGGTGCTGTTCACTAAGTACTCTTTATCCTCATGGCTTGACCTTTTATCTTTATCCTATACTCAACTCTCCTGGGTATCTGGGTTGACTTTTCCACTTTCTCTTCTGCTCCCCTCTTCTCCCACACATCCACCCCACTGTCACTTGTAAGGAGCTTTGTCACCAGCAGGCTACCTCACAGGGTTTGTCTCCCAGCACCAATCTTCTGCTCTGGGGTTATCTAGGTTTTCCTATAGAATCTTCTTTCCAGTTTAAATAAATAATAATTAAACTACACTTCAAGTAAGTGTCTCGGTCTAAAATAAAGTAGCCTTGCTGTCTCTGTTAGAATCACAACCGTATAATCACTTGAGAGAAAATTCATGGGGCTTGATCTTCCTTAATCTAAGAATATAAGGTATCTTTCTGTGAGTTCTACCACTGTCAGTGGCCACAAGCAGAGGTGTTTTATTTTACATTTTTAGGGAGTACAATAGCACACCTGTAGATTTCAGAGAACAGCTTGCAGGAGTCAGCTCTCCTTTTTCACCACATGGGTCCAGAGGATCAAACTCAGGTGGTCAGGCATGGTAGCAAACATCCTTACTGGCTTGCTCCATGTCTCTAGGTCCGGTACTGGGGTTTAAAGTATCTGTCCTCACAGTCTGTTTCCCTTTTCCCTGCAACCTTGTTTGTGGCAATTATAAACAGAGTTGTTTGCACTTTGCTGTTTCTCTCTAGTGGTTGTGTGCATGTATGAACACTGTTGGTTTGGGTGCATGAGCTCTGCTCCCTCTCATTTTATTGAACCTTCCTTCTGCTTCTGGTAGGATTTCAGCTAGACTCTCTTGAGAGCGCCTCGTATGCAGACAGAGTATAATCAGACGGAACTTGTATTGCCTGCTCCTTTCAGCCACTCTAACATCTTTCTCTTGTGCAGAGTAGTAGCTTCAACAGATACCAAATAATGGAATTATACTGGGCATTCTTCTGAAAGCAGCAGAAATGACACCAAGGTTTCCCTATTGAGCCATGTGTTTATCAGACACTGGATTTGCATCAGTGGTCATGATTATTGCTCTGTATTGTATTGCAAATACAATCTATTCTCATATTTTATCTGAAGACATGGTTTTGTCAGAGGCTGTATCTCTGATCATGGTTATCTTTTTGTATTGTATTTTTAAATACAATCTATTCATTTCTGGAAAAAAAAAATGTACCTTGTAGTAATGAGCTATACTACGTGTTTAGTAAATAGTATTTTATTTAGAATTTTTTTAAAAAATCTCTAGTTGTGGCTTTCTTTCTTGTGTGGCTTCAATTAAATGTGTACTTTCAACATGGTCATTTCCAAAACAATTTGAGACTTTTTCTTAATTTCGTGTGCTTCAGAACATTGCACCCTTGTCTTAGGGTTTCTATTTCTGAGAAGAGACACCATGGCCAAGGCAACTCTTATTAAGGGCAACAGTTAATGAGGGCTGGCTTACAAGATCTGAGGTTCAGTCCATTATCATCACGGCAGGAAGCACAGCAGCATCCAGACAGACGTGGTACTAGAGAAGCTGAGAGTCATACATCTTTTTCTGAAGACAAACAGAAGAAGACCGTCTTTAGGGAGTTAGGAGAAGGGTGTCCTAAGTGATAACTCAAAGCCCATGTCCAAAGTGATAAACTTCTTCCAACAAGGCCACAACTCCTCATAGTGCCACTCCCTGGGCCAAGCATATTCAAGTCACCACATTCCACTTCCTGGCCCCCACAGGCTTGTTCAAACATATGAGTCTATGGGGGGGGGGCGTGCCTAAACAAAGCATAAATGAAAAATACATTTAGTCCAACTTCAAAAGTTCCCATAGTTTATATCAGTCTCAACAAAGTTAAAAGTTCAAAGTCTCTGATAATCAATCACTTAATTGTAATCCTAATAAAGCCAAAATCAAAAGGCAGATCACATACCTTAAACATCACAGTATATACATTACCATTCCAAAGTGTCATAGTGAGGAAATTCTGGACCAAATAAGACCACAAACCAGCTGGGGAAAGTCCAAACTCTACATCTCCATCTCCGGTGTCAAAGAGCTGTTCAGATCTCTGATTTCTTCCATCTTTGTTGACTTCAACAAGCTACTTTCCCTTGGGCTGGCTCCACTCCCTGTTAGCAGCTTTCCTCGGCAGGAAAAGCCATGGCTCTGGCATCTCTAACATCTTGGGTTCTCCAAGTAATGAGCTATAGTATATGTTTAGTAAATAGTGTTTTATTTAGAATTTGTTTAAAAATATCTCTAATTGTGGTTTTCTTTCAAATTCAACTTTACATACAGCTTCTTGTTCCAATATCTAGGCTCCTTCTCAAAAGCTCTTGGATCACTTCTCCAGCTCTGCCCTCTGTAGGACTCTAGACTCTGGTTAACTCCATTCCACTGTTGCTGTTCTTGGTGATCATCCCATAGTACATATCCAATATGCTGGGGTCTTCTGCTGCACCAGGCTTCACCAATAGCCTGTCACAGGCTCTCTTCTTCTTCTTCTTCTTCTTCTTCTTCTTCTTCTTCTTCTTCTTCTTCTTCTTCTTCTTCTTCTTCTTCTTCTTCTTTTCTTCTTCTTCTTCTTCTTCTTCTTCTTCTTCTTCTTCTTCTTCTTCTTCTTCTTCTTCTTCTTCTTCTTCTCCTTCTCCTTCTCCTTCTCCTCCTCCTCCTCCTCCTCCTTCTTCTTCTGTTCTTTTGTTGTCGTTTTTCTTGTTTTATTAGACTTTTGTTTACATTTCAAATGTTATCCCCTTTCCTTGTTTCCCCTCCGAAAACCCCCTATCCCATTCCCCCTCCCTCTGCTCACTGACCCGCCCACTCCCACTTCCCTGTCCTGGCATCCCCAGCACTGGGGCATCGAGCACAGGCTCTCTTCATGGTGCCATGTCTCAGATTCCTTGCATGGCCCCTTCAGTCCTGAGCCATCAACTACAACTGAGGCTGCACCTTCACCAGTGGCCTTCCATGGCCTCTTATGGTGCCAAGCCTCAGCTCCTCTTCATGACTCCTTCATGCCTTCAAACCCAGTGCTACCTATGTGATTCTTACACTTTACCAAGTCCAGCTGCCACGTGTGGTACAACCTGGCCTATCTCTGGAACATGGCTTCTTTGAGCTTTCAGAAAACATGTCCCAGAAGATTTTACCTCAGTGATGCAAGTCTCTTCTTAATCATCACTAGTTTCTTAGCTCCAGCAAACTAGCATCAATCGTCCTAGTAGTCCCTTCTATCCTGGTCTCTAGAGCCAGAGCCATGTGGTTGAATCTGCTGAGTTCTGTTGCTTACTGGGGCTGAAACATAACCCACCTTGTTCTACGACATTATCACCAGCTTTCTGTTCTCCAACTCTTTCACTCCCTAAGCTTAGCTGTCCTGGAACTTGCTTCCCAGTATCCTGACCTAAGACACATTGCTTATATGAAGCATCATTTATAGAGATTATGGACACATTGGGGGTACACTCAGCTTTCAGGCCCCTTTGCAATGGGACATTCACTCTATATCCTATGAATCAAGAATTAATAAACTGGGAACCAAAATATCACAAATAGAATGTGACTCATCCCCAGGCTATAATGGGTGGCTTCTGCTCACTTATGCCAACCCATATTCACCCATGGGAACCAACATTCACAAGACTTGAAAACTAGCTTCTGCTTTGACACAAGCAGGATCTTCATCTGACGAGTGGGAGGACTGCATCTTACAGAACCCGAGAGTCCTCTGGCAGTATTCTGTATTTCTACTCTACAACCATAGGATGAGAGGCTTAAGAAAAACTTGTTTACTGGGAGGCTTCAATACATCTGTGTCTGTAGTAATCTCTTGCTTATATTTTCAATATCAAACTCTATTTTCCAATTCATAAAGAAATAATACCATTGAATCACTCCCTGTCGTATTTGAGGGAGGGGAGAAATGACAAAAATATCTTCTGTTCTCCCCAGATTGAAACTGCCACCCTTGAACCTGGCTGATCCTAATAAAAAATGTTTAGAGTTTTCATGCTAATATCTAATTCTTGAGCATCTAATTTTCACTTCTTCTGGTTCTTACTTTCCAATCCTTTTGTTTCATGCCTTATCACCTTCTCCCTGAGTTCTTTTTTCTCTCCATTTCTCTGGCATTTACTCCCCACTGCACAACATCTATGCTTTATACTGTTGTGGCGGTCCTCAGCCTGTTACCTAAGCCTCCTCCCTCTGCTCATTCTTGAAGCTTCACTGGACCCACCCAGAAACAGCAATGTCATTGTCCTGGTCAAAAGGTTCCTTAGCAGCCTCATTGTCATCTAGAATGTAAAATCTAGCTAGCATCTGTCTTAAGAGTGGCATTCAAGACCATCTGCCAAGTGGATACTTGCCTTCTGAGCTTAATACCTAGCATTTTGTTTACAAATCTCCCACTGGTACCAAAATAAACTTATCATTAGCAGAGAGAGAGAGAGCGAGCATGTTCTTTATCCTGTCCACACCTTGTACACTATCTTCATACTACTCATGATATGCCATCTCTCAGGACCTGTTCAAATCCTGAATGAAGTTCTAATGAAAGCTTCCAAAATATGATTCTGTGTGTGAAATAGTAAGAGTCTCTCTCTCTCTCTCTCTCTCTCTCTCTCTCTCTCTCTCTCTCTCTCACACACACACACACACACACACACACACACACACACACACACACACACACACACCACATCTTATTTCAGACCCTCTGTCTTTATACTGTCTCCCCAAATATGTGCTAAAGGATGAGACTGTCTTAAGTGTCTTACGTCTCCAGTGTTACTTAGCTTTGTGCTGGCACATTGTGGGTAAGATTAATGAAAAGTGAATCAGCAAATAATGCATTTCTTGAGCCGCATAATTGTACTAAGTATGGCAGAGCCTGGAGTCAAGCAGCGTTAAGAATTAATGAGGGGCAAAGGGAAAGCAGCTTCTTTTTTTCCGACAGCTCTAATTTTCACAGAATCAAAAGAAGCCAGGGCCTCGGGAGCCACAGTGTCTACTATCAAACCGTAGTCTGAGCTAGATAGAGTACGTGTGTGCCAGCCATCCGAACACTGGAACACTTTAAGGAAGAGTTAGAAATATTAGTCTGCATCACTCAAAATACCTGCTTTAATGAAGCTAGAATCTGAAAATGCTTTCTCTATCAAGAGAATGTCCTCGTTAACTGTACCCCAACATTCCATGGATCCTGTTAACTCTTTCAATTAGAAAAATGGCCCCCAGGTACCCTGGGAGAGGTGGCTGACTGGCTTGGGCTTCTCCCCGCTGACAAGTGACTGTGAACTCCATCTTCAGGACCCCCAACCAGGAGGCAGCTCACCTAGGGAACAACTGAGCCAAGAGGATCTCTGGACCCAAGGAAAGCATGCCAGTTATGGTGTATAGTTGTTTTTAGCTTTCCCTGCAGGAAGAAAGTATAAGGGGTTTGACTGGTATGCTATATTCTACTTTTGTTCTTCTTGAAGCAGGGTAGCTGCTGGCTTGAGAACTAATCACGTCCTCAAAAGATCACTGAGAAACTAAATCCCACCACAGAGGAAGGGGACGGTAGAAAGACAGCATGTCCTGGACACCCAAGTCCTGGTAAGAATTCGAAGTCACCAGGAGCCAGGCAAGCGATAAACATAGGTAGGAGGCAGTGAGCCTGGCCCCCAACTTCTCTAAGGAGGAAAGAAAGGGGCAGACTCTGCTGTGGGTAGTGGACTGACCCTCTGCTAACTACAGCCAGAGCATACACACATGTCATTTGTGTCCTTCTTCCTTCCCCCACTCCTCAGGTTTCTCTCTGAATTCTCACAGTTTCATAATCTTCCCTTTGCTCCCTGTCTGGTCCTAGTTTTGTCCTGTAACAGAAGATGCAAGCTGGAGGGGAGGGGAGAAGATAGAAATAGAGGTCACTCAGGCTTCAGCATCTAGTCCTCACTGGAGCAACTCTCAACTTAGAACACGTCTGCATGAGTGCTTTGCAAGTCTCTCTGCACTGTTTGCACTCGGAGAAGTAAATCTTATTAAAAATGGAAGTCCTGCTCCACTGCGGGGGGGGGGGGGGACAATTTACATATCATCTCTTTAAAGAAATGGTTCATACATAAATTTATCAAAGAATTTAAGAGTCCAGAAAAAAAAAATCTGAGGCTAAGCCAGCACTCTGCACAGACTCCACACCACACAGAATCCACACTTCAGCAAACAGCAGTGTGCACACGTACATAGCAGGGCTGGGGAGCATCCTGATCCCACCCCCTTGACTTTCAGTTGCAGGACCTTGAAAATTGAATTTGTATTGGACTCTCCCACACAGACTGACACAATCGCTCTAATTACAGTCTCCTAGGGAGCTTCTTCTTAGAGGATTTCATGGGAATTCTGGTTTCAGAATGTGTATATTCACACGTATCCATGCGGACAGAGGAATAATTTTGGATTCCTAGTTTTCTGGGGTCTCCCCAGACAGCGTTCATCCTTATAGTATTTTAAAGACCTTAAATTTAGGGTTTGTTTCCAAGGATTCCAGCATGCTGTTTTTGTTAACAACCTTCCTTTGGCTATGAGCAAATGGGCTGTGTCTTGTGAAAAGTGAGTCATGAAATGTCCAGGACTTCTTTTCATGCTAGTTAGACTATTTGTCAACTCCTAACAACTGATCAAATTTGGGTGGAAGGAGAAGGTAAAAGTTTGGAGAGAGCCATGGAAGAGAGTAGCCCCCGTTTTATAGGTCAGAGACTAGTTATTTAGGGAGCTTTATGTGCACTAATATGTGTGCCTGTGTGCGTGTGTGTGTGTGTGTGTGTGTGTGTGATATGTGCATGTGTGTGGTATGTACATGTGTGTGGTGTGTGTGTCTGTGTGCAGGGCTCTTTGTGTTTGTGTGTGTGGTATGTGTATATGTGGTGTGTGTGATGCATATGTCTGTCTGTGTATCTGTCAGAGGACAACCTCCAGTGTCAGTCCTAACTTTTCACATTGTTGGAAAGGGGGTCTCTTGTTTGCCCCTGCAGGCTAGCTGTCCTACAAGCTCCCAGGACTTCTCTGGTCCTCACTTCCTGGTTCACTGAAGGAGTGCTGGGGTTGCTTTTTGGGGTTCAAACTCAGAGCTGATCCTCATATCTGTACAACAAGCAGTGTGCCCATTGAGTCATATCTTCAACACCTTGAAGAGATTTTTGTTTAAGTAGCCATTGAGTAAGTGTAGCCTCAAAATGCTCTGCTCTCACCATGTATTGAGAGAATCTAAACCACAGTGATGATAACTGGAGGTATCTTACAAACTGCCTCCGGCAATCCTGACAGAGATGTTATAATTCTTTCCACTGGGCGCAGGCAGAAGCTCACTTTCACTGTTCTATAAATCATTCCACAAAAAAATGATATGCTTCTCGGGTTTTATAAGCCCTAAGCATCTGCAGTTGTACGACCCCTAAATAGACTAGCAAGGTGGGACATAACTTGCAGCTGCTCCCTTGGTGCCTCTATGCAACCTCACAGAGTTGGGGGGGAGATTCTCCTCTCAGACACAGAAAGGGCTGAGTGTGCTACCTGCTTCCTCCTGTCTATCCCTGTAGCTTCTGTGGGAGGAAGAAAGCGTTAGGACTTCCAATGTGAATCTCCCTGCACTTCCATTGTTATTATGAATTTGTGGCATTATTCTTAGGTGTAAGATTTGGGAAATAAAAATTTTATATAGACACCTAAAATCATATATACATATATATGTGTATATACACACATACATAGTATTTATTATATTAAATATATATTTACATATATGTACATGTATATGCATATACATGTTCATATATTATGTGATGCATGTATGATATATGTATATATACATATATATGGCTTTAGTTTTCTATATAAAAATAATTGGTATCTATATAATAATAGGTATCAATACATATACATATATATGTGACAAAAAATAAAATCGGAAATATCTAGGGAGAAAGAGGACAGTAATAGGAGTGGATGGGAACATGAAGGTAGGGCTTATAGAGAAACGTATCCAATGTACAATATTTGCTTGTATTAAAGTGCCCTTTGTATGAGCCAGATGATGGAAAGCAGAGCTGTGAAGTGATGTCTTCTGGGCCTGACATGGCCGTTGCACTATGAGCTCATAGCAGCTGTAGCCACCTGCACAAGAGTGGGTCCGTCAATATTCCATCATAGATGGGAGAGGGACTCAAGTGGGCTGGCGCCTCCATGACAAGCCATTGTCTTCCGTGGCGTGCCCACTGGTGAGTGCCCATGCTCCAGCAGATATCCATCTATCCATGATCAAATGAGTCTTAAAATAAACCAAAAACAAAACAAGAATACATGAAAGTGAGACAATGGATGCTTACCAAAAAAGGTGACGCTCATGAGGCTCAGATGATGAGAAGGAAGGGTGAAGAGATCAATGTAAGCAGGAAGTATTATAATATATGTATAAACAGTTGATCATTTTACATATTTCTTGTGTAGTTACAGTGCCATGTGCAATGAACATATACAAAGAGAAAAGACATTTAAAGATTCAAGACACACATACAGACACGTGCCCCTAAATCACACCCCACCCCCCACCCTGGAATGAGATCAGAGCCAAGTCCAGATCTCAAGCAGCTGCCATGGGCACAGTTAAAAGCTCCTTCTCAAGGATGCTGTCAGTTGTGCTAACCTCAGAGTGGGACTGGTCATTTTGTCTGCACTGACCATTTCATGCTGATATGGTCTGCAACCCTAAACAGGACAACCTACAGGAGGGGTTCTCCCTTCAGACATTGATTCCTCAGCCCTAGCCCCAGACTATGAAATGTAACCGTAGAGCAGACATGTTCTGAGCTTGACTCTGTGCCATGTCACAAGCCTTCATACTTCTGTGCCCTGGGCAACCTAAACAAAGACCCCATAGCTATATTCCACTTTCACCTTGCTCTCGAGGTACAAGATGTTCATAAAACACACACTCTTTAGTGTTCCAAACCACTGAGCCTTGTTTCAGCTTCAGGGTAGACCTCTACTGACATTTAAAGACATCAGTACTCTACTGAGTCAGTTACCTCTACTGAGGCACTAGACTTCAAAGGGCGGGTGTCCCCACAGTGTCCGAGTGTGCCAACTAAGACAAAAGTCAGGGGTCAGCAGGACTTAGAAGGGAAGCACATTCTGGATAGAAGGTGAAGGAATGAGGTCATCTGAATCCCACTACTCACACGGATCCTGAAAGCTGAAGGAAATAAAAGCCAATGTTCATAGACCACAAGTAGGCCCAGGTGTCTCCCCAGCATCTTGTATCTTAGTAACTTTTCCCATTGTTGTGGAAAACTACCTCACAAGAAGCAACATAAGAAAGGACAGGTTTGCTGTGGCCTACAGTTCCAAAGGCAAGAAGACATATTGGCAAGAGATGGCTGTTAATGCTGTGCCCATGGTCAGAAAGCAAACAGTGACTAGGAAATGCAGCCAGTTATGAAATGTCAATCCTGTCCCTGGTGAGCCACTTCGTCCAATGAGGATTTACCTCCTAAGTTTTCCACAACCTTCCCAAACAGCACTGCTACCTAGGAAGTGAGCTTTCAAAGGCATGAGCTTGTGACAAACAGATATTCAAATCACACTTAGGGCCACCTCTTCAAAAAAAATGCAAATGTGTCTGCAGGGCAGAGGCCAGGCTGGGACTCCTTCTTGGGCCCTCACTGTGTTCTGTGTCAAACACTTCCCAGTCGGTGACTCTCTCTCTCTCTCTCTCTCTCTCTCTCTCTCTCTCTCTCTCTCTCTCTCAAGATACAGCTGTCATTCTGGAGGGCAGGGACCTATGGGAAAACTTCTGGATGTTGAATTCATGTTGTTATGCCACACATGATTGAGAGCCCAACCTCTTAAAGTGTCAGCAGGAGCCCCTGCACTGGCTCCCTTTTCTCCCCCCAGAGATAGGTTTGCATGCAACTGTCACTTCTTTCTTTCTAATATCAATATTTCCACAGATTCTACAACAACAACAAAAAAATCCTTATGTCCTACCAGAACAGCAGCCACTGGGGCAAAACTCAAGGATGGCCATGCTGTTCCTAGTCCCGGCTCTCAGAATGATGTCTATCAAAACAGAACCTGACTTTTGCGTGGCTGTACAATTGTTCAATGAGAACAATTAAATGGGAGGAAATATTTATTTTTACTGTGGTTTGCGAGATTTCAGTCCATAAGACAGAGAATCTTGCATCTTAGTGGGCTAGGAAGTAAGAAAAGGGAACTATCCATATTTGTCTTAGTTATGATTTTACTGCTGTGAACAGACACCATGACCAAGGCAACTCTTACAAGGACAACATTTAATTAGGGGTAGCTCACAAGTTCAGATATTCTGTCCATTAACAGAAGCATGGCAGTGTCCAGGCAGGCATAGTGCAGGAGAAGCTGAGAGTTCAACATCTTGTTCTGAAGGCAAATAAGAGAAGACTGGTTTCCAGACAGCTAGGATGAGATTCTAAAATCCCACACCCACAGTGACACACTTTCTCCAACAAGGCCACACCTCCAAATAGTGCCACTCCCTGGGCCAAGAATATTCAAACCACCACAATACTCCACTTGCTTTTTCTTTACCCTCTTTTGTTCCATGAAGGTTCCCAGTCCAAAGGATGGTGCTATCACATTCAGAAAGAAACTTTCCCATCAGTTGGTCATTGTTGGAAACATAAATATACCCTGAGGCATGTCTAACAAGTCTCCTATATGGTTTTAAATATAGTCAAGTTCAAAATGAAGATTAATCACCATACTACCATGGATGTCACCATTTAAGCACCAAGACTGGTGTCTACAGGAAGGTTGAAAAGTCCTTTACGCTCTTCCGGTCAGAAAAGCACCGGGGCAGCTGGGGCGCAGGGTCGGCTGACACTCGCCAGCTACCCACAACACCCGCCACAGGATCTTAAGACTTCTGGAGAGTGGAACACAGCTTCTGCTCCAATCCAATTGCACGCGGGACCAGAGACTGCATTAGTTAGGGAAGCAGAAAACCGGCCTGAGTAGGACCACAGGCCTCTTCCGGCTGGACCAGCACCGGGGTACCGTCAGCTACCCACGACCCCCGCCGCAGGATTTAGAGACTGCTGGTGAGTGGAACACAGCTTCTGCTCCAATCTTTAAACAGTGACAACGATAACAACTAACCCCAGAGATTACCAGATGGCGAAAGGTAAACGTAATAATCTTACTAACAGAAACAAAGACCACTCACCATCATCAGAACCCAGCACCCCCACTTCGCCCAGTCCAGGGCACCCCAACACACCGGAAAAGCTAGACACGGATCTAAAAGCACATCTCCTGATGATGGTAGGGGACTTCAAGAAGGACTTTAATAACACACTTAAAGAAATACAGGAGAACACTGCTAAACAGGCAGAAGACACTAAAGAGGAAGCACAAAAATCCCTTAAAGAATTGCAGGAGAACACTGCTAAAGAGTTACAAATCCTTAAAGAAAAACAGGATAACATAATCAAACAGGTAGAAGTCCTTACAGAAAAACAGGAAAACACATCCAAACATGATGGAAATGAACAAAACCATACTAGACCTAAAAAGGGAAGTAGACACAATAAAGAAAACCCAAAATGAGGCAACACTGGAGATAGAAACCCTAGGAAAGAAATCTGGAACCATAGATACGAGCATCAGCAACAGAATACAAGAGATGGAAGAGAGAATCTCAGGTGCAGAAGATTCCATAGAGAACATCGGCACAACAATCAAGGAAAATGTAAAATGCAAAAAGAACCTAACTCAAAACATCCAAGAAATACAGGACACAATGAGAAGACCAAACCTACGGATAATAGGAGTGGATGAGAATGAAGATTTTCAACTCAAAGGACCAGCAAACATCTTCAACAAAATTATAGAAGAAAACTTCCCAAATCTAAAGAAAGAGATGCCCATGAACATACAAGAAGCCTACAGAACTCCAAATAGACTGGACCAGAAAAGAAATACCTCCCGACACATAATAATCAGAACAACAAATGCTCTAAATAAAGATAGAATACTAAAAGCAGTAAGAGAAAAAGGCCAAGTAACATATAAAGGCAAGCCTATCAGAATTACACCAGATTTTTCACCAGAGACTATGAAAGCCAGAAGATCCTGGACGGATGTTATACAGACACTAAAAGAACACAAATTCCAGCCCAGGCTACTATACCCAGCCAAACTCTCAATTAACATAGATGGAGAAACCAAAGTATTCCACGACAAAACCAAATTCACACATTATCTCTCCACGAATCCAGCCCTTCAAAGGATAATAACAGAAAAAAACCAATACAAGGACAGGAACCACGCCCTAGAAACAACAAGAAAATAATCCCTCAACAAACCTAAAAGAAGACAGCCACAAGAACAAAATGCCAACTTTAACAACAAAAATAACAGGAAACAACAATTACTTTTCCTTAATATCTCTTAATATCAATGGACTCAACTCCCCGATAAAAAGACATAGACTAACAAACTGGCTACACAAACAAGACTCAACATTTTGCTGCTTACAGGAAACTCATCTCAGAGAAAAGGATAGACACTACCTCAGAATGAAAGGCTGGAAAACAATTTTCCAAGCAAATGGCATGAAGAAACAAGCTGGAGTAGCCATTCTAATATCTGATAAGATTGACTTCCAACCCAAAGTCATTAAAAAAGACAGGGAGGGACACTTCATACTCATCAAAGGTAAAATCCTCCAAGAGGAAATATCAATCCTGAATATCTATGCTCCAAATACAAAGGCAGCCACATTCATTAAAGAAACTTTAGTAAATCTCAAAGCACACATTGCACCTCATACAATAATAGTGGGAGACTTCAACACACCACTTTCACCAATGGACAGATCATGGAAACAGAAACTAAACAGGGACACAGAGAAACTAAGAGAAATTATGAATCAAATGGATCTGGCAGATATCTACAGAACATTATATCCTAAAACAAAAGGATATACCTTCTTCTCAGCACCACATGGTACCTATTCCAAAATTGACCACATAATTGGTCACAAAACAGGCCTCAACAGATACAAAAATATTGAAATTGTCCCATGCATCCTATCAGATCACCATGGACTAAGGCTGATCTTCAATAACAAAATAAATAATAGAAAGCCAACCTTCACGTGGAAACTGAACAACACTCTTCTCAATGATACCTTGGTCAAGGAAGGAATAAAGAAAGAAATTAAGGACTTTTTAGAGTTCAATGAAAATGAAGCCACAACATACCCAAACTTATGGGACGCAATGAAAGCATTTCTAAGAGGAAAACTCATAGCTTTGAGTGCCTCCAAAAGGAAACTAGAGAGAGCACACATTAGCAGCTTGACAACACACCTAAAAGCACTAGAACAAAAGGAAGCAAATTCACCCAAGAGGAGTAGACGGCAGGAAATAATCAAACTCAGGGGTGAAATCAACCAAGTGGAAACAAGAAAAACTATTCAAAGAATCAACCAATCAAGGAGCTGGTTCTTTGAGAAGATCAACAAGATAGATAAACCCTTAGCCAGACTCACTAGAGGGCACAGGGAAAGCATCCTAATTAACAAAATCAGAAATGAAAAAGGAGACATAACAACAGATCCTGAAGACATCCAAAACACCATCAGATCCTTCTACCAAAGACTATACTCAACAAAACTGGAGAACCTGGATGAAATGGAGAAGTTCCTAGACAGATACCAGGTACCAAAGTTGAATCAAGATCAGGTTAATGATCTAAACAGCCCTATATCCCCCAAAGAAATAGAAGCAGTCATTAATAGTCTCCCAACTAAAAAAAGCCCAGGACCAGATGGGTTTACTGCAGAGTTCTATCAGACCTTCAAAGAAGATCTAATCCCAGTTCTTCACAAACTATTCCACAAAATAGAAACAGAAGGTACTCTACCAAACTCATTCTATGAAGCCACAATTACTCTGATACCTAAACCACAAAAAGACCCAACAAAGATAGAAAACTTCAGACCAATATCCCTTATGAATACTGATGCAAAAATCCTCAATAAAGTTCTTGCTAACCGAATCCAAGAACACATCAAAACAATCATCCATCCTGACCAAGTAGGTTTCATCCCAGGGATGCAGGGATGGTTCAATATACGGAAATCCATCAACGTAATCCAGTATATAAACAAACTCAAAGACAAAAACCACGTGGTCATCTCGTTAGATGCGGAAAAAGCATTTGACAAGATCCAACACCCATTCATGATAAAAGTCTTGGAAAGATCAGGAATTCAAGGCCCATACCTAAACATGATAAAAGCAATCTACAGCAAACCAGTAGCCAACATCAAAGTAAATGGTGAGAAGCTTGAAGCAATCCCTCTAAAATCAGGGACTAGACAAGGCTGTCCACTTTCTCCATACCTATTCAACATTGTACTTGAAGTCCTAGCCAGAGCAATTCGACAACAAAAGGAGATCAAAGGGATACAAATTGGAAAAGATGAAGTCAAAATATCACTTTTTGCAGATGATATGATAGTATATATAAGTGACCCTAAAAATTCCACCAGAGAACTCCTAAGCCTGATAAACAGCTTCGGTGAAGTAGCTGGATATAAAATTAACTCAAACAAATCAATGGCCTTTCTCTACACAAAGAATAAACAGGCTGAGAAAGAAATTAGGGAAACAACACCCTTCTCAATAGTCACAAATAATATAAAATATCTTGGCGTGACTCTAACTAAGGAAGTGAAAGATCTGTATAATAAAAACTTCAAGTCTCTGAAGAAAGAAATTATAGAAGATCTCAGAAGATGGAAAGATCTCCCATGCTCATGGATTGGCAGGATCAACATTGTAAAAATGGCTATCTTGCCAAAAGCAATCTACAGATTCAATGCAATCCCCATCAAAATTCCAAATCAATTCTTCAACGAATTAGAAAGTGCAATCTGCAAATTCATCTGGAATAACAAAAAACCTAGGATAGCAAAAACTCTTCTCAAGGATAAAAGAACCTCTGGTGGAATCACCATGCCGGACCTAAAGCTCTACTACAGAGCAATTGTGATAAAAACTGCATGGTACTGGTATAGTGACAGACAAATAGACCAATGGAATAGAATTGAAGACCCAGAAATGAACCCACACACCTATGGTCACTTGATCTTCGACAAGGGAGCTAAAAACATCCAGTGGAAGAAAGACAGCATTTTCAACAAATGGTGCTGGCACAACTGGTTGTTAACATGTAGAAGAATGCGAATCGATCCATTCCTATCTCCTTGTACTAAGGTCAAGTCTAAGTGGATCAAGGAACTTCACATAAAACCAGAGACACTGAAACTTATAGAGAAGAAAGTGGGGAAAAGCCTTGAAGATATGGGCACAGGGGAAAAATTCCTGAATAGAACAGTAATGGCTTGTGCTGTAAGATCGAGAATTGACAAGTGGGACCTCATGAAACTACAAAGCTTCTGCAAGGCTAAAGACACCATCAATAAGACAAAAAAACCACCAACAGATTGGGAAAGGATCTTCACCTATCCTAAATCAGATAAGGGACTAATATCCAATATATATAAAGAACTCAAGAAGGTGGACTCCAGAAAGTCAAATAACCCCATTAAAAAATGGGGCTCAGAACTGAACAAAGAATTCTCACCTGAGGAATACCGAATGGCAGAGAAACACCTGAAAAAATGTTCAACATCCTTAATCATCAGGGAAATGCAAATCAAAACAACCCTGAGATTCCACCTCACACCAGTCAGAATGGCTAAGATCAAAAATTCAGGTGACAGCAGATGCTGGCGAGGATGTGGAGAAAGAGGAACACTCCTCCATTGTTGGTGGGATTGCAAGCTTGTACAACCACTCTGGAAATCAGTCTGGCGGTTCCTCTGAAAATTGGACATAGTACTACCGGAGGATCCAGCAATACCTCTCCTGGGCATATATCCAGAAGATGTCCCAACCGGTAAAAAGGACACATGCTCCACTATGTTCATAGCAGCCCTATTTATAATAGCCAGAAGCTGGAAAGAACCCAGATGTCCCTCAACAGAGGAATGGATACAGAAATTATGGTACATTTACACAATGGAGTACTACTCAGCTATTAAAAAGAATGAATTTATGAAATTCCTAGCCAAATGGATGGACCTGGAGGGCATCATCTTGAGTGAAGTAACACAATCACAAAAGAACTCACACAATATGTATTCATTGATAAGTGGATATTAGCCCAAAACTTAGGATACCCAAGATATAAGATACAATTTGATAAACGCATGAAACTCAAGAAGAATGAAGACCAAAGTGTGGACACTGTGCACCTTCTTAGAATTGGGAACAAAACACCCAGGGAAGGAGTTACAGAGACAAAGTTCGTAGCTGTGATGAAAGGATGGACCATTTAGAGACTGCTGTATCCAGGGATCCGTCCCATAATCAGCTTCTAAACGCTGACACCATTGCATACACTAGCAAGATTTTGCTGAAAGGACCCAAATATAGCTGTCTCTTGTGAGACGATGCCGGGGCCTAGCAAACACAGGAGTGGATGTTCACAGTCAGCTATTGGATGTATCACAGGGCTCCCAATGGAGAAGCTAGAGAAAGTACCCAAGGAGCTAAAGGGATCTGCAACCCTATTGTTGGAACAACATGATGTACTAACCAGAACCCCGGAGCTCTTGTCTCTAGCTGCATATGTATCGAAAGATGGCCTAGTCGGCCATCAATGGAAAGAGAGGCCCATTGGACTTGCAAACTTTATATGCCCCAATATAGGGGAATGCCAGGGCCAAAAGAATGGGAATGGGTGGGTAGGGAAGTGGGGGGCGCTATGGGGGACTTTTGGGATAGCATTGGAAATGTAATTGAGGAAAATATGTAATAAAAATATTAAAAATCAAAAAAAAACAAACAAAAAAAAAATTTTTTTTTATTTGGTTGGTTGAAGCTTGTACTCACTATGGAACATGAAACCTGATGGTAAATTATCAAACATAGTCTCTCATAATATATGAGAAAAAAATCTAGGGGTAAGAAAGTAAATGTATGTTGTCAAATATAATTTGTCATTCCTTCTTGAAAGAAAAAAAAAAAAAGAAAAGTCCCTTACAAGTGGGGTCCTTGAAGCCTAAGCTGTTCTGAGCACCCTCTGTGTCCCCTAGGCTTGGACACCAAACAAGCGCAGGTCATCGTTCTGTCCTCTGGGACCAAGTGTATCAGCGGTGAGCACATCAGTGACCAGGGGCTGGTTGTCAACGACTGTCATGCGGAGATCGTGGCCAGGCGGGCATTTCTTCACTTCCTCTACTCTCAGCTGGAGCTGCACTTGAGGTAAAGGGGCCCCTGGCATGGGCTGGACTGACACACCTCACTTAGTTAGTGAGAAGCCAGGCAACCAGGTAGTGGAAAGGAGACCAACAGCCAGCTCAGAGCATGTCATCCACTTATCTTGGCAGACCTCATACATAGCAAGTGACTGTGTACCACATACTATCTGTTTTTATTCAGACTTGGAACACCCTTTGAGTACCACACAGACCTTGAAGTGTTAAATTTCTAGATGTCTACATTATACACAACATCTTACTTCAAGAAATACCCTGTTTGCCTATAGGTTACACATACCAACAATAACCACCAGCATCACACAGAAGTTCGCAGGTGTATACATAGAAATACACCTTGCCACAACTCATTCAGTTTGGATTATTTTTCAATTAAAGCATCTGGGCAACTACTACAACATCCCTCAAACAACAACGTCTTTTATGAAACTCAAGTGTCAGCAAGACCAGCAAGCACAGCCATCCCTGGGCCTTCCATACCTTCAGTACGCTGTTTCTATAGCCAGCTACTCAAATTATAAACTTCAATGGAAAAAGACAACAATACAGTTCATAATACAGATCACATAGAGTTGAGGGTTTTGGTTGTTTGTTTGTTTGTTTGTTTGTTTTTTCAAAAAGAGCAACCACTCAAGAAGGGAGAGGCCAGGACAAAAAAAAAAAAAAAGATGCAATAGGAAAAAAAGGAGAAAGGGCGCAAAGAAGAGTAGAGGGGAGAAAGAGAAGAAAGGAAGAAAACAATGACTTCACTATCTCTTGGGAAACGGGAGACATTGCTCTCTGGAACTGTAATTCCATTGATTGAATTGAACGCGTGTTTGGTACAGTGTGGGATGACTTGGATCGATGTGCTTGCTCTCTGGTGAAAGTTTCATTTCAGCCATGAGAAGGTGCCCGGTTGACACTGACACCTCTACTCAATTCTGACAAAATTGTGTCCACCTCAAGCAGGGCTCACAGTTCAGTTACTTCTACAAAGGGAAAAAGGTCCCCTCTGCTCCCTGGTCAGTTTGGTTTGAGGAATTTCTCAGCCAGCACAGTTTCTTAGACAGTGTAGTGTTCTTCGTGTTGAGCTAGGGCCATTTCTCAGGGGCCAGGCTCATAAGTGGACTGTTGGTTTACTTCGTGTCCCTCGTCCCCATCTCCAGGCCAGGCTGTTTCCATTGTGCACACCAAAGGCAAAGCTGCTCTTACAAAATACGCAATGGCAATCTTGATATAGATGTTCACTATTTGTAGGCCTTGTCCTACAAGGTCAAGCCACTCTGTTCTGATGACCTTTGTTCTTCTTTCTCACATACTCACATTACCAAATATGTCCCATTCTCTAGACTTCTAGATGTCAATGTGACTAAAATCAATATTCACCTCTTCAATATCTCACCTCTTTCCTGGTACACACACACACACATTTTATGTGTGCATATACATGTGTGTGCATATGTGTGCTTGTGTATGTGTATGTGTGCATGTGGAGGTAATAGAATAACCTCAGATGTCATTCCTCAGAAGCCATCTACCTTGTTTGTTTTGAGACAGGACAACTCTCGCTGACCTGAAACTCCCCAAATAAGGTAAGCTGATTGGCTGGCAAGGCACAGGAATTGGCCCTGTCTCTCTGCCCACCCCCAGCAATAGGATCAAAAGCACATTCCAACAAACCTAGGTCTTATTTTACATAGGTTCTAGGGAGCAAACCAGGATCCTTATGTTTTCCAAGCTATCTCTCAAGTCTCCCATACACATTTTAATAAGGACTTTCTGGAGTAAAGAGGTACTAAGAAATATGCTCCAATACTGGAGTTTCTGATGTCATCGTGGCAGCCATTAGGGAAAAGCAGGCTGCCCCATGAACAGGAATCTCTCTGGATGACACATCAAACTCCTGCAGAAGCACGGGTAGATTTGATCCTGTGATACTTCATACACATTCCTGAACCAAGCTAGTCACAGGAGTTTAATTGCTGTGGTTCTCTTTGGCACAATGTTCTTCCCTGGCATCTACCATCCACCCTTTCTTATCCTTTGAAACAGGGTTTCTCAAATCGACTAATAATGGCATCTCAGAGAGGCTTTAGTCAGTGGCTCATTCATGTGACCTTGTTAGCATGTGCAGAAGTCACACAAAGGGAAGAAAGGCCTAAACATATCCCAAACAGACTCAAATAAAGGCAATGCCTTAATACACTCAATTAATTTTTATCTGAACCCCTGGACCGTGCACAGCAGCATGAACTATTGCCACATCCGTTCCAGGAAGCCTGGTGAAGGGTCAAATGGAAGAGATGAAAACTGGAAATCCCTCAAATGTGGGGAAGGATTTCCACTGAATACCCAGCTGCTCAGTTGGAATGTGTCTCTGTCACTGAAGACAATTTGGCCAACTCTGCCCAGATTTAGCAGCATTTTGGGCACTTGCACAACTGTCTGGAAAAGTCAAAGACAGTCACATCGCACCAATGTTCTGCAGGAGGGTACCAACAGTGGTTGCAAAGGACCTCGAGAACAAGTAAGGTTTCCCTCAATGGGCCTGGCGCTGCACTGGGTCCAAGACTGGGTGCAGTCACTCCCGGGACTATGGAAGAAGATCCATACATGATGGAGGAGTCCACTTGGGCAGAAGGATGTGGCAGCAAATGAGCTTGTCATAACCTCAAGGTTTCCTGGGGAGAGCATGTCTATTCATCTGCATGTGAGATCTCAAGGCCCTGCAGCACAGAATCCATCACCAATGGGGTAGAATGTGTATAAATAGCAAAAAATGGCAGAAAATAAACTTCCAGAGGCTTGCAAGGAGCCCAGGAGAACAAGCACAGCTCAGTTGTTCAATGCCTACTTTGTATCATCACTTCCTTGGGAGGCCAGGCTGCTGAGATGTGTGGTTAGGGACTATAAAGAAGGTTTTCCTGGAGCAATAGGAATACAAAGCTCCAAGGTCAGGAGGCATTGGTTTGTTCTAGATCTGCCCTGGATGCAAAGAAAAGCCAATTCTGCATTGTTTGCTGTTTCCACCTAGTCTGATGGTGCCTAAGCTCAGACACTGTTTAAAATCCCTCTTCCCTCTACTGTACGCATTGGTACCCACTAAAACTACTTTAGTCAGTGGTGCCCCAGGACACTCCATGAATGGGGCCTTGCAAGCACAGAGGATTATGGTTTATGGTAGATAACTGGCTTATAAAAGATAAAACAGCCTAGTAGCTGAAGAGATCGTTCAATTTGTAAAGTTAAATAGTCATACAGAATGAAGACCAGAGTATGACACTCAGAATTCATGCTTGAACAAACAAACAAACACAGCCAGGCATAGTGGCACATGCTTATAATTCCAGAGCTGAGGAGGAGGAGGCAGACCCCAGGAGCTCATTAGCCATCCTAGCCTAATTAGTGAGTTCCAGAACAACGAGAGACCCTGTGTCAAAAAAAAGTGGATGTCTGGATGTCATCTGACAACTGAGGAATAACAACTGAGGTTGTCCTCTGACCTACACATACAAAAACCACACATGCATGGGGGGGGGGAGGGGTGAATGATCAGGGAGGGTGGAGATGGAAACAGTTCTGCTGATTGAGTTTGTGACCTGTTTCTAAAATGTTCATGCAAGGGACAAGCAGCATATGATGCATACAAGAAGTAAAATCCGGGGAACTGGTAACCCTACGAAACAAGATAAAAGCAAGCTCCTGTTGGAACGTCTTCATTTGTTTTCTTATCAGTGACCTACGTCCTCTTTGTGTCCATAGCAAGCATCAAGAGGACCCCGAGAGATCAATATTCATACGTTTAAAGGAAGGAGGTTACAGGCTGCGAGAAAACATCCTCTTCCATCTCTACGTGAGCACATCCCCCTGTGGAGATGCCAGAGTCAACTCTCCATATGAAATCACCACAGACTGTAAGAAACTATATATTTTCCTTTTGTCCATAAACAATGCAACCCGGGTTCCTTCTGGCTAAGCTCTGGCCCAGGCCAGCTTGGCCCAGGCATCTTGAGTGTAGTGGGGATGGATGGGAGTTAATCACAGCTACAATTCACCAGACACCTCCAAAACCTCAGTCTGAATTGCTCAGGTCATTGGCAGAAAAGTAGTCCGGGGTCTAAAATTAGCTATTTAATTGCCATAGCACTTTGCTCTGTTTTAATAGGTCAGACATTCCCTATATCCCAGGCTGGAAAATGGAACCAAAGAGAAAGCAAATGAGAATTCTGTGGGGTAGAGGCAAGCTCAAACTAGCTCTTTTTTTGCCTTCGTCTGCAACTTGGGTGAGAAAGAAACTCAAATTTTGCAACATAGCCAGGGGCCAATGTAGTGTCAATTAACTTATAAATTCCATTGCTCAGCCCTTCACTAGGACCCACAGCTCCAGTCACCTCTGTCACCACTGTGCATGCCCAGGACAAGGCAGATGCCCACACCTCCTTGGAACCATTGACACCACTGCATCATGATGATCCAAGAGAAAAACCAAGGACTCTCACCTTCTCACTTAAATGATGTTATATTCTACTATTGTAACATGCATACATCTTATATACATTTGTGTGCATACCATACATAGATTCTTCCAAACTTTTTTCCATTTTAAATCTTCCCTTATTTGTTTATTTATGTGTAGGATGTGTGTGCATATGTGTGTGCATGCATGTGTGTGCATAGGCATACAGTACCCCTGTAGAGATCAGAAGACCGTTTGTTTATTTACTTACCTATTTATGTGTCTGTAAGTATGTTGTGTATATGTATGTGCATGTATATGTATATGTGTGTACAGGCACACAGTATACCTGCAAGCTCAGAAGACCATTTATGTATTGACTTATTTATTTATTTGTAAGTATGGTGTGTACATGTGTGTGCATGTATATGTATATGCGTATATAAGCACACAGTATACCTACAAGGATCAGAAGACAACCTCAGCATCACCCTCACCCTCCACTTTGTTTGAGACAGACCATCTTCTTTGTTGTTCATGGCTGTGTATACCAGACTCACTGGTCCATGGGCTTGGGATTCTCTTCTCTCAGCCTTCCATCTCACTTTAGGAATACTGAGATTACAGATGTGCAATACTGCACCAGGTTTACATGGTCTTCAAGCTTGCAAAGAAAGTTCCTATCACACCACACACACACACACACACACACACACACACTTTTTTTCTAAAAACTTTAGGGTAGGAAAGTGTTCAGTCTGCGGGTTTAGACTAATAGGCTAAACACTCATGTGGTTAAAGGCTCACTACTTCCTCCCAGTGACCTCACTGTCTTAGTGAACATCCTCTACACAGGCCTGGAATACAGCCAGCACTTGGTAAATGTTCATTTTTTTTCTAACTTTGATGATTAGATCATAAGTGTAGCCTCACCTACAAGAAACAAAAGAGGGTTGGAGCCGAGCCTTGGTAAGCACGGTATGTGTTTGTGTTTCCACTAGAGACTTCCTCTGAGTACAGGAAATATTTGATGCTTTGATAACTCTATTAGGACCAGATCCCTTTAATATACATATGTATATTATTTTATTACATCTTATTTTTACATGAAATATTCTATGTTTTATTTAGCTCAAACAAACCCCTAGATAATGTTAACTGTGGTTTTATAGAAACGCATATGCACATGTTTAGTTTATCTGTGTGTTGGTGGTTTGCATTTTGCTGTGATAAAACACCTGACAAAGGCAGCTTACATGAGGAAGGGTTTGTCTGGGGCTACATTTTCAGAAATGTCAGACCTACTGGACAAGGAAGGCAAGGTAGCTGTTCACATCATGGTTATCGGGAAGCAGAAGGCAGAGATAAAACAAGAAGGCAATGGAACCCTAAGGACACACCTCCAGTGACTTCTTGTTTCCAAAGGCTCCATCTTCTATTTTCTACCACTTCCAACGAGTCCATGGTGTTTCAAATCCATTAAGAATTATTCCAGGGCTAGAGAGATGGCTCAGAGATTAAGAGCACTGGCTATTCTTCCAGAGGATCCAAGTCCCAACTCCCACATGGTAGCTCACAGTTGTCTATAACTCCAGTTCCAGGGGATCTGATGCCTTCACACATGCATGCAGGCCATACAGCAATGAACATGAAATAAAAATAAATTTAAAGGAAAAAAAAAATAATTACTCCAATTGTCAGGTTGGAGCCCTGGTGTGGTCATCATCTCTGGAGATGTTCTCATAGGAACATCCAGAGTGTGTTCCGCTAACCTAAATGTTCCTTAATCTAATCAAGTTGACTATCAAATTTTGGATGGGTAGGGAAGGGGGTAGACCCAGGAGGAGTTAGGAGGAGGAAGTTGAATATGATCATCATACCTTGCAAAAAGGCCATCCAGAGACCATCATATAGGGATCCATCCCATCTGCAGACTCCAATTCCTTACGCTATTGCTGATGCCAAGAAGTGCTTGGTGACAGGAGCCTGGCATGGCTGCTCCCTGGGAGGTTCTACCAGCACCTGAGCAATACAGATGCAGATACTCACAGCCAACCATTGGAATGAGCCCAGGGACCCCAATGGAAGAGTTTAGGGGAGGACTAAAGGAGCTAAAGGGGATTGCAACCCCATAGGTAGAACAATATCAACTAACTGAACCACCCAGAGCTCCCAGGGACTAAACCACCAACCAAAGAATATACATGGAGGGATCCATGGCTCCAGATACATATGTAGCAGAGGATGGCCTTATCTGGCATCAATGGAAGGGGAGACGCCCTTGGTCCTATGGAGGCTTGATGCCCCAGCCTAGGGGGATGCTAGAGTGGTGAGGCAAGAGTGGTTGAGTGGGTGGAGGAGCACCTTCATAGAGGCAAAGGGGAGGGGTTAGAGGGGGATAGAATAGGGCAGTTGTGGAGGGGTAACTAGTAAAGGGGTATCATTTGAAATGTAAATGAATAAAATGATTAATTAAAAAATTAGAAAAAAATTAACCATCACATCATGCTTCTAAAAATAATGTGGCCAGTCATGGTGATGCACACCCCCAGGATACACTGAGGCAGAAGCTTCAGAGGATGAGCTTGAGGCCAGTTTGTGCTACACCTTGGGCTGGGGAGATCGCTTAGTGGGTAAAGTACTTCCGCTGCAAAAGTGAAGATCTCAGTTTGAATCCCTGGAATCATATCAGGTGTATCCGTAAGCCCAGCATTCCTGATGGTAAGGCACACACACATGTGAGCTCATATACAAAACCATGGAAAGAGAGAGGTGAGTGGAGAGAGAGACAGAGAGAGAGAGAGACAGAAAGAGGCAGAGGCAGAGAAAGAGACAGAGACACATTTAGGCAGAGACAGAGATTAAAAGGAAGGAGGGAAGGAAAGAAAAAGGAAGGAAGGAAGGAAGGAAGGAAGGAAGGAAGGAAGGAAGGAAGGAAGGAAGGAAGAAAGAAAGAAAGAAAGAAAGAAAGAAAGAAAGAAAGAAAGAAAGAAAGAAAGAAAGAAAGAAAGAAAGAAAGAAGAAAGGAAGGAAGGAAGGAAGGAAGGAAGGAAGGAAGGAAGGAAGGAAGGAAGGAAGGAAGAAAGAAAGAAAAGAAAAGAAAAGAAAATGAAAGAAGAAAGAGAAGGAGGGAAGAAGGAGGGAGGAAGCGAGGGAGGGAAGGAGATGATTCGTTTCCTTAATAATATTCATCAAACTGCATGATACTAACTTGCCCTAGAAATTTGTGAAATTTGGTCCATTTCCCAACAGCTCTTTGAAATGTTTGGAGTTAAGTCTAATTTATTCAGCTTCCTCCTTGGCC
This sequence comes from Mus caroli, assembly GCF_978045245.1. Taxonomy (NCBI): domain Eukaryota; kingdom Metazoa; phylum Chordata; class Mammalia; order Rodentia; family Muridae; genus Mus; species Mus caroli. The sequence continues at coordinate 111,752,635 of NW_028227270.1, read as the reverse complement.
CATGTAGCCCCAGCAGGAGTTAGGAGAGGGCTAAGTGAGGACCACAAAAATGTCAACCCTGCCTCCGTCCCCCATGGGGACCATTCTGGCTCATTGGGTTTCCTATGTCTCTGTACATCAGGCACCAAGTGTGGCTTCTCTTCTCAGCCCTCAGTTCCAACTTGCAATGTCAGTGATTTAGAAAAGCAAACGCATCCACTCCCAGAGGCCCCCTGAGGTTCACCTCCACACACAGACGCCTTTTATTTCACGGTGCTTTTAAGAAGTGGCAGATGCTGGTAGAAGGAGAAAAATGAGGCCTCTCCTCACGGTGTTGCTACAGATGTGGCAAGCAAGGGGAGATGCTAGTGCGCACGGGCCTCTGATTTAAGCGCGTGTCTCCCGACCCACCGGGGAGTGCAGAGAAGGCGGGCACTTGCAGGCTTGCAAAGTGGACTCATCAGCTAAAAGCCATGGACCATTTTCCCCTCATCACTACACAAGGGCAAGAAAAGCCAAACTACCTGCTGTCCTCTGCTGGAAAGGAGCCTTCAGAGAGATTGCTCAGCATCCCTCATGCTTCCTGAGGAAAACAGACACTCTCAGGAGCAGCGTCTTCAATTTCCACCTTAGAGAGATTGCTATCACTCCCTGCTGTCCACTTTTACATTGAATTTTTTTTAATTATTATTGTTCCCCTTTAAGGAGGGCTGGACTGATGGATAGTGGAATTCAAGTGGACAGGTCTTAGCTTTTAGGGGTTCCTTCTATAGCAAGCGAAGGACCAAAGACAGTGTTGACAGTCCCCCTGTAGGAAGACTTACAGAGGGACGCTGGGAAGAATCCAGTCAGCTTTAGTTCCAGAAGGCCACAGCCGGCACTATCTACTCTCTGCAATTTCATTTGCAGAAACTCCAACCTCATTGTGCCAGCAGCTCAGGGTCCATCTTCCCTAACCCTAACTGTCAGTGCGGTATTATTATGCACAGAAGCCAAAAAGCACAAGCACACTCGGTAAGATCTTCATCTGGGACCTAAGAGGCACCGCAGAGCAAAGGAAGCTCTGGGACAGATCTGTCTTCTGAGCTTCTGTCACTGCCCAGCACAGTGCTCTGAGGGCACCACCCACTGAACCTCTGTTTGGTTTTAGTCCCACTCAGTCACTAGGTCCAATAGAGCAATTGCACAGCTCTTCCTCCTGGAGCCTGGAGTGCGCTGACCTTTATGGACTCCAGACTGAGGCAGGACCATTCATTCTCTCTCTCATGCATATATACACATGTATAAGTATGTATGTACAAGCACATGTACCCAAGCTCATGTGCATGCATATAACACGTAACAAACAAATACATCCATAGGGCCATGTCGTCCTATACTGAGATTTATGAGAGTCTACACCTACACCATGACTAAGAGACATAACCACTTAGCAGGGACTGTTCTCCTTCCTTTTAATTAGTGTAGGAACACAGAGCAGAGCATCCTAAGGAAAAATTAGAGTTTTAGGTTTTTCAAGGTGTGTTGTGTCTATCTCTGTCTGTTTGCTTGTTTATTGTTTGTTGTGGTTTTATTTGGCTTGGATTACTCTATTTCCTTGAGACAGAATCTCAGAAATTTTACACTAACCTCTAATTTGCTATGTAGTCAAATTTGACCTCAAACTCTTGATCCTCCATTTATTTCTCCTGATCTGATGGAATTATATGTATGGATAACCACATCCAGGTTATGCGGGCTGAGGATCTATCTCAAAGCTTCATTCATGCAAGGCAAGAACTCGACAAACAGAGCTATATCCCCAACATTTTCCAGGGTTTTGAGCAATTAATTTTAATACATTTTAACTTAAAATGTAATTACTATACTTCCTTCCTTCCCTCTTCTCACACCAGGCCCTCTTTATGTTTCTCCCCTCTAACCTCTCTCATGTCCACACCCACATTCTCAAATTGATAGTCTCTTTTTCTCTGATTATTATAGAACTAGTTAGATGGATGGATGGATGGATGGATGGATGGATGGATTGATAGATGGATGGGTAAGTGGATGGAGAGAAAGAGAGAGAGGAAGATAAACAGACAATGGATGAATGATAGATGAGAGATAGATCATAGATCATACATAAATATATACATACATACATACATACATACATACATACATACATACATAAATACATAGGCAGACAAATATATAAACACAATCTGATGAGTCCATTTTTGCACAAATACATAAATAAAGCCAACTGAGTTCACTCTTTGTTGTTTATGTGTATGTGGTTTTCAGGACTGGCCAGTTTGTATTAGATAACCAATTAGAATACTGATTTCTGGGAGAAGCTAATTCTTTTTTCAGCAGTCATTAGTTGCCTGTAGCTCTTTGTCAGGGATGGGACCCCATGCTATCTGCCCCCTTCCACAGTAGCATGTCTATTGATGTTGTCATTTTTTTAGGTCTTGCCTATGCAGCCATTTCTAGGAAAGGCAGTCTCAAAGCAGACTTCTTGTATTGTGGCTCTTACCATCTTTCTGCCCTCCTCTACTGCTATGCCCCATGAGCCATCGGGGTAGGAGCTGTGTGGGCTGCAGATGTATTTACTGAGTCTAGGATATACACGGCCCATTCTCTGCATTGTGTCTGGCTGTGGTTTTCTCTGATGACCTCCGTTTGCTGGAGAGAGGAGCTTCTTTGGTGGGAGTGACAGCCACACCTGTATCTGGGGAGACATAAGGGTTAGGACATAGTTGGCAAATATGCTTGTCTAGCAAAATGACAGTGGTAGATTCTCTTCTAAGATCCATGACTCTTCACCATCCCCAGGTAGCTGGCTAGGTTTCTAGTATGAGGCATGATTTCCCTCCTGTTGAGTGGTCCTTTAATCCACATAGCTGTTGATTACCACCAACACTGAATACCACCATTTCACCATATAGATATCTTGTCATGCCAATCATTGCTGTTCATAGGTGGCAACAAAATAGAGGCTTTAAAATCGGATGCATCTCAAATCACCCGAGTCCTGGGTCCTCTATGTGTAGTGTCTTCAATAGCAGGAGCTTACCTTCAACCAAGATGGAAGCAAGGGCAACAGCAATGGCCTGCATCGTCTCAGGGGCCACTATCACATAACCATTAGGCCTATAAGAGATCATCGCCTCGCTTAGCATTTCTAAGGAGGACATGTTCAACTCCCCAACAATACACAATAGCTTCCTTCGACCAGAGACCTTTCTACCTCACAGCTCAGGAAGTTGTGTGAGTCCCTCGAGCCCTATGTGTCCATCTCTACGTGACCATCCCAACTCCCTGAGCCTGCATGCAGGGTTCTCAAGACCAAGGGACAAGACAAGGACCCTGGTGTTATCAACAAGTCCTGATTTTGGGGGGATATCTGGAAATTGTCTGTTTCCTTGTTTTACTTTTTACCTTGTTTTACTTTTTGATCTGTATAGATCAAAGGTGTTTAATTACAGAATCAATGACAATTGGCTTATGACATTTAGGGATAAATGTCTTCAAGCTTGAAAATGTACTAAGTTAAGTTGTTTCCGATGGTGGTTTATCTATGGAGTCACCTGAGAAGTTTTTCTAATTTTGATTTCTGTCAGACCTGTCCTTTGGCCAAGATACTGTTGCAACAGAAGCAGATCACACTATCAGTCATGTTTTAGGTCAGTGATTTAAAACTGCCTTAAATCACACCTTGACCAGTCTGGTCATTTGTTTCTTTCTTAGTAGGGAGGCCTTCAAGGAGAACAGAGTATGACTGAGTATCTGCCAAGACCGCGCAGTGTTCTGTGCAGGACACGTGACTCTCAGCATGCCATGTTACATGCAGAAGGAGAGAAAATTTGCTTTGGCAACAGTCTCTGAAGAGGATCAGTTCCTCTCAGAAAATTCAGAACTGCTCAATCCTGTGACTTCCTCCTGTCCCAGGCAGGCTGAGGTCCATTGAGGTGGAGACAAATGTCAGAAAGTCACTTCTTCTAGATATTAAATCTCTGTCAGATGGAGAGCTGGCAAGGATTTTCTCCCACTAGATGGCCAGTTTCTTCATTCGCTTAACTGTTTCCTTTGCTATAAAGAAGACCTATTAATTTCATGAGGGCCGATGTGTTGACTGTTGGACTTGTTTCCTGGGCAGCCTTTCCCTTGGCAAGTCCTTGCCTATATCTGTATCTTAAAGTATTTTACCTACTGTTTTTTTTTTTCTCTGACAGTTTCAGAGTTTCAGGTTTTATATGACAGTCTTTGATCCATTTGGGTTGGTGTTTATGCGTAGTAAGAAAAGCATAGTGAGAGAAACTTTCATTCTTCTAAGTATTCTCTCTCATTTATGGTTTCTGAAGCTAACGTGACGTGGCCACATTAAATCATACATGTTTTTATTAGGTGAATGTATACGTGAAATTGTCTACGAGAATAAAAGGGGCCAATCAAAGTGAGATAGCACAGGAAAATGGGGTGCAGAGGAGGAAAAGGGCTGAAGGAATATCCTCAACATATAATATGTACCTGTAAGAAACTCTTAAAATAATAATGATAGGTTGTAGAAAAGATCCTAAATATAAGCAAAGAATATCAGGACCTACGCGCATCACCATGGCCGAACAACTTCTGCCTTCCTCTCAAATCACCAGTGGCCTCTTTACAAATCTTCCTTTCATGAACTAACCTGGCAAATCCAGTTCTTCCTATTATTTTCCAATGATTTAGCATATTAAATTTTGTAATAAATCTTCCACAAGCTGCCATAAAAGAAGAGGATTATATCAATATGTATCTACAGTGTTGTGCTGGGTGCCTAATGCCTTCATGCTAAATTAGTCACATTCATTGTATGAAAGGGCAGGATCCAGAACTCAGCCAAATTCCTGTAGAAATTCAGGGAAGATAAAACACCATTCCTTAAATTCCTATCTTCAGATGCCCTACTGAGTCCTGAGAATCATGAGGAGCATGTTACATAGGATCACGTTCATGCATTGCACAGTAATACATTTTCATAATGCTATAATGCAAATAAAACAAAGACTGCCTACATAAACACAGGGTAACTATTAGAGGTTTTATTATAGAAAATGATGGGCCATTTCACGAATACACTTTCTAAGATATGTTAATTGAAAACAACTTGAATTTTTTAATTAGTATTTTAAAATACTTTCTTCTTTTCTTGTACATTTGTGGGAAGTTGGGAGTTTTTGTTTGTTAAATTGTCTTGTTTCTAAATGTTTGGCTCTGATATCTACACAGAGAGAGACAGACAGACAAGTATACCATTGGGGCAGCCATTGTATTTAATTAATTGTGTCACTACTCCTTTTGAGCCTCTCCTAAAAATTAAATATTCACCCGAAGAGTTTCTAAAACATACTACTGCTGCTCTAATTTCCTTACTATAAATCCAAAATAATAAGAATTTTTAAGTTAATAAACATAATAAATGATGCAGCTGATGGTCTCTGGGTATAAGAATTTGTAGTGTTCTATTGTCATGTATCTATGGATACATGACAGACAGGATTTTAGAGTTTCACATCTTCATTGTCTCAAGGACATTCAATCCACTGCAGATTCTTTAAGGTCAATCCCCTGCAGTTGCTGGTTATATTGGCATTTCATTAGACTTGAAGTGGCATCTTCAATTCCCTCCTGCCTCATGTAATTAGCCAAGAAAGATCCAGAGCCAGAGGAAATGGTTTATAGGAGTTCACTGGCTCTTCAACTCACCCTGGGACTAAGCGGGCTCATCAGGGATCACACTAGAAAAGGCAAAAGTGAGCATGCTCAGGAGCATTGCCCACACCTGGCTCTTGAGGTGAAATTAATCTAACCTCAGAACTTTGAGTCAGCCCCTAGGAAATATTGTACCTCAATCCAGGTATTTTTATTCCTTGACATTAACAGATGGTGAAGATTTAGAAAGCTTTAAAAAAAAAAATAGGCAACTTTCAAGGCCTGGAAAATGATACATAGTTGCCATCATTGGAGAGTAACATAACAACAGTATGATTGACAGAAAAGAGGGACAGCAAGTACCACATTCCCTGACAATCTGCGCCCCCCCCCCCCATGGAGGAGCTGAGTCTCTCTGACCTTTGGACAACACTGTTGAAGCTGTGAGGGTTCCTTACTACTCCGTTCCCACCGCTGTCTGTCACAGAAAGTCACTATTGGAAAGAACCCATCTGAACTGTGCGAAAGTTCAGGATTGAAGTCAAGTTATCTCAAGTATTTTTGAGATATATGTGGAGTGGAACAGATAGATAGATAGATAGATAGATAGATAGATAGATAGATAGATAGATAGATAGATAATAGAGAAAGAGAGAGAGATAATAAATATCTTCCATTACTGCATAAAAGCATGCATTTGGTAAGGATGATTTACACATATGCATCATTGTAATGTCTTCATATCCACTTTCATCCTTCCAAGTCTACTGGTCTCCATCTTCCCTCTGAATAATTCCCCTTCTACTTTATATCGTATGAGAGAAAACACCTGCTATTTGTCTTTCTCCCCCGACCCCTTGTTTTCCATTCCTTCAATTCCCTTCCTACTTCCATAATGCACATAAAATTTTTTAGATCAAGATTCTGCACATATGAGGAAATATGTAATATTTGGTTGTGAACCTGCCTTGTTTTGTTTAACACGATTGTCTAGTTTCACCTCCCATGGCGGTAAGGGACAATATACCCTGACATAAGCAAATTTAAAGGGGAAACTGTCACTCTCCTTCGCTGCAGGAAATCTGGGGAAGAGCTTGAAGCAGGTAGCCACACCCACAGTTGAGAAGAGAGAGATAATGAATGTGTGTGTGCTTTTAATTGATGCCAGATGCAGTCGATATTAATTGTCACAATGCTGACCTCCAGTCCCCTCTGCTTTCCAGAAAAATGAAAATTATGTTCTTCCTCACAGCTGTATAAATTTCCACTGTGTGTTTATACTCCATTTTCTTTAGGCATCCCTCTGCTCATGGTGTCTAGGCTACACCAGTCTTTTTATACCTGCTAGCTTCCCTATCCCTTACAGCCTAGTGGCTAAGCGCCATTGATACCCCTATTTTAAGAAGGAGTGATCATGTCACAGTGATTTTAAGTTCCTTTCCCTCCATTACATGACTAGGAAGTAGTGGCACCAGAATTAAAATTTCGACCAGCTTGAGACACAAGCCCACCCAACAACTGTTTCTAATGACCTGGAAACTAGGTTTGGCTTTACAGTTAGTTGTTAATAGCTGGGGGAAAAGTGCCTCCTTGACCATAAGCAAGTATCTCTTTTATGTGGTTGCAGTTGATTTGTAAAAGCTTCCTTAGAATCTATGTGCATATTGGCCTATGCCTTTCTTTCTCAGTTACCCCTCTAGGGTATGTATCTGTATATACCCTGGACTGGAAAACATTCTTCCCTTTTTGTTCTCTCTAGAAAGGTTTATATAAAACTGATATCATCATATCCTTAAATGTTTGGTAACATTTATTTTAAACAAATCAGAAAGACTGAAAAAGAACAATATGGTACCCTTGGGTATCTGTGAGAATCGTTCGGGACTCCCCACAGACGCTACGGATGCTCCAGCCCTTTATAAAACTGCTGTGGTGTTTGCACATGACCTATGTACATCCTCCCATAAGCTCTAAATCACTGCTGATTACTTATAATGTACAATATAATGTTGATGTAGTTTTCAAAGTGGCCGTTGTACTACACTGCTTCTGCTTAGTGGAGAATAACAAGAAAAAAGACCAAATGCAAGTCTTGAACCCAATGTTTTTGAACCTACAGAACCTGTAGTTATGGTGATCTGGCTGTGTTTCCCAATGTATAAAAATTACACTTTTATGTCCACAAATTGAGTGTTAGACTTGTTTTTGACAAATCACCCAGTGGTGGCTTTGTGCATCAAAAAGAGGTAAACAGAGTCCATGTGGCCCCAGAGAGTATCTCAGACATTTGCTCTCCACCAACCCCAGAGATGTTTGGCCAACCTCAGGCTCAAATCTGCAGCTCAGATCTTAACCATGTTGCTATTAAAATGAATAAATTCCACTCTGCACTCACTTCTAAGACCTGCCTCCTGAGCCCAGCCTTTGTTTGTTATACTTCCTTCCTCTGCCTCCACAATCCCTTGTGTCTCTGGGCCAGTGACATCTTTCATGGTCACTTCTTCTTTCCTAGTGAACAGCAGCAAACACATCGTCAGGAAGTTCCGAGGGCACCTGCGCACCAAGATTGAGTCTGGGGAAGGAACAGTCCCTGTGCGGGGCCCCAGTGCAGTCCAGACGTGGGATGGCATCCTATTGGGGGAGCAGCTAATCACCATGTCCTGCACAGACAAGATTGCCAGGTAAGAGCCCAGTTAGCTGTTCTCTTTCAAAGATCAGCTATGGACACCAACAGGGACAGCCAAGTAGCAGGTCCAAACTCCGTCTTAGCACTGAGTGGGGCCACAGCACTTGTCATCCGGGACTCGGGTGCCTAAGGCCTTCTTGTACATGTTCCCATGTGTGTGCATGCTGTGTAAGTGTACACATAGAGCAGCATGCAGAGACCAGAAGTCGATGCTCAGTGCCTTCCCCAGTCATTCTCCACCTTATCTTTTGAGATGGAGTCTGTCGCTGAACCTGGACCTCATCAATGGGTTAGACTGGCTGACCAGAGAGTGCCAGGAATTTCCTATCTGTGATGCCCCCAACCCAGCACTGGGATTATAAGCACACACCACTACACTGAGCTTTTTATGTGGGTTCTGGGATGTAAAATTCAGACCCTTATGTCTGAGCAGCAAGAACTGTACCAATTAAGTCATCGCGCCAGTCTTTGTCCATCTTTATTTTCATCCCATGTGCTTGAGGCAAAAACACCTTTAGAGCGCATATTCCAAGCAATTTCTAGTTTCCATAGCAAGCATTCAAAACCTCTGACTTAAGGATTAATCTACTTGTGGTGCAATGATTGTGATGCATTAGTTTTATGAGAAAAAATATTTGCCATCTCTGAATGGTGTGGTCATTGCCAGGACACAGACCTGACCAGGGAGCCAAGTGGGTTTTTCTCTGCCACATCTTTTACTTTACACAAAAGGTGTTTCTAAAGCCTCCATGGGCTGCAGCTAGTTCAGAAATGGAGATCTTGGTCTTGACAGACACATATGGAATGGGCTAGGGAGGCTGGAGGGGAAACAAAGGCCAAGGACCGAAGGAAAGTAGGAAGCATCTACATACAACATCCTCCGCTTCCTGACACCAATAGTAGGATCTAGAGAGTATAAGACAAGCTGTCCCCCACAATCCCAAGAGATCCTCCAGTAAATCAAAGCCCCAGGAAGCACAGGTTATATTCCTGGTACCCAGCCAAGACTGGGGATATCTCACATGTCCAACAAAGCCCACTGAGCCTATGTGAAGTTGTATACCCTGAAGAAATGGCATTCATTCTACTGAAGAGAACACAAAGCCAGGAGAGAGGAGGGTTAAATTCTACCTGCATTTCAAGGTGGGGACATCCGACATGAGACAATGTAGTGTATACAGTGTCACCTCAACCCTCAGAAGTCAACATCCCAGGTTTCAAGTGGGTAGAGGATGCCTTGTAGACTTCCTCCTGGATACCACTCTCTGAGGATTCTGAGGCTACAGCAGGGAAAACATGAACCTCTATCAACAGTGATTCTAAATTCTCGTGGGAAATTACCATGAAGCTATAGAAAAGAGAGTACTATTTAGGCTCTGACTTTGATTGCCCCTGGCTTGGTAGAACAAAGAGAGGGCTCAATGACCGTAAATCAAAGCAGTGATTTCTGTATCACAGGGAACAGCCAAGATAGTCTTCAAACAGCTCATCTTTGAAAAGAAAATGTATTCCTCTTTGCAATATTTTCATCTATTCTTGGAGTAATAGGGGAAAAAAGCAGACTTTTCACTTTAACAAAAATTCTCTTGATACCCTCAGACAATGCTAGTTTTCTAAGTTAATTCTATGTCTCCACAGAAAAATGAAGTAAATTAATGCTACAGAAATGAAGTCTTGTCTCAGAGATCTTAAACATCAATAGACAACAAATTAAACAGGGGCTACAAAACCCACCTTATATTGGTTGCTGGCAAGTCTATCGATGGTAATGCTCAAAAGACAGGGTTTTATCTTTTTAATAAAATCCCCTTTGAAAAAAAAAAGCAGTCTATATTGCACCAGCTCCAGGGATAGTCAGGTGATATCCATAGTAGTGCAGAGATAGTCAATCGTAGACTGTTGTCTCTTGGTATTGTTGCTATTGTGGTGGTGGTGGTGGTGATGGTGGTGGTGATGGTTTGAGATTTTCTGTTTGGTTTGGTCTGATTATTTTAGGTTTGTTTGTTTGTTTGTTTGTTTGTTTGTTTGTTTGTTTGTTGTTTTTGAGACAGAGTCTCAATGCAAAATGCTAGCACTGTTGAAACTCACTGTGTAGATACCAAGCTGTTCTTGACTTCAGAGGCCTCACCTCCCTTGACTTCCTGGGTCCTGGAATTAAGGGTCTATAACCATCACAGTCAGATTTCTCTTGGTGTTTTTGAAACAGGGACTCACCATGTAGCACAAGCTAAACCAGAACTTACTATGAAGTCCAAACTGCCAGTGACACTCCTATCTCGGCCCCCTGGGTGCTAGGACATCTCTCCACTCCTGACTTCCAGGCCTTTTACTTTATTTTATTTTATTTTATTTTATTTTACATCCTGACTACAGTTTCCCCTTCCTCCACTCCTCCTCCATTTCCCTTCAGAAAAGGGCCAGCCTCGACGGATATCAACCAGCAATGACATATCATATCAAGTTGCTGTAAGACTAGGCACCTCCTCTTCCATTGTGGCTAGACCAGGCAACCCAGTAGAAGGAAAGTACCCCAAAGGCTGACAACAGAGTCAGAGATGGCTCCTGCTCCCACTGTTAGGAGTCCCACAAGAACATCAAGCAATACAGTTGTAATAAATGTGCACAAGGTCTGGGTCAGTCCCATGCAGCCTCCCTAGTTGGCAGCTTGGTCTCTCTGAACCCCTGCGAGCCCAGGTTAGTTGATTCTGTGGTTGTTCTTGTGGTGTCCTTGACCTCTCTGGCTCCTAGGATCCTTCCTCCTCTCTTCTGCAGGATTTCCTAAGCTGTGCTTAATGTTGGCTGTAGGACTCTGCATCTGTTTCCATAAGTTGCTGGGTGAAGCCTCTCTGATGGCAGTCCTCTTTGCTAGATGCCAATCATTTAATTTCTTTTCTTTTCTTTTTTCTTTTTTTTTTTTTTGTTGTTGTTTTGTTTTGTTGCTGGTGTTGTTTTGTCTCTGGTTTTGCCATTCATGTTTGGTTCCATCATGAGTCACTTGACAATCCAGCCTCTGGGTCCTGACCATCCAGTCTTCAGGCAGTATCAGACTTGGGCTCCTTCTCATGCCATGGGTCTCAAGCTGGACTAGTCATTGGTTGGCCACTCCCACAATTTCTGTACCACCTTTACCCCAGAAAATCTTGTAGGTAGGACAAATTGTAGGTCAAAAGTTTTATGGCTTGGTTAGTTTCCCAATATCAGGAAGTTTTGCCTGGTTATAGGAGATAGCTGGTTCAGGCTTCATGTCCCCCATTGCTAGGAGTCTTAGCTGGGGTGACACTCGTTGATCCCTGGGAGTTTCCATTGCCCTGTGTTTCTAGATTGTCCCAGAGATGCTCTTGATTCCAATTATCTCTCCCAGTACTCTCTCCCTCCACCCTCAGGTGGAAACACCTGATCCCTCCTGTTCCCATCCTGACTCCCACCCCTGTATAGCCTCCCCTCACCATGCCCCCACTATGTCTACTCTGTTTCTCTTTCCCAGTGATATTCACACATCCCCATCCCCATTTTTGAAAGAAGGCAAATGCTGGGCGAAACTGTAATGTCTCTGTTACAGTTGGCTGCCAAGAGACCACTCCCTGAATTCACCCAGAAATCAATCTCCTGGCACCATGTGTGTTCATACCATCAGTTCCTTTCCACTCATTCCCTCATTATCAGACATGGGTGGAGACAGGACAGGACAGAGGAGTGTGATGGATGCCAGGGCTTAGAGATGTCCTCACATCCTTGCTCCATCCCCTCACACCCACCTCCCAGTTTCACATGAGCTTCATCTCCTCTTCTGCCTCCCTTACTTTCTCTGTTCTGTCAATCTACTCTCTCCTCTTCCTCTGTCTTTCTTGTTGCCTCTGTATCTTGTCCATCTATCTCTGTATCTTTCTAACTAGCCCCCTCCTTCTGTGTCTCTAATCCTCTTTCTATCTCTTCTGTCTCTCTCTCTCTCTCTGTCTGTGTGTGTGTGTGCGCGCACACACACATTTGAGTGTGTGTCTGTCTGTCTCTCTCTCTCTCTCTCTATCTCTGTCTCTCTCCCTCATCTTTCTCTCCCCGTTTCTTCCTCTGTCTATTTCTCATTCACTCTCCATGTCCCTCGCTGTTTGTCTCTCTCCCTTTGTCTCAGTATCTTTCTATCTCTCTCTTTCTTTTCCCTTTTCTCCCTCACTTTCATCCTTCCATCTCTTTACTGATCCACACACACTTCTCTGTGAGTTTCTGAGGCTCACACTAAGTGGTCAGCTTCATCCCTTTTCAACGCCCAGCATGCCATTCTTCCCTATGCTACAGGGAATGCTGGGAAAGTTGCAGCCTTGTGCTCCTCATAGCCCATCCCATCACACAGCCTGTCTCCTGACCTGAAATGGGAGGGGTGCAGTGCTTAATGCTGCTGCTTGTGTCTGAGCCTGACCTTCATGCAATCTCTGATGCCACTTGATTTGCATGGTGTCTGTCACAGTGAGATGCACACGATGGCTCTTGATAAACGGTGCTTATTGGTAATGATGATGAGGACAGGGCAGTGATGACCATCACAGTGACAGAAATAATATACCCACTTTAAATAGTTCTGTCTGGATCAGGCTAAAGCAACTGGCATAGAAATACTTCCTTTGGCATGGGAGTCCCATAGCCCCTCAACAGGCCAACCCTGAGCAGAAGATGCGGGTGTGACTGCTCACACAGGAGCTATTTATTTCACACAGAGGCATGCTTGCCACTTTTGAGCAGGAACATATGTTACGCTGATGGTTCAAGACCATAAGCATCTGCAGCGTGCATTATTTGTACAAAGGCTTCACAAAGAGGCAGCCGGCTAATGTATGTGTTCATCTGTTTTCTAGCCTGTAGGAAAACAAAATTTCAACCTAGGGCTTAAATAATGTTCAAAACAGAGGGCCTTCACACGCAAGTACAGATGAAAGCTTCTTACTGGGCAGATTCGTGTCACTCGGTGCCCTGGACAGTGAGACTGTGAGTACCCAGAGGCACAGGAGCCGTGGTCTATAAAATACTCCTGAGGACACACTTGGCTATGAGTATAGCCCACAACACTGGCTGTACCGCACCCAGTGTCACACCACATAGAAACCAGATAGACCCTCAGGAGATCACTATTAAATTTTCAACCAGTTTTGAAAATCAGATGTTAAATACAGTCATTATTAAGAACAAAAAAATAAACAAACTTCCTCAAAATTATGCTAGAAGCAATAAACACTCCAAGTTTGCCACTTCAGAATTATCTGGCCAATTTGTGTGCTTTTGGAATTATTTACAGCTGCTATGACATCCACACAGAGGAACACTGTAACATTTTCACAAGTCATGAACTGCTGCCCAAGCCAGTGTGCCTCCTGCTAGGTCTGTGCACAGTGACCCCAGGCTGGCAGCTCAACATTAGTCAAGACAGAGCACTTATACCACAAGAACTGGCATAAGCTTCAGGAGCAAGCTCTGTCTGTCTCTGAGGGGAGGAAGCTAACTGCTACCAGTATATTAAGACCAACAAGTATAGACAGATTCTAGAAGAAATACCTGGGAGGCTGGCTTTGCATCTATTGTCTGTTTTTAGGAATCTTCATTCTTTCTTCGAATTTATCCTTCCCTCCAAACTCTAAGCTCCAGGGAACAGGGAACCCCTGACTCCCTCTCTCTGTCTCTCCTCTGTGTGTGTGTGTGTGTGTGTGTGTGTGTGTGTGTGTGTGTGTGTGTGTGTGTGTGTGTGTGTGTATCTGTGTGTGTGTGTGTCTGTGTGTGTCTGTGTGTGTCTGTGTGTGGTGTGTGTCTGGGGGGGGGTGTATACAAGTGTTTGCAAGGACACATGTAGAACCTCAATGACATCTCCACTTTTGTTGTTGTTGTTGATGTTAAGATAAGGTGTCTCACTGAGCCTGAAATTTCTTGACTCAGCTAATCTGACTAGTCAGGTATCCTCCTGTCTCAGCCATCCCCCAATGCTGGTGTTACAGGCACATGTTACCACATCTGTTTCTTTGTTGTTGTTGTTTTATGTGTGTTCAGTTCCTTGTATCTGAAACACAAGCACTTTACCCAGTGAGCCATCCCCCCATGTCTTTATCCACACAATACATTCAGTGACACCATCACTGCCTGCATGTACAAATTACCGAGTGGATGAAAGAAGCAGAGACAGTCAGGAGGGACAGTGGGAAACGTCAATCAACAAGAAACTGAGGCATTGCTCAAGACCACACAGCTTCACATCCCCTTTGAACAAGTCCTCAGAGAGCCTTGCTAAGTTGAAAGAGGGTTGCAGTGGGTGAAAACACTAGCCGTGTGGCTGGCAGACACTACCTTGTGTCTGCCCTTGTTGCTGATGTGTTGTGACTTTTCTGAGGAGGTGTAAAACTCACCACTGTCTACAAAGGGATAGCACCAATGCCCAAACGTGCTTCATTCACACTCATCCTGTGAGGTGAAAGGCATCTGTTAAGCTTGCTATGGAGTGCGAGCAACTCCAGACAGCTAAACCCCACTCCAAGTCAGGGCACCCCCAACTACCAAATTCCTATTCTATGTGGGCCTAAATCTACTTCATAATTGACTCAAACCTAGATTCGGAGTACTCCCTAGCATTACAACAGCAGGGGTAGCTATAGACTCAAGCACCATAAGGCATAAACAAAGCCAGACTCTGGGAAAGATATCTTTCCATGTACTCCATCCTTGCCCTTATGGGTGACTCTGCTGCATTCAGAAATACTGCTAGCCCTGGGAAAGAGGTGCACCCAGTTTGCTACATGATGGAGTCATTGTGGCCAAGATCCAAGGTCAGGCTTGCTATATGACTGACTACACTCCCTTCAGGAACCAACTCATTAGTGATGTGAATAGTGTTGAGACTCATAGTAAGAAGATATTTGAAGCACCATTGGGATTCAAGAGGAAGAGAAGAGCCCAGGTTCTCACTCACCAGCTGCATCACAGTGACTCTCTCGCGGTATCTAGTGGTGTGCATGGGGGTTAATGGTTGGTGAATCTTTATTAGCTAATTAATGACTGAAATATCTTCCTTCTACAGGAAGTTATAAAACTTTAATATGTACAACGCAATTCACTATGGTGTAGAAACTAGTGTTTTGTTGTGTGTATGGTAGTAGCATGGGTGTGTGGTGTATTACATGTTCCTGTGTGTGTGGGCATGTGAGTGTGCGTGTGTGTGTTCATGAGCACATTCGGAGCAGTGTGCACATGTGGATGTGTGAATGTGAAGAGCAGAGGCAAGGGTCCAAATCTTCTGTTCCTCTCCACCTCATTTTTCAAGAGCCGGTGTCTCGCTGAACCTAGAGCTCACCAATTCAAGCTCACTTAGGTAGTCAGTGAGCCCAAGGATCTGCCTGTCTCTGCCCCCATGGCACTAGAGATACAGATATGTGCCCTGTAAACAGGTTTTTATCTGAGTTCGGGAAAACTGAACTCAAGTCCTTGGGCTTGCATTTAAAGCATTTTCATCAACTGAGCCATCTCCCCGGCACCTGAAAACTAATAATTCTTAAAGATTGTAATCTTCTCACCAAAGCTAAGAAGTTATTTGTGCTGCCCATAGGTTTTAGGGAGGTATTTAATATCAAATGAACCTACTGATTTTTCTTTCCAAGGAAATAAGTCTTATCTCCCATGGTGCTTGGAGCCCAGTCCTGCAATATTTAGAAACACAGAACTGCTTCTCTTAGTAATGTGGTTTCATTTGAGCACTATAAAAAAATGAGTCCAGATGACTTTTTCTCACCCCTTATTTCACATGTTAAGATGAAAACAATTCGATAAAATGGTGTTTTTAATTAAGGTGGAGGAAGCACACCCACTAGACCAATCTGTAGTTCTCTTTGCAAATTCCCTGAGATACTGAAACAAAATGAACTGGAGCCTGACATATCCAAGGATCCAAACAATTAGCACAGCTGTATCATCTCCCACATGCAGGTCAAAATATTACACGGGATCCTCTGTTATCAATGGCACCTCCATGATGGTATTGCTAAGTAACAGCAGCCATTCTTCTGTGTACAAAATTTTTGAGTAAATATTGATTTCATTTTACAGTGCCAGTGGTAAGATCCGTTTTACAGGAAAACGAGAAAATTATTCAGAAACCTTGAGTTTCTGCAGTGTGTTATCGTGAGCTGTAAATAGCACTGCACAGAAAACCTTTACCTTTGGTAACTCACCAGCTAAGGTTCGAAACTATTCTTCCTTCTTTCTAGAAATTGGGGCTCTCACTAGAACTCCATCTGTCCTAGCACCCTGTCTTTCCTTCCATCTGTACAAAGATAGCTAGTACCCAAGGTAGACAGTACTAGCTCTCATAGTGGACTACACCCTGATGGTAAGACTCTCACTGGAACATCAACCAATCCCCTTGATGGCCCATATCATGATGTTTTTTGTGAGACCTTAATGTTATGTTCGGCTGCTTCCATCCCTGTTGCTAGATGCCTGCAGTGTTTCCACGTTGTTGCTACTATGAGCCCCTGTGCAAACACTTTGTTCTAGATCTCAGCTTTCCTCTGTAGGATCTGTACTGGAGGATTAAACAATAGCTTTTCAAAATAAAGGTCAAAGGACAAGATGGAATCCCCTGGGATGTAGGCAGTTGAATAAAGATGTATGTAATTACAGAACTTAAGACTCTAACTTCACATGGCAGAATTAAGTTGGGTAGAGGAATGAAAGCATGTACCCTACCTCAGATGGCTTCTAGATGCAACCACATGTGTCCTTGTAAAGGAGAGGCAGAGAAAGTATGGGGACAGGCATACAAACGTGCACATGGCAGAAGACAGAGCTTGGAGTGATGTGGACACAATCTAAGAGCATCAACAACTGTCCCCAGCAGCTGGGATTTTGAGGGTAGATCTTCCCCAGAGCCTCCAGGGGAAGTACGGCCAGGCAGGCTGACAGCTTGATTTCAGCCTCTGAGCTCCAGAATCTGCTATTAGGGGCCATATTGAAGCAGTTGTGTGCTATGGATGTCTTAGGAAAGCAATACATCACAAGAAAAGTTACTTATGTATCCTAACTCTGGGAAATCATAAAGCCAGATAGAAATTACAGTGAAGTATGTTCCTAAAAATCACAGGTCAAACAGCACCCTTAACCACTGAGTGGATCCACATAAAGTGGCTTATTTCACCTCATCAGTGAAAATTGACCCTCAAAACCACAAAATTAAAGCTGAGTAGCACATCACCAATCAACAGTGGCCCGTGCATAGAGGAATGGATGATGGTAGCTGTGACCACAGCCACATCCCTGTCTACAGGGTTTATATTCATACTCAGAGCAGCCGCGCTCACAGGCAACAGCCACAGGCTCCTTAAAGGATGGGGAAACCGGAGAAGGAGTTGAATGGCACATAGAAATCTAAATCTTCTGGAACTAATGTCTCTTTAGATATGGCTTCTGATTTTAAGCACCTGGACCTGATTATTGATCACAATGTCTCTTTAAACAAAGGAATTAAAACTTTCTCCATTAGAAGAGGAGGGGGGGGGGGGACCCTGGTATAGCTGTCTTGTATGAGGCTATGTCAGTGCCTGGGAAATACAGAAGTGGATGCTCACAGTCATCTATAAGATGGAACACAGGGCCCCCAATGGAGAAGCTAGAGAAAGCACCCAAGGAGCTGAAGGGGTCTGGAACCCTATAGGTGGAACAACAATATGAACTAACCAGTACCCCCCAGATCTCGTATCTCTAGCTGCATATGTAGCAGAAGATAGCCTAGTAGGCCATCACTGGGAAGAAAAGCCCTTTGGTATTGCAAACTTTATATGCCCCAGTACAAGGGAATGCCAGGGCCAAGAAGCAGGAGTGGGTGAGTAGGGGAGTAGGGTGGGGGAGGATATAGGGGACTTTGGGGATAACATTTGAAATTTGAAATGTATATAAAGAAAATATCAAAAAAAGAAGAGGAGGAGGAAGAAGAAGAAGAAGGGGAAGAAGAAGGGGAAGAAGAAGGGGAAGAAGAAGGGGAAGAAGAAGGGGAAGAAGAAGAAGAAGAAGAAGAAGAAGAAGAAGAAGAAGAAGAAGAAGAAGAAGAAGAAGAAGAAGAAGAAGAAGAAGAAGAAGAAGAAGAACAAGAAGAAGAAGAAGAAGAAGAAGAAGAAGAAGAAGAAGAAGAAGAAGAAGAAGAAGAAGAAGAAGAAGAAGAAGAAGAAGAAGAAGAAGAAGAAGAAGAAGAAGAAGAAGAAGAAGAAGAAGAAGAAGAAGAAGAAGAAGAAGGGGAAGGGGAAGGGGAAGAAGAAGAAGAAGAAGAAGAAGAAGAAGAAGAAGAAGAAGAAGAAGAAGAAGAAGAAGAAGAAGAAGAAGAAGAAGAAGAAGAAGAAGAGGAAGAGGAAGAGGAAGAGGAAGAGGAAGAGGAAGAGGAAGAGGAAGAGGAAGAGGAAGAGGAAGAGGAAGAGGAAGAGGAAGAAGAAGAAGAAGAAGAAGAAGAAGAAGAAGAAGAAGAAGAAGAAGAAGAAGAAGAAGAAGAAGAAGAAGAAGAAGAAGAAGAAGAAGGGGAAGGGGAAGGGGAAGGGGAAGGGGAAGGGGAAGGGGAAAGGGAAGGGGAAGAAGAAGAAGAAGGGGAAGGGGAAGAAGAAGAAGAAGGGGAAGGGGAGGGGAGGGGAGGGGAGGGAAGGGGAGGGGAGGGGAGGGGAGGGGAGGGGAGGGGAGGGGAGGGGAGGGGAGGGGAGGGGAGGGGAGGGGAGGGGAGGGGAGGGGAGGAGAGGGGAGGGGAGGGGAGGGGAGGGGAGGGGAGGGGAGGGGAGGGGAGGATGATAGCTGCGTTCTGGAGAAGCAGACCCCCAGCTGACTGTCCGACTTAGATTGTGACTGTGAATGGGCTGCTCACCCTCCAAGCAAAGACCTGTTGTTCCACATTCTCTCAAAGCTGCTCCTTCTCTGCACCTAGGACCCGGAGGGGAAAGTTCTGACTTCCTTCTTTCTTAATCTGTTGGCAGACTCCTCATCTGTAACACATTACACATTCCATAGAACTCCAAAGAGGATGATGTACCATTTTCTCATCTCATTTTTTTTGTGGGGGCCGTAGTCCTGGAGATTCAATCTAGGGCTCCATGCACACAAAACAAGTACTCTATCACTGAGTCACACTCCTAGCCTTTCCCACCTCCTTTTTGAGGCAGGGTTTCCCCATGTAGCCTAGGGTGGCCCTGTTGGCCTTGAGCCCGTGGTAGCCTTGCATCAATCTCCCAAAAGGCTGAGACTGACATCACTCACAGCTCTGATCAAACTCAAAAACCTTTCTAACCATTATTTCACTTAGAGCTCTGGTGACTTTTATAACGGCTTTTAAGAAAGTCTTGTACAATCTCTCATGATGCAAACAGTGATCAAGTGGATGATACTTATCACATACAGAAGCAATTGCAACAAATCAAAGACTGTGTGGCATCTGCCAGCCCTGTTACTAGTGGTAAGACCCACTGAGGTGGCCAGAATGGCCAGATTAGTAACCCCCAGAGACACACACAGGTGGCTGCCTACCTCGCAGACTCTGCTCAGGGATGTGGACAGAGCAGAGGACTAAGAATCCAGTTCTACAAAAGAAACGTGGCTCTCTCATCAGTGAGTAAGCATATCATGGTTATGGGAAGAAGAGAGTGAGCCAGCATAGTCTGAAACAGTCGTAGGTACCCTAATGAATGTCTGGGGAGAGGCATTGTGCAGGCAGCCAGTTGGATGCGATGCCTCCACACGGGAGGAAGTACATAGACAAAGCCAGAGAGCAGGGGAGGTACTGGAGAGCAGCCCTTGCAGGGGACATGGCACTACATAACACAGGCCACAAGGCAACCAGTGTAATGATGGTATCTTTTCTTTCTGTGAGTATACAGTGATTTATTAAGTCAGGTCTATACTAAAGGGTAGCACACTTCCAGTCTTCTTCTGTCTTCTTTAGTTTTGCTTTATATTTATGACAAATCTGAAAAGACTATCCTGATACACATACCCTGGTACTTTATTAAAGCATAGCCTTGGGACGAGCTCTTAGAAGTCCTGTTATTGAGTCAAAGGGTTATCACTCTTCTTTACCTGATTAAAAAAAAAGTGGAACATGGCTAATCAACTAGGAATTGATGGGCCAAGTGATGATAGCTTGTATTATTACCTGTCCTCATAAAAGTGGAGGGAAGGTGGTGTGACACATAGGAAATATGTGGAGGAAACAAGTATTAACCCCCAGGAGGATGTAAAATTGATTTTCTGTGGTGTCTCAGTGGATTGGAAAGCAGACAGTATTAGTGTGGCCATGTTCCAATGGAGGCAGGAAGGCTTCAAACTTTAGCAGCAATGGAATCAACTGAAAGACCTGTTAAACCTGTGTTTACAACTGCGAGACTTCTCCCCAGAGGTCCTGATTTCGCAGGTCTGGCATGGGGCCTGAGAGTATGTGTTTCAGTCGAGTGCCCAGCCTTGCCTGCATCACTCAGGTACCACACTTAGAGGATCACTGAGAACACTACTGCTCAAAGCAGCAAAAGGTGGTTCAGGATGGCCCAAATGATCCGAGTCTGGATTTATATTTTATCTGACTTTTTTACTCCAAAATTTTCATTAACTACTCAGATGCTAAACCTTCAGCACTGAAATGACTTTGGACTAATGTGGCCAAAAAATTAAAAAATTAAAAAACACAAATAAATAAACAAAAACAGGTTTGCCCAGACTCACGTCAATCAAGCAAATAAGAATGTATTTGGGCACTGTGCTGGTTAGTTTATGACTACTTTGTAGCAGAATTTTTGCCTGTCCAATAACTTTAAATATTAATACAACAAGAAGCCTGTGATTGGGCAGGGAAAAATGAGGCGGAGCTAAGAGTTGCAGAGACAGGGAGTGACAAAGTAGAAGAGAAGGAAGCAAGATGGAGGACGATCAGGAGGATTCGGATTCTGCATGGCTTTAAACAGCCACAGGTAGATACAATATCATATAGGGATAGAATAATTGGAATAACTTGTCTAATCTAGGTAGGCAGCTTGTACTATTATCAATTGTGTATATTATTGTGTGGGCATCTTGTGAATTGAGAATTTATTGATATATAAATCTGACTGATTAATTATAAGCTTCTAGAGTTTTGATTTTATTGGGTTACTGGAATGTGGGACAGCCAACCACGGGGGCTTTATGGCTGAGAAGGTACTGAGACACAGAACTGGAGCTGGGAAGACTGCGATTGGGTTGCTGCGGGGGCTAGCCTAGAGACAGAAGCAGTGAGACCACTGCCAGGGTAGAGTGTTGCTGGGTATAGCGCGGGAACTTGCGCTCTTATTAATATTTCCCGCAACACCACTTAACAAAATAGAGTCACCTGGGGAAAAGAAACCTCAGCTAAGGAAGTATATGAGTCAGACTGACCTAGAGGCATGTGTGGGGGGAGTTTTCTTGATTAATGATTGACAGGTGGTCCTAGGTGCTGTAAGGAAGGTAACTGAGCCAGCCATGAGGAGCAAGCCAGTAAGCTGCATTCCTCCACACCCTGGGCTTCATTTCCTGTCTCCAGGTTCCTGACTGGAGGCCCTACCCTGGCTTCCCACAGAGATGTGGTGTAACTTGGGGTTGTGAGATGAAATAAACAACGCTCTCCTCGCCAAGTTGCTTTTGGTCATGTTTTTTCATCACAGTAGTAAAAAGCAAACTAGGACATCAACCAGAATGTTCTTGAAGCTTTGGGTTGATCCAGTATACAGGCTAAGTTGACGACCTGAGTATCATCTACAGATTATGACTTCTTGATTCCCTCCGTGTGACGACCCTCATGGGCTTCAGACAGAACATGAGAAAATTTTGTAATTGGTGTAGTGGTTTGTTCAGAAAACAGGCTCACAGAAGAAAGTAGATGTGGCTATCTATGGAACTACCTCATGGTGCACATTTACAGCTCTACCGAGTTATATCTTTTTTTTTCCAGGACCATGTCAAGATGGTATAAATAACAGGCAGAAAAAGAAAATATCCAAAATACACATCACCAATGGATGTTCTCTGTCTAAACTTCAAGGCACACACCTGTGGGAAGGGCCTCATGCACACGGCTCATCATTTTCTCCCAAACTTGGAGGTCACAGTTCAAATTCAGCAAGGAGATGATATCCCTTGCCTAAAGAAAGGCAACCTTTTCTAAAATCTCTCCTCCACTTACCTGTGGTATTTCTGTGATTGACAAACAGACAAAAAAATATATTTATTTAGGGATTATCTATATTGAAAACTAGGCATAGGATTTCTGTCTCTGTCAACATTACAGGCATATCAGCTATTTGAACAAAAGGAGAGGTATTTTTCCATTCAATCCTGATCGCTGAGGATTCTCCAGTTCATATTCAGAGAGACATTTGGTTTTATTGATCGTGTTAGCTGAATTCGTTTAAAGTCCTATCGTCAGGCAAAGAGGAGGTTGATTTTTCTTCTTATTGTAAAGGTTATTAGGAGGAACCAAATATAGAAGTTATTTGTCTTTCGACAATCCAGTGGAATCAGAACCACTCAAATGTGTTCCACAAGTTTTGTTCAAAGCCAATACTTTGATGGTCTGAAGAATCACTATATCCCATCCAGGGAATTCACATTTCATTGTCTGAAGCTTAGCTTATTTGAAGAAGATGCACTGTTATCAATGGAGATTAGTGTACTATTCTGCTTTTAATAGATAGGAAAGTTTTACAATCTGAAGATTGTAAGCTCCACCCATGCCATCTATAACCCAGAGTCCTTTGCTTTGTATAGTTATCTCTTGGCAGACTTTCCGAGCATCCTTTCAAACAAAACATGTTAGCAATTCTGTTAAATTCAGTTTATTTATTTGTTTGTTTGTTGGGGGATGCTAATTTTTTGTATCAAGCAGAGTCTTACCTTGGTTGGCTTCCAACTCACAATTCCCCTACCTCCGTTTCTCAAGTACTGGGTCTACAGGAGTACTCAACCATTCTTGGCATTCTCACCTTTAAAAACATATTAACTACATTTTATATTTAAAATGCCGTACTGCACATATGGCGGTCTTTCTGACATTTGGGTTCCAGAGATTAAACTCGGGTCCTCAGATTTGGCCGTAGGCACTGACCATTACCCACTGGATCCATACTCTTCTTGGCTTCTTGGTTTTTATCTCATTTATCTTTTTGTTTGTTTTGATTTTAGTTTTCTGTTTTATGTGTGTGTGTGCTTTATGTTTGATGTAAAGAACATGAGGTTGGGTGGATACAGAGAGGATCTAGGAGGAGTTGAGAAAGGGGGAAAACATGATATTGTATTTAACAATTAATAAAATAAATCAATAATACAATGTCAAAATACAAGAGAATGCACCAAATTCCTCAAGTACAACTCAAAACCACCAACTGTTCTTCGCAGGAAGAGTTCAGATTTCAGT
The DNA here is from genome assembly GCF_978045245.1 of Mus caroli. Lineage (NCBI taxonomy): Eukaryota > Metazoa > Chordata > Mammalia > Rodentia > Muridae > Mus > Mus caroli. Next base: position 111,728,882 of record NW_028227270.1, on the reverse strand, counting down.
AGACTCCTCTCGTGAGCTTTGTAGACATTCTGTAACTCATCAATGAAGAGTATGGTCATTAGAGGACCCGTGGTGGTTGTGTATTATTGTAGTGAAAATTCAGCATGAAGCAGGAACATTATAGCCAAAAGACATAAGGAAAGAGTACATGTGCTTCTTCCAGACATGCCCTTCCTCTCATCCCATTCTGGTATTTACCCTGGGATAAAGTTCGTGTATCTGAAGACAGCCCTTTCTTTGCTGAGAAGACTGGTGTGACTTCTAGAAACTGACCACAATATTTTTAAATGAAGTTATGCAAATCTGATAGTCTAAAGTAAATGTTTCATAAAACCAATGACTGTTTAAATCGTGGGACTAAATTGTTTGTATATAAATATTACCTTTTATATTCCATTTGAGTTTTATGTAGATGAACACATTACTTTAATGACCTGCATTTACAGAGGGAGACTGGGAGAGTGGCTCCCTGAAATCCTTGCCAGCCAGATGGCTGCCTTTTCTTGCATGAGATTAAAAGATGTTTCTCATTCACCACGATGCTTCTGAGGCAGATTAATATCGCCAGCTAAATTGCTTGTGTTTTCAGAATAAAATTTAAAGAGAACTTTTTAGAGCAATTGGTGTCACCGGTTCTCAGAGCAGATTGCTCTCCAGGTAGAGACGTATTCGGTAATTAATGGAAAGAATTCTGTGTTAATTGACTGCTTCGGGAAGAGAGATATAATGACTCCTTATTAATCATCAAAAGAGATGTACAGCACGGAGGCCCCACAATAATTGCTCCAACAGTGGAGAAATGTTAATTAATGAAAAAGAACAATGATGTAAGAAATTAGCTACATAATGCTTGCCTCCAGTAGTGGTTGCATTCGAAACACAGTAGGGTGGAAATCACATTAGGTAGTAGATATACAGAACTTTCTACCTTGAATTTAGGTCGGAGGGCAAAAAAAAAACAAAAATTATCAGAGTACTTTCTCTGCTTGAAGAAGTAAGAACGTTCACCCAGAGCTATATTTATTTCAAGGAAAGAGCCCTTGTCAATCATCTCTGATCTGGGCTATTTTAAAATACAAAAATAAAACCATCCCCAAACCAAAACAAGGTCATTTATTAATGCCCTTTAATTTCAATACAGTAGGTCATTCTGAGTAGTAAGGACAAAGGGGATGGAAGACAGTGCTCTTCTCCAAATCGAAATCAGCAAATTCCGTTTCTGGACCTTTCCCAGATGTAATATAAGGAGAAGAAAAAACACCTTCAGATTCACTTCTTTTAAAGAGTGTGATTTTAAGTCTCTGGGAGAATAGTACTTCCTGTCTCTCTAACAACTCCATTTTCCAGAAAAGGAAGTTGAGCTTAATGGACACACAAGACACTATCAGAGCTCAGTCCTAAGTCCTTAGGGTCTAGCAGAATCATCAGGGGCCAGCCTGATAACTTGCATCTGAGAAGTTCCCAGGCCATTCCTCCCAGGCTGAAAAGGAGAAACCTTCAAAGAGCAGACAGTTTAAGGAGAAAATGATACCAACATATCTTACAACATATCTTACTAGCTCCCTGAGTGGCCTAGGAGCTCCCAACACTGCATCCCCAGCAGGCATAGCTCCCAGCACTGCATCCCCAGCAGGCATAGCTCCCAGCACTGCATCCCCAGGAGGCACAGCTCCCAGCACTGCATCCCCAGCAGGCACAGCTCCCAGCACTGCATCCCCAGGAGGCACACCTCCAAGTACTGCATTCCCAGCAGGCACAGCTCCCAGCACTGCATCCCCAGCAGGCCTAGATCCCAGCACTGCATCCCCAGGAGGCACAGCTCCCAGCACTGCATCCCCAGCAGGCACAGCTCCCAGCACTGCATCCCCAGCAGGCCTAGCTCCCAGCACTGCATCCCCAGCAGGCCTAGCTCCCAGCACTGCATCCCCAGCAGGCACAGCTCCTGACACTGCATCCCCAGCAAACACAGCTCCCAGCACTGCATCCCCAGCAGGCATAGCTCCCAGCACTGTATCCCCAGCAGGCACAGCTCTCAAAACTGCATCCCCAGCAGGCTCAGGAATCCCACTGACTTCACCCTTGCTTTTCCTTCTAGCTGGAATGTGCTGGGACTACAAGGCGCTCTCCTCTGTCACTTCATCGAGCCTGTGTACCTCCACAGCATCATTGTGGGCAGCCTGCACCACACGGGCCATCTTGCACGGGTCATGAGCCACAGGATGGAGGGCATCGGCCAGCTGCCTGCCTCATACCGACAAAACAGGCCTCTCCTTAGTGGTAAGAGACCTGCACCCCACTGCCTTCTCTTCAGGCTGCTGAACACAGAACCAATGGTTGCAACTCTTTTCTGGTTGCACTCACTTTGGCAATGATAATTTCAAACTTAATGAGTAACAATAGAAAAAACTTAAAATGGACCAATTGTGTGCGTGTATGTGTGTGTGTGTGTGTGTGTGTGTGTGTGTGTGTGTGTGCATGTGCGCATGAGCGTATCTGATAATAAACAACAGTTTAGCATGAATTCAGGTGGGACCTAGTACATCACACATCTGTATGTTGTTTTCATTGCAGTGGTATATAGTGGAATTACAAACCCTACTAATGGAATAAGGCGTAAGAGGCCCGCAGCGCTTGTCTTAGATATACCTGGTGTGTGAGAACCTGAGTTCAAATCCTCAGAACCCACATAAAAAAGCTGAGTGTACTGAATAGTAGTAGTGTACATTCCAACACTCTTTTGGGGAGATGGAAGCCAGAAGCAGCAGCTTCACTGGACACACACACTCACACACACACACACACACACACACACACACACACACACGAGAGGAGAGAGAGAGAGAGAGAGAGAGAAGGGAAGTGTCAGCCAGCCCCCAGTTCACCTGCAGTGTGTCTGCAGGACCTAGGATACCCTCTGTTGCTGGACCTGGCTGGAACCACAGCTGGGAGGCAAGTCCTAAGCCAACCACACCTTCGCACAAAACCTAGGTGCCTTTAGGGAGCCCAGACATGCCAACCCACCTGGCAACAGGTGGTTGCAAGGGTCATAGGTCACATAGCTTTCGAAACACTCAAAGGTGTGAACTTTTGTGTTGCATAGAAAGGAGCCAATGAGAAATCTTCACAGGTTTGGAAAAGTGATACTTACATAGTAGGAACAGCCTTCTGTATTAATCATAAACTTCCAGGCATTGGGGAGCTATCCAGAGCAGAAAAAAGCATGTGAATTTTCATCATGACCTCTTATCCTTGTAACAAGACCCTGGTGGAAAACTCTAGATCTTTATGTGAATTCCCCCTGGTGCTTCGGGAGAGTTCTCTTGAGAAACTACTTGAGGCAAAAATCAGGCAGGTGCACTAAGAAACAGTGAAACTCTCCTTGCAAAAGCAAACCTGGGCTCCGCTCCAGGAGCTGGGGGCAAGCACTCATGGGCTTGGCTGGTTTACTCTCAGCCTGTGCTGTGGTGTGAATGGAAAGTACCTTTCACGGGTCCATGGGCTTTAATACTTAGTTCAGCTGCTGTGAAGCTTTTAAGAGGTGAAGGCATTAAGCTGTACTACAGAGCAATTGTGATAAAAACTGCATGGTACTGGTACAATGACAGACAGGTAGATCAATGGAATAGAATTCAAGACCCAGAAATGAATCCACACACCTGTGGTCACTTGATCTTTGACAAGGGAGCTAAAACCATCCAGTGGGAAATAGACAGCATTTTTAACAAATAGTGCTGGCACAACTGGTGGTTATCATGTAGAAGAATGCAAATTGATCTATTCTTATCTCCTTGTACAAAGCTCAAGTCTAAGTCGATCAAAGACCTCCACATAAGACCAGAGACACTGAAATTAATAGAGGAGAAAGTGGGGAAAAGCCTTGAAGATATGGGCACAGGGGGGAAATTCCTAAACAGAACAGCAATGGCTTGTGCTGTAAGATCAAGAATTGACAAATGGGACCTCATAAAATTGCAAAGCTTCTATAAGGCAAAAGACACTGTCAATAAGACAAAAAGGCCACCAACAGATTGGGAAAGGATTTTTACCAATCCTAAATCTGATAGGGGACTAATATCCAATATATACAAAGAGCTCAAGAAGCTGAACTCCAGAAATTCAAATAACCCCATTAAAAAATGGGGTTCAGAGCTAAACGAAGAATTCTCAACTGAGGAATCCCGAATGGCTGAGAAGTACCTGAAAAAATGTACAACATCCTTAATCATCAGGGAAATGCAAATCAAGACAACCCTGGCATTCCACCTCACACCAGTCAGAATGGCTAAGATCAAAAACTCAGGTGACAGCAGATACTGGTGAGGATGTGGAGAAAGAGGAACACTCCTTCATTGTTGGTGGGATTGCAAGCTTGTACAACCACTCTGGAAATCAGTCTGGAGGTTCCTCGGAAAATTGGACATAATACTACCGGAAGATCCAGCAATATCTCTCCTGGGCATATACCCAGAAAAAGTTCCAACTGATAATAAGAACACATGCTCCACCATGTTCATAGCAGCCTTATTTATAATAGCCAGAAGCTGGAAAGAACCCAGATGTCCCTCAACAGAGGAATGGATACAGAAAATGTGGTACATTTACACAATGGAGTGCTGCTCAGCTATTAATAACAATGGATTTATGAAATTCTTGGACAAATGTATGTGGAGGATATCATCCTTAGTGAGGTAACCCAGTCACAAAAGAAGTCATTAGATATGCACTCACTGATACATGGATATTAGCCCAGAAACATAGAACACCCAAGATACAATTTGCAAAACACAAGAAAATCAAGAAGGAAGACTAATGGGTGAATACTTCATTCCTCCTTAGAATAGGGAACAAAATACCCATGAAAGGAGTTATAGAGACAAAGTTTGGAGCTAAGATGAAAGGATGGACTATCCCAGGTATCAATCCCATAATCAGCCACCAAATGCAGACACTATTGCATATGCCAGAAAGATTTTGCTGAAGGGACCCTGTTATAGCTGTCTCATATGAGGCTATGCCAGTGCCTGGCAAATACAGAAGTGGATGCTCACAGTCATCTATAAGATGGAACACAGGGCCCCCAATAGAGAAGCTAGAGAATGCACCCAAGGATCTGAAAGGGTCTGCAACCCTATATGTGTAACAACAATATGAACTAACGAGTACCCCCAGAGCTCGTATCTCTAGCTGCATATGTATCAGAAGATGGCCTAGTTGGCCATCATTGGGAAGAGAGGCTCCTTGGTATTGCAAACTTTATATGCCCCAGTACAGGGGAATGCCAGGGCCAAGAAGCAGGAGTGGGTGGGTAGGGGAGCAGGGCTGGGGGAGGGTATAGGGAACTTTTGGGATAGCATTTGAAATGTATATAAAGAAAATATCTAATAAAAATAAATTTTAAAAAAGAATGCATGTTAAATCTTAAAAAAAAAAAAAAAGAAGAAGTGAAGTCTTGGTAGAGGAAGTAGGTCACTGGAGCAGGCCTAGAGGTTTTATAGCCTCACTTTCTGTCTGCTTTGTCTCCTGACTACTTGTGTAAAATGCAGGTAGCCTCCTTAGGCTCCTCCATGATAGACTGTCTCTCCTCAAACTATAAGCCAATGTAAGCTCTTCTTCCCTTATGTTGCTTCTGTCAAGTAATTTGATCACAGCAGTAAGAAAAATTTAACACAGCCAGTATCTAAGAAAGAAAAAAACAAAACAAAGGAAGACAAAGCAGTTGTTGGTGTGTATGTGTGTATATATCTATGTATGTATGTATATGTGTGTATGAATGTGTGTATATATGTATGTTGTGTGTGCATTTATATATGTGTCTATCTATGTGTCTGACTGTGCTTGTGTATATCTGTGTATGTGTGTATATCTGTGCATATGTGTGTGTGTGTCACTGTGTGTGTCTGTGTGTGTGTCTGTGTGTGTGTCTGTGTGTTGCAGTTGGGCCTAAGATTTATTTCCAGAATTTTAAAACTGCTCCACACTATAAGATCAGGTGTGAAAAGGGGGCCTCATGAGAGCAACGGTGGGGAAGAGATGAAATAATTCATGTAGAGCCCAGGAGGATGCCAGGCAAATTATTAAGATGCCAGTCATCACAGAAATGAATCCCTTTATTCATCTATTCTACAATGTTGGCCATTTAATGGTTTTGTAAAATAAGATCACAGATCTTAAGAAGCTAACAGAGGCAAGGCAGGAAAGGAGCTCCCTTTCTGTATGTCACCGACTAGTCACTTGTCCTTCACAATTAAAACCCCAGGCATTTTTGGATGCCATCTAAGCTCCTAGGAACCTTTGTAAGGTTTGCCTTCCTTTTAGCAGCAAAAAAAAAAAAAGTTCATGGCATCAGGCAGCAGCTCCGATCCTAGCTCCTGCCACTGGGCGTGGTGACACACACCTGTCATTTGAGTGTTCAGAAAACTGATGCAGGATCCTGGGTTTGAGGATAACTTTGATATATAGTGAATTATAGACTAGAATTACAGACTGTCCAGCCATATGTAGAGAGACTGGCGCCATTCTGCGTTCAAAGGCACAGGATTTATTAGACTCTTGCTACATCTCGGGGCTCCAAGTGTGCAGCTAAGGAGAACTTGTATTGAAATACTGGCAAGTTTCAGCAAGATATCTGGGAAAGGGGTAGCGCTGTTTAATCCAGGAATATTAAACAGTTGTTTGTATCCAGATTTTCCCTTATTTCGCTGTAACACAAGTCTGACTATTGTGGAAGGGGTGATACTTCATCTCCATCCTGAGGGCTGAGTTAATGTCAATACTAAAGGCTGGATTCACAGGATACACAGGCAGTGGGGAGCCTACCCTCTCTGTTTATTACATCACCCCTATAGCCCTACTATTGTTCCCAGCCCATTGGTTGTCTCCTTCACTCTCAACAGCAAATGTGTGATGAGTCTTAATCACTAGCAAGTCAGTGGTATACATAAAGGTTTGAGTTTCAGTTCACCTGAAAAGTCCAAGCTATAAAGGCTGCCTTTGGGCTCAACCTAGGCTGCAGAATCCGTAACTCAAACTATAACAGAAATGAACCACCTATAGGTGGTATTCTTGGGGACAGAAAGGAGGCAAGCAGAGGGGTATGCTCTGAGTGATACAACTGTTGTAAAGTTCAGAAGTGTCCTGAGAGTGGCAAAATCATTTAGGGACATGAGATGACACTTCTTGAACAGACACCCTCTCTTCCGTACTGACTTTATGACATGGGTCATCTCATTCAGTCTTCATACCAACCAAAACCAAATACGAGACGCTCCATTTCTTTTAAGTGTCAAAGTAAAGCTAGGAAGCCACCTCAGACAGTAAGATGTTTGTCTTGCAGACACAAGGACCTGTGTTCAAACTCTAGAATCCACATTAAAATGCTGCAATTCCAGCTCCATGGCCAAGTGGTCTAACCTACTTAGACACTGAAGCCATGGAGAAACTCTGTCTTAGAAGGTAGATGATGTTCCTAAAGACCATCTGTCTACTGAATGCTGACCTGTGGCCCCCACATGCATACACATGCATGTGTGTAGCCTTCATACCAAAGAGCACATGCTAATTAACCTTGAAAGAGACTCGTGAATGTGATATATTCCTTAAGATGCTCTATTTAACTGAAAGGAACAAGAATTTAAACTCAAGTCCAGTTGGCTTAAATTTTACATTCTTCTAATATATCAGATTACATCCTGTGGCAATGCAGAACAAGTTCTTTGATGTCTATTTAAAACACACATAAAAACTAATAATGTGAAACGAGCCTAGCTAAAGAGGCAGCAATGTCTAGCTACTGAAGAGGGGATGTGGGGGCAGTGAGCCAGTGCACTGGAGTGTGTCCAAAACTCTTAGCTGCCTGCTGCTCTCAACCCCTCATGTGGCACTGAAGACTTGCCTGCCACCAAGCACAGTCATGAAAAATTTGCCTTGAGGTCTAGAAAATTATATTTATTTTTTAAATGGCCAATAATTTCAGCAATTCTGAGAAAGTGCTACTTGGGGAGCACACTCTTCCTCCTTCTTGCTTTCATTCTTCCTTGCTTGCTTTTCTTTATCCTGTCTTGTCTTGAAGTGACCAAGAACTCGCTCTGACTAAACAACAAAAGTATCACTAGACAAGATCGGGGAGTGGGGGGTATGGCTGGTTTGGGAGCATAAGTGAATGTCTCCACATTAGATATCCCCAAATTATGGCATAGTTCTTGGATTTATTGTAGGTTAAATTTATTGTCAGGTTAAAGAAGGAGAAGGAGGAGGAGGAGGAGGAGGAGGAGGAGGAAGAGGAAGAGGAAGAGGAAGAGGAGGAGGAGGAAGAAGAAGAGGAGGAGGAGGAGGGGGAGGAGGAGGAGGAGGGGGAGGGGAGGGGGAGGAGGGGAAGGAAGAAGAAGAAGAAGAAGAAAAGACACTTCTCTTTTTTTTATGAAGGGTTTACATTCTCTTTTTCTGTGCCCTAACTCCTTGAGTAGTCCTCATTCTTCTGTATTTATCTAACAGTGAGAAAAAACTAATTTGGGGACAAGACAGATGGCCCATCAGTTCTGAGTGCTGTCTGGTCTTGCATGCGACCTTAGTTTGGTTCCCAGGAGCTTACAATTCCTATAACTCCAGCTCCAGGGGATCCAATGCCCTCCTCTGATTTCTGGGGGCACCTGACTCACATACATGTACCCACACAGAGAAATGCACACAAGGTTAGAATAAGTCCTTTTAACAGCGATTTAAAATTAACAGACACTAAGAAATGTAAAAAACAGCACCACCTCTTTACCAACCCACTGTCAAGTTAGTGGTCTTTGTTCATCCTCTGGGAACCACCACAACCCTTCTTGGACATCCAGTCTCTTATCTGTGCTCTTTATAAATGACATGTTCATTTAGGGACATGGCAACATAAATAAGATGATAACTTTTGATTATTGTGGCTGTAGAGATGGCTCAGCAGGTACTTGCTTCACAAGCAAAGCTATGTTCAGGTGCTTGACACCAATGTACAAGCCAAGCATAGCAGCATGCCTGTAGGTTCAATGCCAGGTAGATCCCTAGAGCTCACTGGTCAACCAGCCTTGCCAGAATGGCCAGGTTCAAGTTCACTGAGGAGTCATTGTCTCAAAAGAATGAGATGAAGAGTGGCTCGGTGGCATAAAGCAATTGTCACACAAGCCTGACAACCCAAGTTTGATCTCCAAAATCCGAGTTGAATAAAAGCTTACATACACTGTGCAGCAGCAGAAATAAGAGAAACCCAGGGCCACCTGATTGGTTTAAGATATACCCTAGCCCCTGAGGCACGTTCTCCTCCACCCCAGCCCATGTGGCATCTGCCTCCCCCTCTAGCAGTGGGGTCTGACTAAGCCCAGCAGCCCGTGCTCCCCTAGAATATGGTTCTCGCTACTATAAAGATGCAAATTGAGCTAAATCTTAATATCTCGCCTGCTCAGAAACCCCAAGCAGTGACTTCATTGCTTTTGATGGACATTTGAAAATGAATCATGCAAATTTTGAAAAGAAATCATCCTAATTTTTTGAATAAGGGAAAAAAAAAAAAAACAAGGCGGGGGGGGGGGGGGAGGAGAAAGTCTTGCCTGAGGATAATAATAATAAAAAGCACACTCAAACAAGCAAATGAACTTCCCTCAAGGTCAGTTTGCAGAGTTGCCCTAAAAGGTGAAGCTCACACATTAGTAGAAAGAAGCCCTGCAATTTAGATACAGCTAAATCAGTTCTGGGTTAAAAAGAATCAACGAAGCTGAAAAGGATACCCTCATTGCCACAGACACAGGGTGCATATTAATGTCTCAGAGTCAGGCTTGAAGTACTCTGCATAAGGCAAGCTAACCTGAAGTCAACTTCAGAGCCTGTGAGTGTGTTAAGGCTGGGCCAAATCCTGAGTCCTTCTCGAGGGGGAAAAAATTCATCATTATCTGAAACAGCCAGCCTAAAGAAGGCTGCCATTGTGAATTCTGCCTTCTTGTGAACTCAATAAAATGAAAACAAATCATGAGAGTAATAACTAATAAAAATCTATGCTTGGAATGCATGTGCTTTTAGAAAAACAAAGTGCCACAAAATAGAAAGTGACTTTGACAGTTTGTTTTACCAAGCTGAAGATACATGCTTCCTGATGCTTTAAACATCAAGATGAACTTTTTCTCCCATCAAGTAAAACTATCACAGTGGGATGAAGGGGTATAGATAGCATAGCTGTGCTGGTTTGAATAAGACATGCCCCCATACTCTCATGATCTGAACAGTTGGTCCCAGTAGATGGCATTGTTAGGGTATGCTATGGAATGTTTACAATGTGGGTCCTCGCTGTAGGCAGTGAGTCCTTGAATGTGGGTTTTGGGGGTTCATAGCCCGGCCCCACTTTTGATTATTCCTTCCCTCCTATCTCCTCCCTACCCCGTCTCTGATCCCTCCCTGACTTGGTTTGAACAGCCAGTTTCCTGCCCCTGTCTCCGTGCCTTCCATACTGTTGACTTTCTCCACCATGTTAGACTCTGTTCCTCTGAGACTGTAAACCAAAATAAACCTTTCTTCCTTAAGAGGCTTTGCCAGGGTGTTTCATCCCAGCAAAAGAAAAATAACCAATACAATAGTCAAACTCTTTTTTTTTTTGATAGTAGTTTATTTAATAGATGTGACATTTATGCTTATTTATTTCTGTGCGTGCACACACACACACACACACACACACTTTTGCACACGCATCAGAGGACAACCCATGGGAGTCTGTTCTCCCCTTCTTTTTTTTTTCAATTTTTTATTAGATATTTTCTTCATTTACATTTCAAATGCTATCCCAAAAGTCCCCTATACCCTCCCACCGCCCTGCTCCCCTATCCACGCACTCCCACTTCTTGGCCCTGGCGTTCCCCTGTACTGAGGCATATAAAGTTTGTAAGACCAAGGGGCCTCTCTTCCCAATGATGGCCGACTAGGCCACCTTCTGATACATACGCAGCTAGAGACACGAGCTCTGGGGGTCCTGGTTAGTTCACATTGTTGTTCCTCCTATAGGGTTGTAGACCCCTTCAGCTCCTTGGGTGCTTTCTCTAGCTCCTCCATTGGGGGGCCCTTTGTTCCATCCAATAGCTGACTGTGAGCATCCACTTCTGTGTTTGCCAGGCACTGGCATAGCCTCACAAGAGACAGCTATATCAGGGTCCCTTCAGCAAAATCTTTCTGGCATATGCAATAGTGTCTGTGTTTGGTGGCTGATTATGGGATGGACACCCAGGTGGAGCAGTCTCTGGGTGGTCCATTCTTTCATCTCAGCTCCAAACTTTGTAACTCCTTCCATGAGTATTTTGTTCCCTATTCTAAGGAGGAATGAAGTATCCACGCATTGGTCTTCCTTCTTCTTGGTTTTCTTGTGTTTTGCAAATTGTATCTTGTGTATTCTAAGTTTCTGGGCTAATATCCACGTATCAGTGAGTGCATATCAAGTGAGTTCTTTTGTGATTGGGTTACTGTTCTCCCCTTCTACTATACAGGTGTCTGAGATTGAACTCCGGTCATCAGGTTTGGCAGCAGGTATCTTTATCCACTGAGCCATCTCACCAGCCCAAGACATGGTTTTTAATCTTGACTTTTCTAAGCCCACACTGAAAATAAACTATTTTTATAATACACAGGAAGGTTATAGCAATTATCAGGAAATCTGGAGCTCAAGACAGGTCGGAGAATTGATTGCTAGAACTGTGAGCTGAAACCACTATTTTAGCTTGGTCTGATGAACACTAGGACATTCTAATGAAATAGAAGTAGAGAGCACTTGCTCTCTTTCCTCCTGGTACTGATTTTCCTGAAGCAGTAACAAAATTAATAGCAATCATATCCAGAAGCTGTTTTAGACGTTGTGTTTTCTGACAACGTAGTCAAAAGCTTGGTATGCATTAAAATTTTCACCAATGACAATCCCATTCTATCTACTTTTCATACATGTGGATACAGGAAAGGCATTCATGTTCCTACTTTGGCATGGATATACACAGTATTTAAGAATCTTATGTGAAATGCTAGTCTTCTCGAATTCAAGAGAAGTATAATGATGATAAATTATAATTTGCAAAATAACTCGCATGGTGGAAGCAAATACTTTCCTTCATCTAGATATTAATTTGTAGTACCATTTTATATTACAACAAATTTAAGTATATGATGTAGTAATTGACAAACTTCCATAAATATTTTCTGTAAGTACGTGTACTTTTTTTAAAAAGTATTGTAAGTATACAAGCCATGAGTTCCTCTCACACCCAGTGCTTCTCTTCCCCCAGACCTTCTCCCTGGCAGCCTCAGAAGTTGGTTTGAATTCCTTCCGATGCCTCAAGCGGGCTCCAGGCCATGGTTTTTGACTCCCTGCTGGCATTATCTATACAATGAAAGTGATAACTGCTAGTGTTCAGGGTCATCTAGCAATGACTGGATACAAAGCTTAAACTGTGAAGAGAAGGCCTTGTCCGTGCCTCACTTCCAGTTCCCCAGGAGCATAGACTGCCTTCCAGGTTCCCTGGGAGCAAAGGGCCCAAGCACAGACTGCCTTCCAGGTTCCCCGGGAGCAGAGGACCCAGGCATAGACTGCCTTCCAGGTTCACTTGCTGTGCTTAGAAACTCTATACATAGCGAATTCCAGACCAGCCAGAGCTTCATAATTTAGCTATCTCCAAAAAGGGACAAGGGGCACAAAAAAATCAAAACCAAGGCACAGGAGCAGAGTGAGGAAAACTGTTCACCTAAAGGCCCAAGTGACCACCCAAGGAAGAGGATACGGAATGGGTTGTGACATCTTGCAGAAGGAAAGAAAGTTCTTTGTCGGCAAGATCATTGTCCTTTTGGTTTTTGGTTTTGGTTTTGGTTTTGGTTTTTTTCTTATAGGTTGTGGGGATAAGATGCCTATTTGGCTATGTCCTAGGTTTCCTTTAAATGTTTCTTTTTGGATCGGAGATCCTGTTAAGCCAAACAGGTTTGGTTGTTTTGTCTATTTGCAAGAGGGAGTACTGGAGAGATGGAGACCTGGGCTCCGAGGTTGAGCATTTGTTTCCAGAGAACTAGAGTTGGCTCCCAGCACCGAGCTCCCAACCCCCGCACCTCATAGGTTCTACGGATTCAAACTCAGCCATCATGCCCGTACAGCCAATGCTTGTGCCTGCTCAGCTATCTTCCAAGCCCCCTTGGTTTATTTTTTAAATATGCTGAGAACTTATTCAGACAAAACCTCACCACAAAATATACCAATTGCCCACCCTCAGTCCTACCACATCCTGTAGGCTCTGCAACACATGTCATAGATTTCTCACTGAGTATGCTCTGTTAAGGCAAGAGAGTATCTATAAAACGACTGACAACTGGGCGTGGTGGTGCACGCCTTTAATCCCAGCACTTGGGAGGCAGAGGCAGGCGGATTTCTGAGTTTGAGGCCAGCCTGGTCTACAGAGTGAGTTCCAGGACAGCCAGGGCTACACAGAGAAACCCTGTCTCGAAAAAACAAAAACAAAAACATAAAAAAAAAAAAACTACTGACAATTATGATTGTGTTCGTGTTAATGATAATGAATAAAATGACATTAATATGATAAATTTACCAATTCTATTTCCACTATAAGTGAGTGTATGTGTGTGTATCTGTGTGTGTGTGTGTGTGTGTGTGTGCATCTGTGTCTGTGTATTGTCTGTGTGTGTCTCTGTGTGTGTCTATGTCTGTGTATGTGACTGTGTGTGTGTGTGTGTCTGTGTGTGTGTGTCTGTGTGTGTGTGTGTGTGTGTGTGTGTGTGTAAGGAGAGAGAGAGCAGGGGAGAGATTACACAGGGTACACAGGATATCTGGCAGTATATTAAATTCAGGAGGCCACTTCTATCCCTTCAACTTTACAATTCCATGCATGCCTGGAAGCATGCTACTCCATTCATTTTGCAAAATTAAATGTAATGTGCCCCTGTATTATAGACTTGCCTCACTTCATATAAAAATCACATCCCTGAAAGGTCTTGTGTAAATTTAATTTGGGGAGAGCGAATTACATTTTAAATATAGTAGGCTCACCAGCTATTTAAAGACATGCTGTAATGTCTCACTTATATAATGCCTTTTTTTAAAAATAAATAAGGATTTCTTCAAAGTAAGGCATCTCTATATAGATGGGAGCCATCATATAGCTAATTTTCTTGGATGAATTGTGGATAGACTGCCTCTGCTCTTAAATAATGATGAAACTAAGAGCAGTGGTCATAATAACTGTTGTAATGATCCAATGCTAGTGGAAAGAAAAACAGAAGTAGGTTAATTAACTTATCAGAGATTGCACTACTAGAAAGTCAGAGAAGTGACATTTGACCTTGGCCTATTTCTGAACTCATCATGTTAACACAATTGTGTGAACCGAAATGCAAGTCAGACAACCTCGCTGAGTATGCCCGGATAATATCCTCCACACACAACCCTCCAGAATAGATGAGGCAAAGGTGACAGAGACTGGCTGATTTCCTATGCAGATATACTTTGGAATAAGAGATAACATTTCAAAAAAACTCACCAAAGATGATTAACCTAATTACAAAGGTCAAAACGCCGCTGTGCTAATTATCAGGCTGAACAAACTTGCACTAGCATTTGTCTGTTAAAGATTAGTTTCCTGGAAGAACTGTTGAGATTGCTTAGACTTACAGAGAGTGGCATTAGTGGAAGTGTGGCCATGTGGAGGAAGTGAGTCACTGGGGGTGAGCTTTGAGGTCTCAGAAGCTCAAGCCAGACCTAGTGGCTCACTCTCTCTTCCTGCCACCTGCCAATCCAGATGTAGAACTCTCAGCTATCTCTCCAGCACCATGCCCACCAACACACCACCATGCTTCCCTCTATAATGATAATAGGCTAAACTTCTGAACTATAAGCCAGCACAAGCTAAATGTTTTCCTTTATAAGTGTTGCCGTGGTCATGGTGTCCCTTCCCAGCTAAACCGAGTTCAAGAGCCTATTGCATTGAAACAGACCCACTCAGACAGGGGCTTCCTTTGTTTATTCTGTAAACCTGAGAAATGACCAGAAGTTGTGAAGCTATCTGCCCACAGTCCTCCACCAGGACTAGCCTTGCTGAAGGCAAGAGGAAGAGGAGTCAAATTGCCCCAGAGAGGGGAAAGTGAACCCTCTCATCTGCAGATCTGTTCTTTTGCCAGTAGGTGATGCCAGAGTGTGAGATGCTTCTAGGAAAACTGTGCTCTGAGGGCGGAGTTTTCTAGGAAGTGTCTCGAAGAAGACCAAGTTGTCCCAAGAAAAGATGCCCAGAGTGTGGGATTATTCCAGGAAGTGGCACATGGAGTGGGGTGTTGGTAAAATGTCATATTTGGAAAGGAGGCTCTTGTTAAAGTTCATGAAATGAGAAGATGATGACATAACTCATTTCAGAGGGCCTCACGTGCAATCACATTTGTTATTATAAGAAGAAAGTCACAGAAAAAAAGACCTATGAAGTCAGAAGCAGAGAGTGGCGTGATACAAACCAAAAATGTACTTGGAGATTCCAGAAAACAGACAGATCGAGGAGGGCTGGCTTCTCCCCAAAGCTCTCAGGGAGCACGGCCCTGCCACCTTGACTGGAGATTTCTGACCTACAGAAATTGTCACAGTGCAAATCTGTATTGTTTCAAGCAATTAACTTTATAATAAACTAACTACAATGCCCCATTGGTAAAGCATAATTTTCTCAATTTTAGAAATCATATTAAATTATGCCTTATTGTTCCCTCATTACAAAATAATTCACTAAAGGCAAATGTTTCTTGAGATTTCTATTGGGCCAATTTTTATTTGTTTTTATTTTCTGGATGCTGAAGAGAAAGTTAAGAAACAAAATACTGTGTCTCTTAGTCAGGTTTCTATTGGTGTGATAAAGCACCATGAGCGAAAGTAACTTGGAGAAGAATGTGGCCCTCCTTCTCCCCAGGGGCTGTTGGCCACCAACCCAGGGGAGGGGTGTGCAGGGTTCAGATGGACGGATTGTCTTCCAGGACCCGCTTCAGTGAGACAGCTCAACCTCATTCAGGGTGAACAAGAGCTATATAGATCTTAGGGAATGCATAGGGTTATTATTGGCTAAGATGGAGAATGCTTCATTTACATAAAAAGGAATTCCCGGACTTCTGTGCTGAATCATGCAGACCTTGCAGGAAGCTCTGTGCAGGGTCATCCTCTAGATAAGGTCGGGCACCTGTGCTTAGAGACACTCTCCAGATAAGATCAGGCAGAGAAAGAGGAAGGTCTGTTACGGGAGTCCTCCGTTTTTGCGATAGGCTTGGAGAGCTTATCTGGACATGGTGGGCAGAGACTTTAATAGCAGGTTCTTCCAACCAAAGAAAAGGTTTATTTCATCTTAAAATTCTCAGGTCACAGTCCATCACTGAGGAAAGTCAGGTCAGGAGCTTAAGGCAGGGACCTGGAGGGAAGAATGAATCCAGGACAAACCCTGTTTGCTGGGTTACTCCCCTCAGCTCGCTCAGCCAGCTTTCTTACACTGTCACCTGTCTAGGGGTGGTACCACCTCCAGGGAACTCTTACCTCCACATCAAACATTAATCAGGAAAATGCCCTGCAGATTTTCCTAAAAGCCAACCTTATGGAGGCATTTTCTCAGTTAAGACTCCCTCTTCTCAGATAGATCTAGGTTCCAACCAACACACCATGAATTCCATCACCTTAATCCCATGTCACTTGCACACAGTACTAGGTTTCTGAGTTATTCTTCATGAGGGGGATAGCATTCTTAATTCTTGGACTATAACATTGCAACACTCATTTTTCACCATGTTCAAAATCTTAACTGGAACTAGGCTTCCATGTCAACTGGAAGATTCTGGTCTGTTGGTATCTGCCACTGGAAGCGAATTTCAGAATAGTTCTCAGAAGATACTAGATACTGTAAACTGAGGACAATTGGCAATGCTGTACAGGTACTAGATTATTAAATATGTGTTAATGTATTACCCTGAGAACATTGTGGGGTGGATCTTGACAGGACATATTATGACTGCCTCTCATTGTGTCCTTATAAGTTGGTTTTTATTTATCAATTTATTAATATTTTTAACACAGAGTCTCATGTAGCCTACTGCCTGTATAGCTGAAGATGACCTTAAATTTCTACCTTCCTGTCTCCACCTCCCTAGTGTCAAGATTATATGCATGAACCACCGTTCTTAGTTGTATGCAGGTACAGTGCTAAGAATCAACCCAGCACCTCATATGCACTAAGCAAGCACTCTACGGCTACATCCCAGCTCAGCATGTGACTTTATTTTAATGTTAAATCTTCTCATGTTGCCTCGTGAAGAGTAGCCCTCATACTTTATGTTATTTATTTCTACATTTCTAACCATGGAGAAGAATAAGTCACGCACAAATGAGTCTTTCCTTTCCATGCCTGCAAGGATGTACCTTCATCTTATCCAACAAAATCTAAAACCCGTAGTAATCTAGCTAAACAGTATAGCCCCTAACTGTCTTTAAACACTTTTAAAACCAAGCTTCAGTGGCCTGGAAATGGCCTGATACCTACAGTAGAGTGAATGGATGGACTATAGAAAAACTCAGGCCTCAACGATGACTCAGTAGATACGAGGGCTTGCTATGTACGCTCGAGAACCAGAGTTCAAATCTCTAGCACCTACATAAAAGCCTGATGTGGCTATGCATGCCTGTAACTTCACCTTGAACCACAGAAACAGGTAGATCCTGGGACCACACTGGCCAGCCTAGTCAGAGTAGGAAGCTTTGGGTTCAATGAGAGATTCTTCCTCAAGAGAATAAGGCAGAAAATACAGAGGACGACACTGTCCCCTGACCTACGTATATACACATACACCATACACACTATACACATAAACTCAAAAATATACAGCACTGACGTATATCACATACACAAAGAAAGGAAGGAAGAGATGGGAAGAGGGAAGAAAGAAACCAAAAGGAAAAAATATACAAAGCCTATAGAGATTCCATTTGTGTGCATGTACAGGACTACCAAAAAAGATACCTGGAGTGTTGGCTTAAATTCAGAAAATCTACATATAGTGAATGAGCTCTTTTGTATATGTAAAAATGCTTTCATAGAAAACAAATGTCTCTCTAGGGACCAAAAAACAAGAAAGCCTGAGTGAGTGTCACAT
This sequence comes from Mus caroli, assembly GCF_978045245.1. Lineage (NCBI taxonomy): Eukaryota > Metazoa > Chordata > Mammalia > Rodentia > Muridae > Mus > Mus caroli. The sequence continues at coordinate 111,710,729 of NW_028227270.1, read as the reverse complement.
CATTATCTTATTAATATATCTTCAAAACCCCATTCTCATCCAAGGGACTGTGTATGTGAATGCGATGTGGGTGGCCAATGGGAAACGAAAAGAATCACCTGAAACAGATTAAATTGCGAAAACAAACAAAAGTGGCACAAATTGAGAAGGCAACCTTTTCGTGGTGACTCAGTAGAAGGCCATGCTCAGAGCTCCATCACCACGCCACCCTTTGTCACCACACCATCATGATCCTTCTCATGGAAAGAGGCAACCTGGTTCTGACCAATAAGGATGAGGAGCTAGACTCCCCTGCAGTCCGACACAACACCCAGAGATGACCTCCTGACAACTGTGCATCGTTGCCATCCTTGCAGGGTTTACCCTGCAGCAAAATACTGCAGTGCTGGACTGATATGAATGATCCGCATGGGAATCATATGTTTCATTGCACATTGGTAAATCTGCACATCACATTCAAGTGAGTCTGGCAAGCAGCTCCATCTCCTTTACTATAATCAAAACCAATCATTAATTATAGCAATGTCAAAATTGTTCTGCTGGCACTAATACTTAGTAAGCATTCTGAGCAATGTTTTTTGTGGTGATTTTTTTTAAATGACATTAAAAGTTGGATTTCCATTCCACCAAGATGCTTTAGAGAGGATTTTTTTTATTGCCGACAAAGAATAGAATAAAAATAATCTCTAAATTAGAGGCTCAGTGCATAAGTAAACAATGATAACTCCTGAAGAAGTATTAAAGGTAAATGCTGGATAAATGTATAAATGTCAAAAAATGTATGTTTAATATAAAAATAATCCTGATGAGCCGGGAGTGGTGGTGCACGCCTTTAATCCCAGCACTCGGGAGGCAGAGGCAGGCAGATTTCTGAAGTCCAGGCCAGCCTGGTCTACAAAGTGAGTTCCAGGATAGCCAGGGTCTTGAAAAAAAAAAATCCTGACTCCTGCTTGTTGGTTGGTTATTCCATGCCCTGAAACAATCAGGTAATTTGTCACTAAACCAGAGATATTTTCTATAACTGGGAATATTTTATTGTGTGGCTTAGAGAAGACTAAGCAAAGTAGAGGTGACCTTCAAATCATTCTCTAAATAACAATTGGTATAGCATTTGATGTTTATAGACTGTGCTCTTTTCTGTTGCATTGATCTCCACTTAACCTTTCAAAATGAAGTTGCCATCATCAGAGAGCAAAAAAGGAGAATGACTGATGTGTGCCAAGGCTCCAGGATGGAAATAGGCTGGAAACCAGGTCTCTCCATTTACTGAGTCCTGAGACTTGTCTTCACATTGAGTCTCACAAGTCTATCAGCCTGTGGCTTCCATCCAATGCACTGCTCATGTTCCACCCTTCCCCTATGTTCTATGTGGGTAAACACGAGAATGATCATGGGTAACTTTCTGAGACCGCTGAAGCCCTAGTGAGTCTGACAGCCAAGGGTGTGGAGAGCAGAGCTCAGCCAGGCAGCTGCTGAGCCTTCTCCAAGGCAGGTGTGTCTGCTTACTGAGGGCCAGTGTCGAAACTCAATGATGTCTCCAGGAAAGCAGAAATAGGAAGAGAAGAAGGGGCCGAGGTGTGATGAATTGCAAGGAACCAGGAAGGTTGTGTGCTGAGATCAGACATTTGAAGGCATTCCTCTGAGTTCAGAATTTAGGATTTTGGAGAAGCCCCAAATGTGTGCTTTAGCGGTCAATCCCAACATAAAAACAAGAGAGATGGCAGAGGGAAGAGGGAGAGAAGAGCCTGCAGAAAACAGAGGGGATTGCAGTCTGCTGAGCCTGGCTGCCCACAATTCCAAAGCAGCTATCACATCCCTTTGTACCCAGTCGTCCCTGACCTCAACAGCTGCCTCTTCCTACCAACATGGTCCCTGCCCAGTAGGACAGTCCATGGTTGCCAATGGGCCAGATTGTTCCCCCCTGCCCAGTTCTCAGGGGTGGGCAGCCACAATAGCGAATCACTTCTAGGGGAAAGAGCTGACGTGGATGAAATTTGCCCAAATGTCCAACATTGCCCATCCATGACCGGAAGAAGGTCACGGGGTGACTTTCAGTCTGGGATCTGGGCTGTGTAGGTGGCAATTGGCAAAGCTAAATGGCCATGTGCTGAGAGAACATGCCTCAGTTCTATCTCAGAATATTGGAGCTGGGGACACACGAGAAACCTGAAGTCTTTGTCTATGTAAGACACAGTTAAGCAGGTCTTCTGCCAAGATGGGAACTATTCCCATATATGGAGCTGAATACAGGCCCTGGCCTCCTGATGTGCCCTTCCAGTTGTGATTTATAGCTGGAATGCTTCCCAACACCTGAGATTCTCTACAAAGGGTAGCACATCCCAGGAACTCTTGAGCAGCCATCTCGCTAGAGTAAACACAATGCTCTTGCAGAAACCTCTGGTGCCTCCTGGGAGGCTTCACACACTCGGGTGATAAATGGGCAGACCTGAGAGCTCCAGGATATACTCATCCTTTTGACACTTTGACACAATGTTTTCATCTGCAAAATTCATGTGAGAGAATCGCACAAGTTACAAAACGAAACACAACATCAACAACGAAACAACAACCTAAGAGCAAGCTTATGTCTTGAGTGTCAAGGTTTGAAAGTGAGATGTTCCTTATACACACTTGTGTTTCAATGCTTGGATTCCCACATGCTGGGGCTGTTTAAGAAGATTGTGGAACCTTTAAGAAGTACAGCCTTGATGAAGGAATTGGGGGACAGACCTTGAGCTTGTATAGCCCAATGTCACTTCCTATTCACCCTCTGCTTCCTGACAGTAGAGGAAATATGGCCAGCTAGCTTCCCACTCCTGCTGCCTGCCACGCCTTCCCCATCATGGCAGATTGTGTCTCCTCCAACTGTAAGCCAGGAAAAAAAAATGTGTCCTTCCTTAAATTGTCCATCAGTCATTTTATCACAGCAATGAAAAAAGTAACTGATACAGTAAGTTGGTGATTTGGTGGTAGGTCATATTCCTAGCTATCCTTGGCCAAATGGATCTGGCCATGGGTTGAACATGTCTCCTAATAAGTCTACCTGTCTAGTGTCAATGACTAGAGAAACAGAAGAGAGAATGCAGGTATATGTGGATGGCAGGTTTGACCTCCACAAGGTAAAACTAGACAAGAGGAGAGAAAGGACTGCCTTTGGACTAGGACCTATACAGGTGAAGCTATAGGAGCTGTGGGGGGATGAGATATACAAGAGGCATGGGAAGAAGGAAACCTACAAGGGTTTCTGGACTAGAAACCAAACTTTCCAGAACATCGTTAAAGTGCCCAGACCAAAGATCAAATTCCTTGTCTGCTTATATTCATGATGGGTCCCTGAGACTCTGAGCAAAGACTGGCCATACAGTAGATCCAATAGAATTTAGGAGGGTGCCATTTGTTATGCATGGACTTGCTGTGGACACCATCTGGCAGTATTTATCTGCGTCACATGGCTCCAAACTATAAGGGTTTTTTTTCACGATCCCTCCCTAGAGGTCATGGGTCAGCAAACATAACCCTCAAATATCCCGAGCTTTTGTCCCCGCCGGCAAGAACACACTCGGGACAACCAGAATCTTCTGTGGCAAAAGCTTTATTGCTTCTTCAGGAGGGAAGACCCCGACCCCAGAAAATGGAGTCGCTTATATAGCCCTCAGCCATGGCGTTTCAGCACCTGATGTGGCTTGTCAGCTCCTGATTCGTTGCTCGCCCATCACCCCATTACTACTTCCCGAGAATGGGCAGTGACTAGGAGTGAGTTCACTCTCAAACCTGCGTACAAGGCTTGTTTACTAGTTAGGCACAGCAGAGGCCAGCGCCATCTTATAATGGCGATTGCTCGCGGCACGGCTCTCCACACTCAAAAAGCAGCAGAGAGACAAAAATGAGAAAACGCCAGACTGTTGGCTGTGTTGTATCCTTGGGATGATCAGAGAGGGCAGGTATTCGCTGTAGGTTACCAGAAACCTCACCCCAATGTTTCCAGGAAGTCTTAATCAGAGATGAGGAGCACTCCAAGATAACCAGGCAGGAGGTAAGATTGGAGCTGAGAGTGTTAGCTGGAAAGCATAGTGAGAGGCCAGGCTGCTGAGCAGAGCATCTCCCAGAGGAGAAAATGTTGGCTTTCTCCCTCTGCTCTGCAGTGTGAAGGATTGCTGTAAGGATCACATCCCACCTGGACATCAGAATACACAGTCTAACAAGGGAGGAGAGGTGCACTGTAAAACCAGGTTTTAATGAAAATTCTGGAAACCTCAGCAGCAAGACACGATTCTTCGTGAGTCTAAGACCCAGCCAGGTACACAAGGAACCTTAGCTTAGAAGAACCTAGGCTTGGTTTAATCTTTGCTGTCATCTAGAAAAATGAAGTCACTGTGCTGAGAATTGATCCTAGCGTTTCGCACGTGCTAGGCAAGTGTTCTACCCCTGGGCTGCATATCCTTAGTCCTCTTGTTTCTTTTTACTTGGACACAGGATTTTACTAAGTTATTCTAGCTGGCCTTGAGCTCAGTTTATAGCCCAGGCAAGCCTTGAACATGTGATCCTCCTGCCTCAGCCTGCACCATCAGGCCTAACAATTAAAAAAAAAGATTCACATTCTAATTTTGCACTGAATCCTGCCAATGTTCTTCCCAAACTGTGTTGTTTGACTGATTATCATTCAAAAAAAAATATATATATACACACACACATATACATATAACTTAAGCATAAGCCTAAGTCTTTTTCAGGAATTGTTTACTAATCTGTGTTTTGGGTATTGAGTGGGTGCCCAATAAACTCACATTCTTAGGATTTTCAAGAGGCTCTGTTCGTTCATTACTTCATTCAACAAACGTACATTTACAGAAGACAAAAGTTCTGACCATAAAAATCCTTCCAATTAAAAGGTTAGCAGCAGATCCCAGCAATGAGTCTTAATACAAGGCTCTCATCAGAGTTGAACTTGATTTTCAACCTGCAGTTAGACAGGTAAAACTGTGCCTTCACAAGACTGAGTTTTAAGAAAGAAAAGCAGGCGAGTGTTTATGAGAGTGTCTCATTCCAGCTCAAACGTGAGCTTTATTTCTAATTATCTGCTCTCACAGAAGCCCTGTTTGAGCCAAAAGTTTGACTGCCTTCCATTTTTCTCTTGACAGGCGTGAGTCACGCAGAGGCCCGGCAGCCAGGAAAGTCTCCCCACTTCAGTGCCAACTGGATCGTAGGCAGCACCGACCTGGAGATCATTAATGCCACCACTGGGAAGAGGAGCTGTGGGGGCTCATCCCGGCTCTGCAAACACGTGTTTTCTGCTTGGTGGGCACGGCTGCATGGTAGGGTAGGTCGCACCGGTCCTTTCTGGGGAGAAAATTAGCCATACCTGGGCTCTGGTTAAAACCCTGAGGAAGCTCCAGAGAAACTGGACATCATTTGGTCTGCAGTAATTATGAAACGGGACATGCAAAGTGATCCCGGGGTTACTGTCCTTTCTCCAACTGCCCAGGAATTCCCTCTGTGTATGTACAGCTTTGCTACCCAAATGTGGAGTGTGTCTCTGTGAAATCAAGCCGCAAAGGAGGCTATTGGTGGACACCTAATGCCACCACACTGTACCAGTTGGTTTGTGCAGGGTGTCATAAGAAAGGTATATGAAGAGGCTGGAGAGAAGACTCTGTGGTTAAGTGCACTTGACTAAAACTTGTGGTTAAGTTCAATTTGAGAAATCAGGGTCACACACAACTGTCTGTAGCTCCAGTTTCAGGGGATCAAGTGCCGTCTTTTGGCCCCTGCAGGCACTGCACACTTGTGGTACACATACATACACCCAAGCCCACGCATAAAATAAAATAACTATTGATTGATGTTGTTCATAGGTGCTGCAGTAGAGAGAGAAGCTTGCCAAGATGCTAAGCCTTCATTTTCTGAAGGATCAGAGTGGTATAGCTTCTCAGAGAAGATTGACACCCAGCTAGCACACTCCAGTTACTTTACTCAAACATCATACGAGGTTAATTGGGGCTGGGAAAGGTTCCAGCTAGCAAAGTTGCTGCTCATGAGAACAGACAACCCATATAAATCTCAGTCCATTTTGATCGTGGCGATCCATAATCAAAAGTAAGAACTTCAGGTTTGCCAGGACTGTCTTCAGGACCAAGACTGGAGCAGCTGCAAGCTCTCCCATAGCATCAAGTGCAGACCCTCCAGAGAGACCACATTTCTTCAAGGTTCAAACAGTCTCAAAACAATTTCTCAGCCTCCACTGATTGACCCAAGCATATCAAAGGCTTTGCTGGAACATTTCACTCAAAGCCAGACACAAAGGCTATACATTTCATTTATAGACAGACATAAGGGCTCTACTCTACAGATCACGACATATAGTAGATCTCCTTTTCAGGCATTAAAAAGAGAGAGGAAATTTAACATATATAAAGAGGTTACTCCTCAGAGAAAGCAGATAAGGGCTTGCAAGGTCGCTTAGTGGATAACTGACTCCTGCAAGTTGTCCTCTAACCTCCAAATGCATGTTGTAGCATGCACACACACACACACAGACACACACACACACACTGTAGGGAGAGAGGGAGGGAGGAAAGGGAGGAAGAAGTTAGGGAGAAAGGAAGAAGAGTGGGTGATTTCCAACTAAATTTCAAAAATAGTGACTGTTAGGGTTAACACTTTCCCCAACTCAGATGGCTACCCATTTCTACTACAAGAATGTTTCAGTATCTGCTTTCCACTCGTAAACAGACAACAGCTACAATTGGGTGGTTAAAACTGAAATGCAGGCTATTATGTACGTTTAAAGCATTGTAGACTATAATAATAATAAAAAAATACAGTGCAGATAGTAAAAGTAAGCTCATGAAGAAAAGTATTTTGCTTGTTTTCCTGTATTGGGATATAACTCAATCAATGAAACTCTTGCTCTGTAATCACAGGGACTCAAGTTCAAGCCCCAGAGATCATGTGAAAGACCCAGCAGGGATGACTATTAGTCCCAGAATTGTGGAGGCAGAGATAGGTGGATTCCAGGGGCCAACTGTCCAGCCAGCCTGCCTAACCTAATCAGCAAACTCTAGGCTAATGAGAGACCCTGTCTTAGAGAAAACAAGGAGAAAGGGAGAGACACAGAGGGGGGTATGGAGAGAGAGAGAGAGAGAGAGAGAGAGAGAGAGAGAGATGGAGGTATGGAGAGAGACAGAATAAAGTTGGCCGTTCTTGGAGAACAGTACTCCTGAGGTTGGCCCATGGTCTCCAAATGCACCTGCACATATAGGTGCATCCATATGACATGCACACTCAATAATCATGTCTGGATTTATATAGCAACCAGTAGAAAGCAAATATACAAACAAACATTTTTCTCTACTCAGAGATGTTGAAGATTATAGTTATTTAAGAGTTTGGGCATAACCATCTGGCTTCTCTGCCTCTGCCTCTGCCTCTGCCTCTGCCTCTGCCTCTGCCTCTGCCTCTGCCTCTGCCTCTGCCTCTGCCTCTGCCTCTGCCTCTGCCTCTGCCTCTGCCTCTGCCTCTGCCTCTGCCTCTGCCTCTGCCTCTGCCTCTGCCTCTGCCTCTGCCTCTGCCCCTCTGCCTCTCTGCCTCTCTGCCTCTGCCTCTGCCTCTGCCTCTGCCTCTGCCTCTGCCTCTGCCTCTGCCTCTGCCTCTGCCTCTGCCTCTGCCTCTGCCACAGCCGTACAAATGTGGGTCAATGGCACAATATGCTGCTGTCCTGATTAGAACTCTCTGCCTCTGCCATGCCTTCTCTGATTCTTTTTCCCATGTCTCAGTTTCTCCGAAGAGTTTGGAAAGTTTGGGGAAACACAAACTCTTCTTCCTTGTTGAACAAATAGGTCCTCTTCTTGTCCACATGATCGTGGGGTTGTTGTCCACAAAGTGGACACAATGATTTCAAATACTCTGAGGAGAGCCTGAAATGTCATCTAATGCTCCCCTACCACAGGCCTGCCCTCTGCTTTCCTGCCCTTTAGTTGGGGAACCAAAGATATGGAGAATGTTCTCCCTGCCTTACGTTGCTCCAACTTTTGCCTCCTATGACTCTGAAGCCAAATAACATCCTACTTTTACTGCCTTCCCAGTTAACTGACAACAGAACTCAAAGTCTTTCTTTCCTTCCTGCCATGATGCTGTGAGTGCACAAACCCAACCTAGCAATCCTTCTCCACCTATTCAGGTTTTATTATTGGTGCCATCCTCTTTCTTTCTGGGGTTTACTGGGTCTGCTTTTTGAGTTGGGGTCTTCTTTTATATCCAAGGCTGCCCTTGAACAAAGCCATTCTCCTAAGCCTCCTAAGTGCTGAGATTATAAGTGTGTCATCGCAGTTAGCTAAGAAATCAGTGTTCCGGCCAACTTCAAGTTTCCATTTCATTGAATCCAACCCCAAACAGGACTTTTGGATGTTTTCTCCCATTCACATTTAAACCTGTCTGGCACATTTCTGTAACTGTTTAGCCCTCTGCTATGCAGTATGGTGATCACTAGCCATATGTGCTACCGAGCACTGGAAATGTGGTAAATGCATTGTTATATACCATATCTGTCAAACATACACTGCATTTCAAATTATGTTAACTATGATTATTCTTGTGAATTACATGGTGAAATGACAGTACTTTAGATATATTGGGTTAAATAAATAATACTGAAAAGTAAAAAAAAAAAAAAAAAGAAATCAGTGTTCAATTCTTAACAGAAGGTAAGTGGCATGTCACGTGATACATGTGTTAATCATCTATACTTCTGATGAAGCACAGCATTCTTAGCAATTGGTGTTTTCACAAAAAATTTCTAAGAGAACTCAGATAAATGCACTCCAGTTTGGTTTGGTTTGTTTCTCACATGTATGTGTATGTGTGAGTTCATACATTCAGGAGGGAGAATGCATGTACACATGCGTTTGAAGGCCAAAAGCCAATCCTGGATCTGATATAGGGTCTCTCACTGAACTTGAAACTCACCAAGGGACTGACTAGCTAGCCAGCTAGTCTCAGGCTAGCTCTCTACCATCCCAGTGCTGTAATTATAGGCGTGCACTACCTCATCCAGCTTTTTAAGTGGTTGCTAGGGATCTGGGCTGAGGTCCTCATGCTTGTGAGCCAGGCATTTTACCAAATAAGCCATCTCCTAAGGTCCTGCCATTGTAGTGTTAAGAGAGAAAGAGAAGCAAAAGGTTGAGATCAAACTAGTAGTTTGCTTGTGAAATGCCTCATGTTAACACGACTGGCTGAACACACTCTCTTCTTCCCACAGCTAAGCACACGGATACCCGGCCATGGAGACACACCATCCATGTACTGTGAGGCCAAGCAGGGGGCTCACACCTACCAGTCTGTTAAACAGCAGCTCTTCAAGGCCTTTCAGAAAGCTGGTCTTGGCACCTGGGTGAGAAAACCACCGGAGCAAGATCAGTTTCCACTCAGTCTCTAAGTCCCTAGGCTCCTTCGCTATTGGACCAGAGGGAGATGCCTGGAGAGGATGAAGCCGTATGATGGTGTGGTGTGTCCATCGGTTCTTGACCTTTGCTCTCCTTTACTGTTCAGGAACATGTGGCTCCATGTATGGATGCGAGATTAGGTTTGAGTTTGGGTCGGGCTGCTTCTCCCTGGGCTGTTAGTTCCAAGAACCCCATCCACCATAGCTAGAGAGAGAAGCATTGTTGTGTCAGCCCCATCCCTTACTGGGTATCAAAAGGAAATTCTCTGTTCAGGCAAGGGAGTCCAGAGGCAAGACTGAAAGGTAGTACTAAAGTGTAGCTTCATGCATCTTCCTCTAGGCCTCCCTTCCCTTCTCTTCCAAGGGCCTCTCTAGTGGTGTGATCAAGTCTCACCAGCACAAGTTTATATGACATTTCAAGATAAGCCACAGGTGAACAGGAAAGCCAGGACCTCCCCAACTCCAAAGAACCCAACAGGAATGCTGTATTGTTCTCATTATTCATTCAGACCTTTCCAATTTGTTTCAAGAAGAACTTGAGACAGACACTGTCAAAGAGCAGCCAAAGTGAAAGCTATACTTATGACACAAAGGGATAGTTACCTAAGACAGGAAAGAGTCATAATTGATGAGCTAAGAAAACTGTTCTTAAACTGCTCAACGATAGTATGTTGCAAACAAACCCAAGCCTTTCTAGTTGATGACAACCTCTCCATTGCTTTTATAGATAATGATAGCCAGAGAAGTGACAACTGTAGGGTGATTAACCACTACCCAATAATCTCTCTACTAGGTATGAGTAATGAAACTGAGTCTTAGATCAAATTCTAAATTTTAAGTGAATTTTTATTAGAAAGAAATCTCACACACACACACACACACACACACACACACACACCACTTAGTGCAATCTTTAGGTTTGAGGAGCTGCATGCTCTCTGTCATTTTAGGTCTCTTGATCATCATGTCGCATGAATAAAACAATAATAACAACAAAAATAATGATGACTTACCATAGCTGACAAAATTAAAGGGACAGAATCATGCCACTTTTAGAACGGACATTAGAGTTCATCGGTAGACATATATTTCTTTAATATTTAGCCTACATCATCATCATCTCTAAGAGGAAAACAAAATACAGACAAGAGGAGGCATGTTGCCAACCAATCTTTCTTGAACTAATTGTCTTTAAACACTTGGAGCTCATTTCTAACATTCATCAAGCTAGTTAACATGTGTCTAATCCTTTCTATTGAATCCCATGTGCCGGGCTGGAGAGATGGCTCAGCAGTTAGGAGCTTTCTGCTTCTATAGAAGACTCTGGTTGAGTTCCCAGCTTCCACATGGCAGCTTACAACCATCCATAACTCCAGCTCCAGCAGCTCCACACATCCATGCAGTGCACCTACATAAATGTGGGCAAATTATCATAGACATAAAGTTAAAATAAATAAATCCTTTTTAATCCCATCTAAGATGCATTGCGGATTTCTGTTTCATTTTGTTTTGTTTTTAAAGAATATGAGGAACCATGTTTAGAATATGGGAGTCTTGATTAGAATTCCAGTTCATCGGTCCCCAATAAAATTCAACCATTACATCATGATGCTTTTATTCTATCTTATACTGCAGATGTCACAAGAATTCGGTAAACATGAAATACATTCAATTGTAGCTATTCAATAAAAAGAAAAGTGGAGATATTAATTCCTTGGATTTAATATGAGATCACATCACTAAAGTCCTTTGAGAAAAGAATATGAACACCATTGTAGGAATGTGTTCAAGATAAACTTTCAAAGACATGCAAATGTTTCTGCAAATGACTGATTCATATTATAAATACTGAGGAGAATGAAATCTCAACTCAAGGTGAAGGCTAAGATCAAAATGCCAACTCACAGTGATCTCTGATAACTTGATATCACCAGGGGGAAGCTTAGAAACCCAAGAAACCTTGAGAGCTGGATGTGGCTTAGCTGCAACCCTTCAACTGTTAGGCACAGTCACTTCCTAGCTGAACTCTAGGACCTGCCCTCAAATCATTTGTATTCTGAGCTATTGAATGGAGAGCACACAGCACATCAGAGAAGTGAGCTCCAAACAGAGTTATTGATTATAAAAATAATTGGCATTAACTTCAGGGTCTTAAACGAGATGGAAGGAGGCAGAATGGGGTACCTTTCAGATATTCTCAGAGAATACCACCACTTTGGCCTATGCAAGAGGCAGAGAAAGCAGTGGCTACCCAGCACCATCATGGACATAAATTCCAGGGATAGATTTATGACTCGTGGTTTCTCCAGAAACAACCCAAACTTTCCTAAGAGACTAGGGGATCTACACTTGTTTATAGAGGTAAAAGAATTCTTTAATGCTACAAGATAATTTTAAAAAACTAAAGATAATTTTCTCCTTCTGAAAGAAGGATTCATTCCATTCCTGAGCACTAGCATAGAGATTTGCTTGTTTATTCTAATCACATGTATATGTGTGTGATTGTGTGTGGGTATGTGCATGTGTGTGCAGGTGCCTGCAGGAGGCTGAAGAGGGTGTCAGGGCTGCTGAAGTGAGAGTCACACGCAGTTGTAAGACACCCTGTGTGGGTGCCGGGAAGCCAAATGGGTTCTCTGGAAGATGCTTTTAACCACTGAGTTAACTCTCCAGCCCTGAGAATCACTTGTTAAATAAACAAAAGATTCCTATATAGGAGAGCTAGGGGATCCACACTTGTTTGTAGCGGTAAAAGAATTCTTTAATGCTACAAGACAATTTTAAGAAACTACAGCTTTTCCAAAGAGACATCATGGGAAATGCTTTTTTTCAATAGTTGACTATCTTGCAAGATACGTGTCAGGGTGAGTGTAAAATAAAGGAGATGGGAGGAAGGAGGCAGAGGGTCCCTGAATCTCTTCAATGAAAAGAAACTTACTAAAATTATCTAAGTGAACCCTGCCACGTGCTTAGAAGCAGAGGTCAGGAAAAGACAATCTTCCAAGAAACAGGAAAACACAATGAGGTATTCAGAGGGAAGAATGAAAGGCCAGGGTACATTTATTATCTGAAGCAGAAAGGTAGCAACATCAGGACTACACATCTATACCATGTCGGGCCATATATGTGCTGCCCCTGACCTGCAGAAACCCAACCCACTCCAGAAGTAGCCAGCCACCAAATCTGGCGTAGCATCTGGTGTACAAGGAGTAATACATGGGACATAGCATCTAATGTGGCTGAATCCCTGAAAGTGTAAGCGGCAAAAGCTTACGGACTCTTCTCACCTTCGTATCCACAAAAGCATCCCAACACTGTTTTAGGCTGCCCTGCATTTTAACTACTGATTTAGTGTCTTGGAAGTGCTCAGAGACACCCCATCTGAAGTTTCTACAGGAGTGAAGCATAAGTAGGTGGCATTTCTCTATTAGTCACCCTGAAAACAAATACAGTCAAATGAGTCCAAAAGAATATGGTTAGAATCTAAAGAGGACTTCTTAAAGCAGGCATCTTAGCCAGCTTGGCTGTTTCTTATCTATCTGATTTATCCCCAAAAAGTCCCCTCCCCAAGGATCCCTTTGATCTATATCCCCTTTGTTTTCAAATCCTCTGTCTTCTGTGTCTACATCCATTGAGCCTCACTCCTGAAGTCCAAATAGAAGTCAGCATTATCTTTATCTGTCTCCAAAACACATGTTGCTTTCCTATTGGGGAGATAAGCACGTTAGGGTTTCCTGCCTGGCTCTCAGTCAGAACGCCAGAGTCTGATCATTTGTGAAGCCTCCCACGGGATCCAGCCCCACGGTAAAGGCCAGGAGGACATATAAGCACGGCTCATTCACCTGCAACAAAAGATCTCACAAGAATGTATAATATCGAGTTATTGAATTCAGGATTTCTTTGGGTTGGGGGTTTTGCCAAGGAGATTTGCAAGTCTCTAACAGTCGTTTCCTTTTGACTTCTGTGCTTCTCTTGGAACCTGTATATATCTATCACACAATTATTGATTTTGTAATGTCTTGTCTCTCATAGATGTCAGGCTAAGTTGCTTTTCCAAAAGATCCATAGCTCATATTTTTTCCACATAATTTTCATCTCACAGGACAGTTCTTATCAATAAATTTAAAGGCTTTTTATATAGTGTTTACCATATTTGATGAGCCATAAATAGTAAATACATAGTATACCAATGCCCAGAATAGAATAGTTAACAGTATTTTGATGAAATACTATTTTTAGATTATAAATTTCAAGATGAGTCTATAGTATCTTGTTTAAAAAAATTTAAAAAGGCAATTGAAATTTAAATATAGTAGACATTTTTTTATTTAGGAAAACTTCTATGATCATTTTTATGAAGCCATTCTAATAAAATGACCTAATTGGCCCAAAAGATAATAGCTATCACTTTCTAATATCAACCAAAGGAAATTTAGAAAAGGTCTTTCTTTTTATGTGCTACCATTTGACTGCTGTGATCACTGCTTCCCGACGAAGTCTCAGCATTCAGCAAAATGTTTCTCCATCATCACTCTTATCTAGGACAGTTTCAGAATCTACAGTCTTGTATAGAACTAAAAAGTGCACTGTGCTGAACATTTCTAAAACTACCCCAGCTCTGGATGTTTACATAGTTCATGAAGGAGTGGGGAACTCAAAGTGCTGTCCCAGCAAAGGCTATAGCACCAAAAATCAACCCTTGGATGGGGTGTGCGGTGGAGGAATGATATAATGTTGTTAGAGGAAACATGGGCGCAGACTGTGGTATTCTATGGAGAGCTTGGAGCAGAGTGACCCCTGGGCTTTGTCCACGGTTCTGACTTGTAGTTGATTACGAAAACAACTAACACTGGGAACGCTAAGGTATCCGTGGCTCTTGTTAAACTTCTTCCTCAAAGTATGACGGTGATGAGTGACCTGGGGAAATAAGGAAACAGACGCAAAATGACATAGGTGGAGGCCACCAGAGAGAAGCCATGGAGAACGGAGCATTGTTCCATACAGTTCCTCCCATCCCCAAGTCATTTCCCCCACAATTCTGCTTCTTTAGATAAACTTCTCCCTTCCTACCACCACCTTCCTGTGCTTCCCTCCTGCTAAACATCTGCCCACTTTGTTCCGATCCCCTGGTATATCTGAGAGAAGTGAAGTGCCAGGGAGACTGCTGCTCGTGTAGGAAGTTCCCTGAGTGTTCGGGTGATAGAGTGGCTTACAGGGATTTACAGCGATCCCCAGAGCATGTTCATTCCATCCGACCTCTAACCAAAAGAATCGTGGATGGCCATGTCTCAAGAAATTTAAACCAAACAATAGTACCCCTGCAGGGAAATGTACAGTATCAAAACCTGGAGAAAATACCACCGTATTTCCCAACTCATCTTTTTTTAAAAGGTTGGAGAGATGATACACCCTTTTAAAGATAAAATAAAAATTATCTGAATTCTAGTGCCTCTTTCACATGGGCACCCAATTTCTATCACCCAGAAGTCTGTGAATCAATTTGAAGAAATCTTTCCCAGCAGTGCCCAGCTAATTTTCAGCACTTTTTAAGTAAAATGAACGTTAAAAAAAAATAGTCATTCGTAGTTGAAGGTATGTACATAAAAAAAGCATGATTGAATGGCAATATTGTATCAATGGGTGTATATTTGTAATATTTGTAAAATAAAAAAATCCAGAACCTTACAATATGAATTTACACATGTTAATTTGCCTCTTCTAAGTTCTGTAAATTGCACTTTGGTGGTACCTGATAAGTGAATGTTTCTCTTAAGTGAATAAAAATATCAAGTAAAGTTGTTCTTTCCTGGATTGTCTGGCCTTTTTCATCAAGCAATGTATTGGGAAATATCTGAAATACTGTGATATATGGGGCTTAGGTAAAGCCTGAGGTGGGCCCACCTTCTTCAGAGAATAGAATATCTGTCTCTAAAACCTTTTTCTCTAATAATAATCACGTCAGTTATTAGAATATGCCAGAGTAACAGTCACTAGCCCAGATGTTGCTCTTTTAGAATGTATGTAATCAAATTAGTAACACTATCGTGGACCTGGGAATGAAGCTACCTGTCTGTCTTCAGGCCATGGGCGACCGGAGTGAACCTCATTTTCTCACTGTTGGGTGTTGGAGACAAGAGATATCTGCAATGTCACAGGATTTCCCAGGGGGATTCAAAGAAGTCACAGTGTTACAATGCTCCAAAATGCTAACACAGTATAAAGATATGGCAATGGCCGACAATTGTCCTGTTGAACACTGATCCTACTGAACACTGGGGCATATGATCACTCTGGAGGCCGGTCTAACATTACCCCAGAGGCATATGTTGCTTCTCTCAAGGGATATAAGGTTGGGCAATATATTCATAAAGAGGCAATTTTTTTTTTTTTTTTTTTTTGCTAATGAAAAGGTCTTTCGGTTTTTCTCTCATTACCCCAAGAACAGACAAAAACTAAAAAGTATGTTGAACATTTGAAAGACTGAGTAATATCTTTTGTTTCAAAGTGATCTAATCCTACAATGTATCTGAAATTCTACCACACATGCACTTTAATCCAGAATAAGGATTTCTTCCATTTTTTTTCAGGCTATTTTTAGTTTGCATTAGGAAGAGTGATGCTCAGGTTAGGTGAGAGTGTGTGATATGTAAGGCAGAGGTGGAAGTAGGATCTGAAACAGACTGTGAGTTCACCTCCATACTCAGTTCTAAGAGGGGTGTGTGTGTGTGTGTGCACATGTGTGTGTGCACATGTGTGGTATGTGTGTGGTGTGTGTGTTCGTCTGTGTCTGTGTGGTGGATGGTAGGTGGGTATGTGTATGTGCACATGTATGGGGTGTGTGTGTGGTGTGTGTGTACATGTGCATGGGTACATGTGTGTGTGCACATGTGATGTGTTTGTGTAGTGTGTGGTGGGTGTGGGTGTGTGTCTATGTGGTGTGTGGTGTGTGTGTGTGTGTGTATCTGTGTGTGTGGTGGGTGGGTATGTGTGTGTGCACATGTGTGTGTGTCTGTGTGTTGTGTGGTGTGTGTTTCTGTGTCTCTGTGTGTGTGGTGTGTGTGTGTCTGTGTCTCTCCCAGAAGTGGCTTTCAGCACTGCTTTATCCGTTGCTTGATATTGCTCACAGCAGAACCCCTTCTGCTGGGGAAAAACGATCCACCATGTTTGGAAATGAGTGGCCAGGCTCTTGGTAACTCCTTTAAACTTAATAGTTCTACCTACATGCCCAAAGAATTCCTCAAGCCAGTCAGGCCCCTCCTGTCCTAGCCTGGAGCAGAGACATCTTTCTGGTGGCATTTTTCTTTCTTGTTGAGATTTTTTTTTTTTTTTGAGCACAGAACATGAAGTTTATGATATATTGTCTTAGTAAAAGGTTTCAGCTCGGCGTCTGTTCCCAAGGAAAGGAACTTAGAATCTACTCCGACTCTTCAAATGTGATCAGTACACATGAAGGTTGAAGGACAAAATGACCACAGCTGTGAGTGTTATGCTCTGTGATTGATCACACCCTTGTCCACTTTGGAGCTATTAAATCAAGTTCCTTTAGTCGAGTTTCACACGATGACAGAAATACACTCTTTCCAGTGAGAAAGCCACCCTCCTTAAAGGGCCAGCTTCACAGAAAAGACACACAGAAGATGAAGTACAAAGGAGTGGGGTTGCAGCTCGGTAGGCAGCATCCTTGCCTAGCATGAATGAAACTCTAGGTTAGATCTGAAATACCTCATAAACTGCTATGGCGGTACATGCATGCCTGTAAGAACTTAAGAGGTAGAATTATGGGGCGGGTCAGAAGTGCCCTGTCACTCTTGGCTATAGATTGAATTTGAGGACAGCCTTGGACAAAGACCGTGTCTCAACAAGAAAGAAGATGAAATGTGAATAGAGCCAAAGATGATCATGATGCTCATAATGATGCTGATAATGATGGCCAAGTACTGATACACCTCAAAGCAACCACACTCAGCCCCTGCTCTTTCATTAACAATTGCTTAACTAAACCTAAAATCGAACTCAGAAAGAACTTTAGAGGTATATCTGTGTGTGAATATTTTTGTATGCACACGTGCATGTATATGTGCATGCACGTGGAAGTCAGAAATCAACCTTAGGTGTCATTTTTTTTTTCAGTAACTACACACCTAGTTTTTGAGATAGAGTCTCTCTCTAATCTGGAACTCTCCAAGAAAGCTATCCTGGCTGGCCAGTGAGCCCAGAGATGTGTGTTTCTAACTTCCCAGCGCTAGGATTATAAGCATATGCTACGAATGCCTGGCTTTTGTTGTTCTGTGGTGCTAGGGAATGAACTCAGGTCTTCATGCTTACAAGGCAAGTCCTGAACTGAATGAGCTACCCCAGGCCCTAACACTGGTGTTTTTAAACAGGGCACGCTGACTTGCCCAGAACTCAATTTTGACAAATACCTAGCCCTCATTTTAAATAAATAAATAAATAAATTTCATGAACTCTCCAACAAGAGCTGAGTTTGCTTCTGTGAGGAAGTGGACTCAGGTGAAGGAGTGGAAGTGTGATGTCCTCCAGAACCAAAAGATGGATTTCTGGTCACAGCTGGGTCATTGCTCATCTCTCTGACTGTCAAGCTGCTTTGCTCTGTTAGGTGACATAGCTGCACTTAGCAGGAAGTTCAGGGGAGTGACTTCCCTTTATACATGACACTTAAAGATATCATAATATTAATGGCAAGAGCATATTAGTCCCCAAGAGTACTGGAGAACAGAACAGGGAATTTAACTCACAGAAGCTAACGAGTTGTCCTATAGTATATATAACAGGGTGATGCAATTTTTAGGGTCTAAAAGAAGAAAACAACATGTCAGAAAAAAATTATTGGTCAGGTTATAGCTCAGTGGCAGAACACATTCATAGCATGCATAAGAAAAATGGACCACCATGTAAAATTAATTCTTAAGACCAAAAGCACAGAGACTTAGAGCAACTATTGATAACTAAGGGAAAGGGTATTAGTGCTAAGGTGAAGACGCCATGAGACATTCAGATTTTGTGAAGTAAGCTGAGACTATGAGACCATGGAGACAGTAAATATAAGTGGTTCCTTAAGAGACTTCACTGGAATAAAAGCAAAATAGAGTAGAGGAACAGAGGAGGCTGGTCAGAGGGGTGAGCATTCAACATATAGAGTGCTCAGTGTCAAGTGGGCATGCTCAGAAAAGAAGTTTGACTCTTCCAGAGACCATTCAGGGACCAGTACAGGCAGAGGAAACCTCCAGAGCTGACCTTGAACATGTGACCTTGATCCTACTGCTACCCTAGACCCAACTCATCTGAAGCACAAACCAGATTTCATTGGGAAATCTTATGGGAGGAAAATCTTGGCCAGTGTGGAAACTCTACCAAGACCCATATGTGAGGCTTATGACTTTGTTCCAATTCTTTACTCAGGCATCCTCAGTGCTTTGCATGCAGCTTGTATTTAATAGCTGTGTGCAAATAAGCAAATGAATGTGCATTTCTATTGATGACAAGAACAACACAGGAGGCAGCATAGAAGCAAGACTTGAGCAAAACCAGGCTTAACTTTTCAGGCACTCAGCACAAATGCAAGCATCACTACCTTGCCATTTTAGCTTCTCTAAGTTGGAGAGCACTCCAAGACTCAACACTGAGCACACCTAAAAGTGTTTCCGCCATCTTTCTTTTGAACCCATGACCTTAACCTGGCAATGCTCAGGAACGTACCTCTACTGCACATGTTCTATGATGTGCCTGACCCTATCTCACATACCAAATGGGGAGGAAGAGATGCACCTCTACAGACACACTTGAGCCCCCAAATGAAATCCTCATGCTTCCTTTGTTCAGGAAAGTCATTCTTTGGAAATAGTGCCCATGCTTTCCTTACCTGCTGGAGGTATTAAATCTGTCTCCTCTTTTGTGCTTCCTGGATGTATACCTGGGGTTTTGTGCTCACCACCATGCAAACCTACTGAATTTGTTTCCATCATCTTCCCCATTCTCAGGGGAGACCATAATCCAAGACTGGCACAGAAAGCAAAAGGTTGCCCTTCCTGCATCCAGGGAGTATAATTCTTGCTTACAATATCCCCATGGGATCAAGCTGAAGCCCAGCTTATCCCTGACAGTCTTCTCCATACCTTTGTTATAAATGCATGTTCTCTCAGTAAAGTCCACTCATCTAGCTTTACCTCAAACTCTACTTCCAGCATCAGCTAGACGGGGAATTCTCCCTCACATAGAAATGTGTTCAGGACAGAAGAAATCAGGAAAGCAGAGTAGGGCCACAGGCCTCACCCGGCCGGATCAGCGCCAGGGTAGCGGGAGCGCAGGGTTGCCTGACACCCGCCAGCTACCCACGACCCCCGCCGTAGGATTTTGGGACTGCTGATGAGTGGAACACAGCTTCTGCTCCAATCCAATTGCGCGGGACCTGAGACTGCATTAGTTAGGGAAGCAGAAACCGGCCTGAGTAGGGCCACAGGCCTCACCCGGCCGGATCAGCGCCAGGGTAGCGGGAGCGCAGGGTTGCCTGACACCCGCCAGCTACCCACGACCCCCGCCGCAGGATCTTGGGACTGCTGGTGAGTGGAACACAGCTTCTGCTCCAATCCAATTGCGCGGGACCTGAGACTGCATTAGTTAGGGAAGCAGAAACCGGCCTGAGTAGGGCCACAGGCCTCATCCGGCCGGATCAGCACCGGGGTAGCGGGAGCGCAGGGTTGCCTGACACCCGCCAGCTACCCACGACCCCCGCCGCAGGATTTTGGGACTGCTGGTGAGTGGAACACAGCTTCTGCTCCAATCCAATTGCGCGGGACCTGAGACTGCATTAGTTAGGGAAGCAGAAACCGGCCTGAGTAGGACCACAGGCCTCATCCGGCCGGATCAGCGCCGGGGTAGCGGGAGCGCAGGGTTGCCTGACACCCGCCAGCTACCCACGACCCCCGCCGCAGGATTTTGGGACTGCTGGTGAGTGGAACACAGCTTCTGCTCCAGTCCAATCACGCGGGACCTGAGACTGCTGTGGTTGGGGAGAGAGAAATCCGGCCTACATAGGGCCACAACCCTCTTCCGGTCAGAAAAGCACCGGGGCAGCTGGGGCGCAGGGTCTGCTGACACTCGCCAGCTACCCACAACACCCGCCACAGGATCTTAAGGCTTCTGGTGAGTGGAGCACAGCTTCTGCTCCAATCCAATTGCGCGGGACCTGAGACTGCTTTAGTTAGGGAAACAGAAACCGGCCTGAGTAGGACCACAGGCCTCATCCGGCTGGATCAGCGCCGGGGTAGCGGGAGCGCAGGGTTGCCTGACACCCGCCAGCTACCCACGAACCCCGCCGCAGGTTTTTGGGACTGCTGGTGAGTGGAACACAGCTTCTGCTCCAATCCAATTGCGCGGGACCTGAGACTGCATTAGTTAGGGAAGCAGAAACCGGCCTGAGTAGGGCCACAGGCCTCACCCGGCCGGATCAGCGCCAGGGTAGCGGGAGCGCAGGGTTGCCTGACACCCGCCAGCTACCCAAGACCCCCGCCGCAGGATTTTGGGACTGCTGGTGAGTGGAACACAGCTTCTGCTCCAGTCCAATCACGCGGGACCTGAGACTGCTCTGGTTGGGGAGAGAGAAATCCGGCCTACATAGGGCCACAACCCTCTTCCGGTCAGAAAAGCACCTGGGCAGCTGGGGCGCAGGGTCAGCTGACACTCACCAGCTACCCACAACACCTGCCACAGGATCTTAAGACTTCTGGAGAGTGGAACACAGCTTCTGCTCCAATCCAATTGCACGCGGGACCAGAGACTGCATTAGTTAGGGAAGCAGAAAAACGGCCTGAGTAGGACCACAGGCCTCTTCCGGCTGGACCAGCACCGGGGTACCGTCAGCTACCCACGACCCCCGCCGCAGGATTTAGAGACTGCTGGTGAGTGGAACACAGCTTCTGCTCCAATCTTTAAATAGTGACAACGATAACAACTAACCGCAGAGATTACCAGATGGCGAAAGGTAAACGTAATAATCTTACTAACAGGAACCAAGACCACTCACCATCATCAGAACCCAGCACCCCCACTTCGCCCAGTCCAGGGCACCCCAACACACCGGAAAAGCTAGACACAGATTTAAAAGCATATCTCCTGATGATGATAGAGGACTTCAAGAAGGACTTTAATAACACACTTAAAGAAATGCAGGAGAACACTGATAAAAAGGCAGAAGACAATAAAGAGGAAGCACAAAAATCCCTTAAAGAATTGCAGGAGAACACTGCTAAAGAGTTACAAATCCTTAAAGAAAAACATGATAACATAATCAAACAGGTAGAAGTCCTTACAGAAAAACAGGAAAACACATCCAAACAGATGATGGAAATGAACAAAACCATACTAGACCTAAAAAGGGAAGTAGACACAATAAAGAAAACCCAAAATGAGGCAACACTGGAGATAGAAACCCTAGGAAAGAAATCTGGAACCATAGATACGAGCATCAGCAACAGAATACAAGAGATGGAAGAGAGAATCTCAGGTGCAGAAGATTCCATAGAGAACATCGGCACAACAATCAAGGAAAATGTAAAATGCAAAAAGATCCTAACTCAAAACATCCAAGAAATACAGGACATAATGAGAAGACCAAACCTACGGATAATAGGAGTGGATGAGAATGAAGATTTTCAACTCAAAGGACCAGCAAACATCTTCAACAAAATTATAGAAGAAAACTTCCCAAATCTAAAGAAAGAGATGCCCATGAACATACAAGAAGCCTACAGAACTCCAAATAGACTGGACCAGAAAAGAAATACCTCCCGACACATAATAATCAGAGCAACAAATGCTCTAAATAAAGATAGAATACTAAAAGCAGTAAGAGAAAAAGGCCAAGTAACATATAAAGGCAAGCCTATCAGAATTACACCAGACTTTTCACCAGAGACTATGAAAGCCAGAAGATCCTGGACGGATATTATACAGACACTAAAAGAACACAAATTCCAGCCCAGGCTACTATACCCAGCCAAACTCTCAATTAACATAGATGGAGAAACCAAAGTATTCCACGACAAAACCAAACTCACACATTATCTCTCCACGAATCCAGCCCTTCAAAGGATAATAACAGAAAAAAACCAATACAAGGACAGGAACCACGCCCTAGAAACAACAAGAAGGTAATCCCTCAACAAACCTAAAAGAAGACACCCACAAGAACAAAATGCCAACTTTAACATCAAAAATAACAGGAAACAACAATTACTTTTCCTTAATATCTCTTAATATCAATGGACTCAACTCCCCGATAAAAAGACATAGACTAACAAACTGGCTACACAAACAAGACCCAACATTTTGCTGCTTACAGGAAACTCATCTCAGAGAAAAGGATAGACACTACCTCAGAATGAAAGGCTGGAAAACAATTTTCCAAGCAAATGGCATGAAGAAACAAGCTGGAGTAGCCATTCTAATATCTGATAAGATTGACTTCCAACCCAAAGTCATTAAAAAAGACAGGGAGGGACACTTCATACTCATCAAAGGTAAAATCCTCCAAGAGGAACTATCAATCCTGAATATCTATGCTCCAAATACAAAGGCAGCCACATTCATTAAAGAAACTTTAGTAAAGCTCAAAGCACACATTGCACCTCATACAATAATAGTGGGAGACTTCAACACACCACTTTCACCAATGGACAGATCATGGAAACAGAAACTAAACAGGGACACAGTGAAACTAACAGAAATTATGAATCAAATGGATCTGGCAGATATCTACAGAACATTCTATCCTAAAACAAAAGGATATACCTTCTTCTCAGCACCTCATGGTACCTTCTCCAAAATTGACCACATAATTGGTCACAAAACAGGCCTCAACAGATATAAAAATATTGAAATTGTCCCATGCATCCTATCAGATCACCATGGACTAAGGCTGATCTTCAATAACAAAATAAATAATAGAAAGCCAACCTTCACGTGGAAACTGAACAACACTCTTCTCAATGATACCTTGGTCAAGGAAGGAATAAAGAAAGAAATTAAGGACTTTTTAGAGTTCAATGAAAATGAAGCCACAACATACCCAAACTTATGGGACGCAAAGAAAGCATTTCTAAGAGGAAAACTCATAGCTCTGAGTGCCTCCAAAAGGAAACTAGAGAGAGCACACATTAGCAGCTTGACAACACACCTAAAAGCACTAGAACAAAAGGAAGCAAATTCACCCAAGAGGAGTAGACGGCAGGAAATAATCAAACTCAGGGGTGAAATCAACCAAGTGGAAACAAGAAAAACTATTCAAAGAATCAACCAATCAAGGAGCTGGTTCTTTGAGAAAATCAACAAGATAGATAAACCCTTAGCCAGACTCACTAGAGGGCACAGGGAAAGCATCCTAATTAACAAAATCAGAAATGAAAAAGGAGACATAACAACAGATCCTGAAGACATCCAAAACACCATCAGATCCTTCTACCAAAGGCTATACTCAACAAAACTGGAGAACCTGGATGAAATGGAGAAGTTCCTAGACAGATACCAGTTACCAAAGTTGAATCAAGATCAGGTTAATGATCTAAACAGCCCTATATCCCCCAAAGAAATAGAAGCAGTCATTAATAGTCTCCCAACTAAAAAAAGCCCAGGACCAGATGGGTTTAGTGCAGAGTTCTATCAGACCTTCAAAGAAGATCTAATCCCAGTTCTTCACAAACTATTCCACAAAATAGAAACAGAAGGTACTCTACCCAACTCATTCTATGAAGCCACAATTACTCTGATACCTAAACCACAGAAAGACCCAACAAAGATAGAAAACTTCAGACCAATATCCCTTATGAATATTGATGCAAAAATCCTCAATAAAGTTCTTGCTAACCGAATCCAAGAACACATCAAAACAATCATCCATCCTGACCAAGTAGGTTTCATCCCAGGGATGCAGGGATGGTTCAATATACGGAAATCCATCAACGTAATCCAGTATATAAACAAACTCAAAGACAAAAACCACATGGTCATCTCCTTAGATGCGGAAAAAGCATTTGACAAGATCCAACACCCATTCATGATAAAAGTCTTGGAAAGATCAGGAATTCAAGGCCCATACCTAAACATGATAAAAGCAATCTACAGCAAACCAGTAGCCAACATCAAAGTAAATGGTCAGAAGCTTGAAGCAATCCCTCTAAAATCAGGGACTAGACAAGGCTGTCCACTTTCTCCATACCTATTCAACATTGTACTTGAAGTCCTAGCCAGAGCAATTCGACAACAAAAGGAGATCAAAGGGATACAAATTGGAAAAGATGAAGTCAAAATATCACTTTTTGCAGATGATATGATAGTATATATAAGTGACCCTAAAAATTCCACCAGAGAACTCCTAAGCCTGATAAACAGCTTCGGTGAAGTAGCTGGATATAAAATTAACTCAAACAAATCAATGGCCTTTCTCTACACAAAGAATAAACAGGCTGAGAAAGAAATTAGGGAAACAACACCCTTCTCAATAGTAACAAATAATATAAAATATCTTGGCGTGACTCTAACTAAGGAAGTGAAAGATCTGTATAATAAAAACTTCAAGTCTCTGAAGAAAGAAATTATAGAAGATCTCAGAAGATGGAAAGATCTCCCATGCTCATGGATTGGCAGGATCAACATTGTAAAAATGGCTATCTTGCCAAAAGCAATCTACAGATTCAATGCAATCCCCATCAAAATTCCAAATCAATTCTTCAACGAATTAGAAAGTGCAATCTGCAAATTCATCTGGAATAACAAAAAACCTAGGATAGCAAAAACTCTCCTCAAGGATAAAAGAACCTCTGGTGGAATCACCATGCCGGACCTAAAGCTCTACTACAGAGCAATTGTGATAAAAACTGCATGGTACTGGTATAGTGACAGACAAATAGACCAATGGAATAGAATTGAAGACCCAGAAATGAATCCACACACCTATGGTCACTTGATCTTCGACAAGGGAGCTAAAAACATCCAGTGGAAGAAAGACAGCATTTTCAACAAATGGTGCTGGCACAACTGGTTGTTAACATGTAGAAGAATGCGAATCGATCCATTCCTATCTCCTTGTACTAAGGTCAAGTCTAAGTGGATCAAGGAACTTCACATAAAACCAGAGACACTGAAACTTATAGAGGAGAAAGTGGGGAAAAGCCTTGAAGATATGGGCACAGGTGAAAAATTCCTGAATAGAACAGTAATGGCTTGTGCTGTAAGATCGAGAATTGACAAGTGGGACCTCATGAAACTACAAAGCTTCTGCAAGGCTAAAGACACCATCAATAAGACAAAAAAACCACCAACAGATTGGGAAAGGATCTTCACCTATCCTAAATCAGATAAGGGACTAATATCCAATATATATAAAGAACTCAAGAAGGTGGACTCCAGAAAGTCAAATAACCCCATTAAAAAATGGGGCTCAGAACTGAACAAAGAATTCTCACCTGAGGAATACCGAATGGCAGAGAAGCACCTGAAAAAATGTTCAACATCCTTAATCATCAGGGAAATGCAAATCAAAACAACCCTGAGATTCCACCTCACACCAGTCAGAATGGCTAAGATCAAAAATTCAGGTGACAGCAGATGCTGGCGAGGATGTGGAGAAAGTGGAACACTCCTCCATTGTTGGTGGGATTGCAAGCTTGTACAACCACTCTGGAAATCAGTCTGGCGGTTCCTCAGAAAATTGGACATAGTACTACCGGAGGATCCAGCAATACCTCTCCTGGGCATATATCCAGAAGATGTCCCAACCGGTAAAAAGGACACATGCTCCACTATGTTCATAGCAGCCCTATTTATAATAGCCAGAAGCTGGAAAGAACCCAGATGTCCCTCAACAGAGGAATGGATACAGAAATTATGGTACATTTACACAATGGAGTACTACTCAGCTATTAAAAAGAATGAATTTATGAAATTCCTAGCCAAATGGATGGACCTGGAGGGCATCATCTTGAGTGAAGTAACACAATCACAAAAGAACTCACACAATATGTATTCATTGATAAGTGGATATTAGCCCAAAACTTAGGATACCCAAGATATAAGATACAATTTGATAAACGCATGAAACTCAAGAAGAATGAAGACCAAAGTGTGGACATTGTGCACCTTCTTAGAATTGGGAACAAAACACCCAGGGAAGGAGTTACAGAGACAAAGTTCGTAGCTGTGATGAAAGGATGGACCATTTAGAGACTGCTGTATCCAGGGATCCGTCCCATAATCAGCTTCTAAACGCTGACACCATTGCATACACTAGTAAGATCTTGCTGAAAGGACCCAAATATAGCTGTCTCTTGTGAGACGATGCCGGGGCCTAGCAAACACAGGAGTGGATGTTCACAGTCAGCTATTGGATGTATCACAGGGCTCCCAATGGAGAAGCTAGAGAAAGTACCCAAGGAGCTAAAGGGATCTGCAACCCTATTTTTGGAACAACATGATGTACTAACCAGAACCCTGGAGCTCTTGTCTCTAGCTGCATATGTATCGAAAGATGGCCTAGTCGGCCAGCAATGGAAAGAGAGGCCCATTGGACTTGCAAACTTTATATGCCCCAATATAGGGGAATGCCAGGGCCAAAAGAATGGGAATGGGTGGGTAGGGAAGTGGGGGGCGCTATGGGGGACTGTTGGGATAGTATTGGAAATGTAATTGAGGAAAATATGTAATAAAAATATTAAAAAAAAAAAAAAAAGAAATGTGTTCAGAAGCTTGTCATCCATAAGGAAGAATGACTGTTTATAAGGAGACATTTGCTGCATTTGAAGAGGGAAATATTTCTTTCTGCTCTAGAAATTTGTTCTTCATTTTGGTTATCAGGATACCAAGAGCCATGGATCGGTCACTTGTGTTGAGATTTGAGCATATCTAAACATGTCTGATGAGTGACAGAGTTTCTGAGAATCTGTTTTCAAATGAGATCAATGGGAGTTCTTGGCCAATGTTAAACTCTACTCAAGTCTATGGAGTGGAGAGAATGCACTTCAGACATGAGGTCAGCCACTCATGGTCTGTTCTCCATCCTGTGAAGTCATGAGACAGATGAGGAAAGCAGAAGGGGTGACCTGTAATTGCTTTTTATTTTCATTTAAAACCAGTCTGCATAACATATGACTGAAAGGCGATGAAGCTTTATGCTCATATGACTAAATATAGAATGGAGGGAAGAGACTCCTTCACTTCTACATGAACTGACGAGGATCTAGAGAGTACAGGGTGCCTGAAACCCTGGAGTGACAGGAGTACCCCCATACACACTAATATGGCTCCTAAGGAGCCCTCACACAATTTCTCAAGTAGGTATCTGGAATATTTCTGCAAATATTTAATTAACATGAAGAACCCTGACCCATCTTAGAATATGAAGACTTTAGAGTTGCAGTTTCCAAATTAGCATGTATGGCAAGAGTCTAAGAACAAAGCTCATCTTCACTAGAGGCCCGCTCTAACCTACTGCTCAGGAAAGGTGCCCACTGCCCTTTCTAGACCTTCCTGTCTCCTAAACTCCTTGTCCTCACAGGTCCTGAGCTCGGCATTCTTCCTAGCTGGAGTTTCTCTTTGAAGGAAATCAGTCTAACTCCTTACTGCATAAATTTAACCCAGCTATTAAGCCTCTTTGCATAAATATCAAAGACTAGTGTCTTGAAATTTTCTCTTCCCTGGGAAGAACGATTTGCATTTCAAAAGAACCAGTACTACCCTGAAAGATCACTTGTGAAGACAGGGGCTACTCTATGGATGACATGGTCTATTATCAAATTCAGATCATCATGTCCATCCATCCAAAAAACGCTGGGGCGGGGTTGGGGTCGGGGTAAGAAAAGTCCCTAGACTGAGATCCACTTTGCAGCTTTACCCTTAAGTGGGTTTTATACATGATCAGGCTGCAGAACACCTTTGCTACTTTTCTTGCCCTGTGCCAGATGTTTGTGTGAGTTGTTTTCTTACAGTGAGCAGAAGATAATTTCACAAAGGCCGACTGATATCAGAAAGATCTCTCCTCTATACTTTCACCAAGCTTCCCTACTTACTCTCTGAACCTCCAACTCTTCACTTTTTAATAGAATAATAACACATGTATTGAAGGATCATTACAAATAGTGAGCGAAATGAAGTTCTAAAAGACAAAAGTAAGCGTAATTGACTAACAGTAATGGTGGAGTTAGTCAAAGCAGATGCTTTCCCCCACTTGCTATTCTCCTGAATGATCCCATTTTCCCACCATGACTTGAACATCATCTGGTCGTTGGCAAAGATGACTCAAGGTAGTCACCATAACCCTTATCTCTTCCAAACTCCTTAATAAGTAAATATTTATTGAGCCTTACTATAAACAAATCATAAGTCCTTGGGAATAACAGAAAGAATAGATGCCATCCTGGTTAGCTCTAACTGTTAGCCTGACCTGAAGTTATCTGGGAAGAGAATATCAATTGAAGAATTACCTAGGTCAAGTTATTCTGTGGGCATGTTTGTAGTGGAATACCTTAATTGTTAGATAATGTAAGAGTGACAAACTATTTTTGGTGGCACCATTCCCTAGACAGGCAGTCCTGACTTCATAGAAAAGCACGTTTTAGGGACTGAAGAAATAGCTTAGCAGTTAAGAGCACTAGCTCCTTTTCTAGAGAACCTGGGTCCAATTTCCCAGCAGCTACATGGCAGCTCACAGTTACCTATAAATCAGTCCCGGAGGATATGACACCCTCTATGGCCTCCTCAGGCATCAGACACAGACATGGCGAACAGACATACTTGAAGGCACAACACCCATATACATAAAATATTTTTTAATTTAAAAAAAAATCAGAGAATTTGCTAGTCTGCCTGCCTGCTAGCAAGAATACACCTCCATGATTCCTAGTGCACTGCTTTAGTGGTGGAGTTGAGTCTCTTGGTCAGAAGTAATGCTTCAAGATCCTGCCTTGACTTCTGTTAATGTTGGACCTGAAATTGTGTGCCAAATAAACCTTCCCCTCTCTCGTGTTGCTCTAGGCCATGATGTCTTATCACAGCACAAAGAAATGAAGGTAAAGCAGGTACTTCCTGATATCTGTTATCAAGAAGTTGACAGATCTGTTGATTAAACAGAACTCGAAAGCATAAAGAAATTGAATAGTGAATACCGCATAGAAGTCATATGAAAAACCATAATAGCTCAGTGATAATGTGGAAAGTGTAGCAAATGGAAATAAAAGAAAATCATCAGAGCATTTCAAGCAAGAACAGATTGGAGCCATGAGTGGCAGGTGATATTTGAGGAAAATAAGGAGATAAAGGTATAGGGAGGAAAGTGAAGTCAGAGGCATGGAAACTGATGCGGGGGGAAATAAAGAGCAGCGGTTTTATTTTTAATTAGCATACAAAGTAATAGGTTTCATTCGTTATGTCAGGAAGAAAGAACCGAGAAGCACACAGCCTCAGCATGACTACATAAAGCATATACAATGGCACTCAAAACCCAAATTCTTGGCATATGTGAGTTGTCATTGTGAATGGATGTTCTTGGAACAAAGCTGAACCTTCCACCACACTGTCCACAAAGCCTAACTGATGAGAACTTCAGCCATCATGAAGACACTAAAACATTGCTATTTCTGGGCTACCTCTTGTCTAACTGAGCATCCTAGTCACTAAGAGGTAAAAAAAAAAAAAAAAAAAAAAAATCTCTTGGAATGTATTAACAGTTTTTACCAACAAAGGTCCAGGACTGTCTCGAGACACCATCTGAGGCCAGAGACTGCCCTGCTTTGCTTTAGCTTCCCACCAATGCGTTTGAGAAGTGTCTTAATTTATTTGTTCTGTCATTCATTAGACTCTTACCACACTGGAACACAGAACTTGAGGTAACCTGAAACTGTGTCCCCAGGCCATGGTCACTCATGAGAGAATAAATTACCCCTATCCCCTTTGAGGTAAGATATTGACAGTGAAGTTGTTTTGGTTTGGTTTGGTTTGCTGTGTTTTGTTATTGTTGTCGTCATTTAAGAAAGAAGGAAAATAAAGAAAATATTTCACCAGTCTGTTAACTAACACATTATTAGACATAGGTGAAAACTGTGTATTGTATCCAGGTTCATGTCATTCCCACTTTGTCTACACTGTGTGCCAAAACAGCATCCCTCAGTCCTTGGAATACATTAACATGTTGTCCAAAACTAAGAGAACTTTAATGCAGCAGAAAATCGTATGATAGCTGGGCAGCGGTGGCACAAGCCTTTAATCCTGTCACTCAGGAGGTCAGGGCAGGTCCACAGAATGAGTTCCAGGACACAGAGAAATCCTATCTTGAAAAGTCAAAACAAACAAAAAAACCTTTATTATAGTTGAAATCTTGTAACGAATCACAGAGGTGATTTACATGGGTGGGTTTTGTTCTTCACAATAGCAAAGAAGCTGAGCCAGTGCCGAAAAGTGGGAGTGAAGCTGTGGTACCCACGTGAGGAAGGGGAACAAGGAGAAAGTGCATGTGACGTGGACGTGGGGAGGAAGAGTCCAACTGAGGACAGGGAGATGACGCAGCAGAACCAGGAAGGAAAGTCAAAAAAAAGAGCACTGTAATGATGCAATCACCAATGGGAGTGGTAGCTAATGAAGTTCAATGACTATAAAGTTTAAAGTACTAAGGTTCCCACACGACATAGCCCTACCGGAGCAGACTAGTCTGCATTTGCTAAGAACGCTAAGCCAGTTCCAGCAACTGCAGTGTCTGCTGCTCTTCAGCTGGCTTGGAGAGGGTACACTTCCCTTCATCCTGAGAAGCTTGTCTTTGTCATCAAAGAATTTTTATTGCTCACTGGAGAAGAGTGCAGAGAAAACAGCTCTGGGCAAGAGTTCCTGTGTCACAGAATCCACAGTGCTAGTGGCCAAGGCTGCTTGGTCCGAAGCTTCAGTGGATAGAAAATTGCTCACAATTCAATGTCGTGACATCTGACTAATCGGCGAGTGTCAACAGCAAATGCTTTCCTGAGCTTTTCTAGAGCCCTTAGATACACAGCCTCTCCCTTTGAGAAATGAGAGATTTCAGTATACTTGGGGAAAGAAAGGGTAAAGAAAATGTAGTGCGTATGCAAAGTGGAATTGTATTCAGTCACCAAGACATTGCAGGAACACTCACAGGACTGAAAGGCAGGAACACTCACAGGACTGAAAGGCAGGAACACTCACAGGAATGAAAGGCAGGAACACTCACAGGACTGAAAGGCAGGAACACTCACAGGACTGAAAGGCAGGAACACTCACAGGACTGAAAGGCAGGAACACTCACAGAACTGAAAGGCAGGAACACTCACAGAACTGAAAGGCAGGAACACTCACAGGACTGAAAGGCAGGAACTCACAGAACTGAAAGGCAGGAACTCACAGAACTGAAAGGCAGGAACACTCACAGGAATGAAAGGCAGGAACACTCACAGGACTGAAAGGCAGGAACACTCACAGAACTGAAAGGCAGGAACACTCACAGGACTGAAAGGCAGGAACACTCACAGAACTGAAAGGCAGGAACACTCACAGGACTGAAAGGCAGGAACACTCACAGGACTGAAAGGCAGGAACACTCACAGGACTGAAAGGCAGGAACACTCACAGGACTGAAAGGCAGGAACACTCACAGAACTGAAAGGCAGGAACACTCACAGGAATGAAAGGCAGGAACACTCACAGGACTGAAAGGCAGGAACACTCACAGGACTGAAAGGCAGGAACACTCACAGGACTGAAAAGCAGGAACACTCACAGGACTGAAAGGCAGGAACACTCACAGGACTGAAAGGCAGGAACTCACAGGACTGAAAGGCAGGAACACTCACAGAACTGAAAGGCAGGAACTCACAGAACTGAAAGGCAGGAACTCACAGAACTGAAAGGCAGGAACACTCACAGAACTGAAAGGCAGGAACACTCACAGGACTGAAAGGCAGGAACTCACAGAACTGAAAGGCAGGAACACTCACAGGACTGAAAGGCGTTGTGTTAAGTAAACTAAGCCAGGCTGGGGAAAACAAATGTCCTCTTCTGTGTGTGGAACCTAGACTTAAGTATGCATGTGGGCATGCCTGAAAGCAGAGAGGGAACTATGAGTGAGGATGGAGGCAAAGACGTTAATGGAAGGAGATTTGGGGAGAATAAAGGGTCATAGAATACACGGAACACAGAATCAAGTGCTGGAACACACGCATGTGCCGGACGGGATTGTGCTGCGTCACTCACTATACAGAAGCTTCTGGGCTTGGGACCCATGAACATCTCAATCTGTTTACCTCTTATCTGGCTCTTCATTTTCATCTTCATAATAAGGCAGCAAGCTGAAATGTTTCCTTGAACCCTGCGGATCTTCCTAGCAAATAAACCCAATATATCCAGGTAACTAAATAGCACCCTGTGGGTGACCGCTGGAGAGACGTGTGGTGATGGTAGTGGAGGTGTAGGGGTGGACATACACGTGACACCTGACCACAGTGCTGAGCTATGAGAGTGTGAAGGAAACTGTTCATCACAGTGTGGTCTCATACTGTGTGCTTGTACATACAGAACGCATGCACATTTCTTTGTTCTGGCCACCTAGATGGCCAAGAAATAATAGCTCCCTCCCCCCTCTGCAGCAATGAGAAGAACAAACACCTGAATCTTGGTTCTTATCCATCACTCAGTAGGAAAATGTCATCGCCTGGTGATTCTACAGAGAATTGGGTCATTCTTGGTCAGGGACAGGAAAAATGCACTATGAGCCTCGAATACATTGTTGTACTAAAAGGTATCAAAAGAAGAAAGTGCATATGTGCACAGGTGCATACATGAGGTGGGTCTTTATGTGGTTTAGGTATCAGAGTAATTGTGGCTTCGTAGAATGAATTGGGTAGAGTACCTTCTGTTTCTATTTTGTGGAATAGTTTGAGAAGAACTGGAATTAGGTCTTTTTTTTTTTTTCACATGACAACATCTTCCAAAGCCCTGGTTCTCAAACTGTGGGTCATAACCTTTTGGGGGGTGTCACGTATACATATCAGATATCCTGCATATCAGATATTTACATTATGGTTCATAACAGTAGAAAATACAGTTATGAAGTAGCAACAAAATAATGTTAGGGTTGGAGGTTCATTCCAACATGAGGAACTGTATTAAAGGGTCACAGCAGGAAGACCAATGGGTGAATACTTTATTCCTCCTTAGAATAGGAGACAAAATACCCAAGGAAGGAGTTACAGAGACAATGTTTGGAGTAAAGATGAAAGGAAGGGTGGACCATCCAGAGACTACCCCACCCAGGGATCCATCCCATAATCAGCCACCAAACACAAACTCTATTGCATATGCCAGCAAGATTTTGCTGAAAGGACCCTGACATAGCTGTCTCGTGTGAGGCTAGAAACTCATGAACCAAGGGTAAGCAAGGCTAACTCTGCAAGTCACATTGATAGGATGTGTCCCAAGATTATATCATGAACATGAAGCATTCCTCCAAAAAATATATCCC
Organism: Mus caroli; assembly: GCF_978045245.1. Taxonomy (NCBI): domain Eukaryota; kingdom Metazoa; phylum Chordata; class Mammalia; order Rodentia; family Muridae; genus Mus; species Mus caroli. The sequence continues at coordinate 111,676,776 of NW_028227270.1, read as the reverse complement.
AACAACCTAGTTAAATGTGATGCAAGCAATATAGAACCCCAAAGTCATTGACTTTACCTCAAAGGACCACTCCTCAAAACTACATAAGTCGGAGAAATAGGACCAAGCTAGTGTTGGAGGCATCCTGGACACTTTTGGACAAATAACAGTGAAGTGCAGTCTGGGGGTCTTGGATGGAACCCTGGGACAGAAAAATATAAGTGGAAAACTCAGAGAAGTAAAAGGAAGTCTGAAGAGCTTAGTCTGTGCTGTGGAGCTGTTGTCAGTCTGTTGGTGTTGATAAATTTTCTCTGTCACAAAGAGATGTGGATACCACCAGAAGGGTATACACAGGAATTCTCTCTGTGTGCTGTAGTTCCAAGTTTTTTGTAAGTCTAAAATTATTCCAACATATATAACATAAGGGAAAGGAAAACAAGCCACTAGCAAATTTAGCCTATTAAAATCAATACAAAAATTAATTGCTTTTCCTTTTTTAGACAGCATACAGAAATATTTGATTTTTTAAAAAAAATCATGTGGGTGGTTGTGTCTGTGTGGGATACCATGTGAGCAAAATGTCTGAAGAGGCCAGTAGAGGGCGCCAGATCCTATGGAGGTGGAGACACAGCAGTGGTGAGCCACTTAACATGGGTGCTGAGTGCAGCCTACAGTTCCAGTTCCAGAGGGTCGAACACCCTCTTCCGGTTTCCATAGGTACTGTATGCATACAGTGCACAGACATACATGCCATACATCCCATACACAAAAAGTAAAAATATTTTTTTTATTTTAAAGACCTAAAGCTATCTCACCATGTATTGGAGTAAGAAATACTTTATAAGATTAAGTAGAAAACTACATAGTTCTTGGACTAGGGAAGATATATATGTATGTATGTATGTATGTATGTATGTATGTATGTATGTATAACCTTGTAAAGGAAAAAAATTGATAAACTTGATAGATTAAAACTCTTAAATCCCTAGAAGATATGGATAGCCTACACAGTTGTAAAAATATCAGTTAATTATTCAAGAAGAAAAATCCACCTCAGCCAAAAGCCAAACAGTTAGATACTGTCCCTAACAGGAAAGATGCTCAGCAAAGACAAGGGAAGACCAGCCAAACCTGTGTGACGACAGAAGTGCACATTACAAGCCACTAGTAAATCTAATGGAATAAGTAGGCTAATACAAAATTTAAATGTTTGGAAATGCCAGGCACTGATGAAATGTCAAATATGAGATCGTATGAGCCATCACATATGGCTGGTGGACTACAAGTCGGTCAACAATTTCACATAATTCTCAAGGCCAGTTGACTGGCTATTCCTGGGACAAAATGAAAAGCAAGATCCCTGCAGATAACACACATGGCAGTAGAGGCTTACCAAGCTCTTGTGGGTGGCCCCATATCCATGTCTATATGGGAAGGCCAAATTAGACTTAAGGAAGGAGGGGGAGGGGAAAAGGAAGGGGAAGAGGGAGGGGGAGGGAAAGGGGGAGGGACAGAGAAAGAGAAGGGAGAGGGGAAGGGGAGAGGAAGGAGGGAATAGGAAAAGGGGGAGGCGGGGAGGGGAAAGGAAGAGAGGAGGGGGCAAATTAGACTTAAGGAAGGAGGGGAGGGGAACGAGGAGAGGTGGGGGCAAAGGAGGGGGAAGAGGAGGAAGGGAGGTGGGAGAGAATTGGAAAAAGGAGAAAGAAGAGAGGAAGAAGGGGAAGGAGAAAAAGAAGGGGACAAAAGGAGGGGGAGAGAAGTCAGCCTTTGCACTGCAGCATGAAGTAGAAAAGAGGACGTGAAGGGTGATGTGCAAGAAGCTGGGGATGAGATGGGGCTACCTGATTGTATCCATTAAACAGGTAAAAATGCTCACAGAAGGAATTTTTAAAAATAAAACTAAGGCCAGCAAGATGGCTCAGTAGGTAAAGATGCTTGCTAGCAAGCCTGATGTTGGCTTTGAGTTGGATCCCCAGTCTGCACGTGATAAAATGAGGGAGCTGACACCCAGAGGTTGTCATCTGACCTTCGCGTGCACAGCGCACAGCATGTGCATGCACATGCTCTAAATAAAAATGATAATAATAAAAGCTTAATAATTCAAATCAAAATGGCAGTAGCAGAACTCTACATCAGGTGAGGACTTCCATTTACCCAGGAAGCCAGATCCGATTATAAACATGAATAGCTGACAATGCATGCATTCGGTGTCTGTGTTTCCACCCCAAAGAGTGTCTGTACATGCACACAAATCAACATATATTGTGTTGTTCCTAACAGAAAGTCTGCAAATGTGTGCCCAGGACAAGGAAGACTCAATGGAGCGTTCATAAGAATGTTTGTGTTAAGAGCAACTGGAGACAGAATTGTCTCCATCATGACCCCAGAGCAGCAGGACTTCCTTAGTGTTCCTGTCCCTCCACTGAGGGCCATGGGCTTAGGGATGCTGGTCCCTGCATTGGCACAGAATGCCTCCAGTGTGACATACAAAATCACCACGTACCACTCCACAGCTGACTCCACACTGAGTCATTTTTCAAAATAAAGCAAAGTGTCAGGCAGGTTTCCGAAATTCCCTCACAGGCCTGGCAAGCAATGACCCCAGGGACTCCTGAAGGTGTGGGGAGGAGGCCAGAGCAGGGGATGTGGACAAGCAGAGCCAGGACATTCTGAAGGTTGAAATTAATCACCAGATGGCCTCCGAAGCTCATTTTCCACACGCCACCAACAGGAGTCAAATTTCTCATGCAATCTCGGGAAGCAAAAACAAATGAGCACTGGAAGTAGCTTGAGGTTTCCTAGAACAGTATTAAGCACCTCTGATACCTGAGGTCCTATGCTTGTGGCTGGGAGGTAGAGACAGATGAACAAGGCTACCTGTGGGTAGCACGGTGTTCTGCTACAGAAAACAGCTAGGTGGGTTTTACAGACATGGAAGTCCTGAGAAAGAGTGACACCCCTCTGCTGACTCTTGTGGTAGGTAATGCTCCTTCATCCATGATCCAGGGAAAGGGACCTTCACAGCTGTCACTAGAACACCAGAGAAATCTGCATCCCAGAGGGCTAGGGGGCTGAACTTGGCCATACAGATTTAAAAAAAAAAAAAAAGGTCACCAGTGTGTTACAAGACCCTGAGTTTTCTAGAAAAATCTGGAACAAAAGAGAATCACCAGGATCATGGATGCCAGGAGTGCTGACTCAAGATGAGAATCCCAGGTTTGGGGAGACAGAGACAGGAGGATACCTGAGTCTTACAGACCACCCTGGTCTAGCTTTGTGGATGAGATCCAGGCCAATGAGAGATCCTATCTCAAAGGAGGTGGACGTTTACCTCCCGTAACTCCAGCTCCAGAGGATCCAATGCCTTCTTCCAGCCGTCAAGGACACCTGCACTCACACGTACATACTGAAACACAGATTTACACACATACACAGGAATAAAAGTAGAATAATAAAAGACCCTATTGGGCAGTGGATATAGTGCTCCTTTAGTGGATGCGTCTTGATGGTGAGGGAAAGCAAGGGGAGAGTGGGCAGATAGCCTTGGCCACTAGGAACCAGGGAAGAACAACAAACTCAAAGTTTCTCTCCTCAGGCTTCCCTGTGAGGCTGGTTGCTTTTATCTCAGGTGGAGAGAGCAGTGTGGCAACACCCTCCCA
>NW_028227270.1:110405638-110468138 GCF_978045245.1 Mus caroli | reverse complement strand
AACTGTCCAATCTTCAGCCATCCATTTAAATACATCCTTGGTGTACAAAATACCAGGGATGCAAAAACCATGATTTAATCTCTGTCACCATGGGGACTGAGGCAGGGGAATGGACCAGCTCCACCAAAGGAAATGGACCCCAGACCATTTCAAAGGAGGAACTTAGAAGAGAAAATGTAGGCATGGCCTGGCAGCTAGCCTACTTGGCACACTGTGGTTCTGAATAAGACGCATGGCACACCATGCCCCAGAAAGTCAGAACACTGAATTCTGGCTTGAGTAGCCAATAGCTGGTCTCCACTCTCCATGGTCTCCATTCTCCTTTAATGTCCATGTTCCACATATCCAAGGTAATGTGCTAACCAATCAGAGTTGATAGGATTCTACTACATAAGTAGATGTACACATACATTAAAACAGACAAGGTTCCATGAAACAGTCTCTGGAGTGGTTTATGTCGGTGCACTTTACTGACCTGTGGGCATTCTCACTGTCATTGCTGTGTTGTCCGCGGATGTCTCAGTAATGAGAGTTGGGGCTAATCCCTACTCTCATTTTATCTTTATTGTTATTACTGTGTATGCTTGTTTATATTTGTTTTGGTATGTGCATGTACACATGGAGGCCAGAGATCAGCCGCAGGTGTCATTCTTCAGGAGCCATTGACTGTGTCGTTTTGACACAGGGCTCTCCCTGGCCTAGAGCTCCCCTGGTAGGATAGGCTGTCGAAGCTGTCTAGCCAGCAAGCCTCAGAGATTTCTCTATCTCCCAGTGCTGGAATTGCAAGCATGCACCACCATGCTCAGGGTTACATGCGTCCCTACACTTCCAGGTCAGGCATAGTAAACATCAAGGAGTGACTACATTCCCCCTTTCATTTCTCAATGCCATCTACTCCAGCCATCAGTGACAGGAGATGTTTCAGTCCCCAGCTGTCTCAGCTTTTGCCCTTGGATCTGCGAGTGGCCTTAGGTCTGTTAGAGTCACCTTGCTTTGCTTCATCTAGGTTTAGCTTGACATCTGATGAGGCAGCATCTCTAGGGAGCATATTTTTATATTTTCTCCATATGTTGCCTTTGGCTCCTGCAGTAAGACTTGTGAGTTCTTCCACAGGCCAGCACTGCAGCTTATGTTTAGTGTGGTTTTTAATAATAATAATAACTCAATTAATATTTATTATTGTATTTTGTTATTTCCAGTTATTCCTACCTTTCCCTCAATTGTAGAAATGATATTTTCTCTCTTTTTTCCCAGTAGACTGATGCAGTGTCTCTCATCTTATGTCATTCCTACTTCTAGTATTGCTCAGAGGTCTCTTTTGTTCAAGGTCACACTTGTTTCCATCTATATCCAAAATGCATGTGATGGAACACCCTAAGGCTGTGTTTCCTTACTTTCTTAGTGACTGCTTTTCCTGTTCCTCATTCTTTTCATTTTCATAACCCTGCAGACATAGGTAATTCTGCTTCTATAATCCCTTTTAAAAAAAATACAAGTTTCATTGACTGTAGATTAACCTTGATGGTGGCTGCCACATATATACCACTGAGAACAGTGGTCAAAATATAAAAGAGATCCAATCCTCAAATTGTTTGTTACTGAATGGGGTGGTGCCATGAGTAGGTAAAATTTTGTATTATTTTGAGACAGGATCTTGCTACTAGCTCCAGCTAGTTTCAAACTTAATGTAATCTGCATGTTTCCACCCTTGAGTACTGGGATTGCAAGCATGCATTACTTTGCCTGGCTAATTATGTATCATTAAAAAAAAATTAAAAAGTGGTAAATAGTAGTAGGTCTGCTAACTAGCATAATATTAAAATGATTCTTAATGATTTAGTGTTGTACCCATAGATTAGCCCTCATTAGAGAAACTCCTTCTTGTGTTTGGTGGCAGTTAACACAAATCTCACAACTGGTTAACACGTAGAGAATAAAAGTCTATGGCATGTGCATTCCTAATGGACAACTGTGTCATGTCCCTGCTCCCCACACCAAGGCTTATGGTGAAGAGGGGTGGAAAGATGGTAAGAGCTAGAGGTATAGATGACTTCATAGAAACAGTGTTTTCCGGACAACACTGGGCAGATATACATATAAGCTCACAGAGACTGTGGTACAAAAGCCCAGCTCTAACTGCAGAGCTATTGGCATTTGAGAGTTGCTGGAAGAAGGAAAAGACAATTTTCTTTAATGGTGGGACACCTGAATAATCTACCATACTGCAGACCAGGCCTTACACCTTCCTAACTGAGCAATGCAAATTGGACTTGACAGGCTGAAAACAGAAAGACAGATAGACAACTTGACATTGTATGAGTTGAGAGTGGGTCTGGGAGAAATTGGGGCAGAGATGGATATAATCAAAATGTGCTGCATAAAGTTCTCAAAATAATAAAAATATTAAAATATAAACCAATGGTAAATATGGAAAACATGACATTAGCCATGCTATTCATGTTTGAACATACAGTTTGGTGCCATCAGATCATTCTTACTGTACTTACCACCCACTGTGTTCTTAGTAACTCTTGGTCGCTGAGATAAGATGACCTGACAAAGGAATGAGAAAGGGTTTATTTTGCTCACAGTGCAGGTATGTCTAGTCTATCACAGTGGAAAGGTCAAGATGTCAGGAGTTTGAAGCATCTGGTCACCTATTATAGTCACTGGAATCCAGAGGCCAGAGCAAGACAAAGACATATATCTGCCTCTGTAACTCTCTGTCTTATTGTTTTGAAACGGGGTCTCTCTTGGAACTGTAAGTTCACCATTTTGACCAGAATGGCTGGCTAGGAAGCTCTTGGGAAGCACCTGTTGCCATCCTGCAAAGCTAAGTGGGATTGCAACCTTGCATAGCCATATCTGGCTTTTTAAAAAAATGGGTGTCATAGTATTAGAACTCTGGTCCTCATGTGTATAAGGCAATCACCTTTTCCTTTGTGCCACCTATATATCCCCTGCCGACTCCTTTTCCATGTGTGTAAACACAGATGCACACATGCTCCTGTGGTTGTGGAAGCAAAGGGCAACCTCAGGTGTTATTTCTTAGGAACCTTTCATCTACCCTTTGAGCCAGGTTCTCTACTGAATTGAAACTTACTGAGTAATGTAGGCTGGTTGGCCAACCAGCCTGAGGAATCTGCCCCAGATTTGGGGTCACAAACTCATCTCATCATGCCTAGCTTTTCTATTTACTCAGTCCCTGCCTCCCCCAAATGCCTGTGCCTGGGAATTGAACTTAGGTCTTCATGCTTGCATGCTAAGCTCTTTTCTGGCTGAGGTAGCTTCCCATCAACACTCACTGACTCTCATTCTGGGCTGTGTTTAACCACTGGCATGCCATCTCTGGTGAGGCAAAGATGTAAAGCTTTTCTTTTCTAGACCCAGCTTGTAACATGGATATGTGTTAGCAAAGACCACAAAGACACAATATGATGGCATGAAATGGCGGAGTGACATGAGTCTCTGAGGCACTGGGGGTACCACCTGCAGCATGGTGCTCCATGTTTGGTAGCAGATGGCCTCAAGAGTATGTTCTCAGAGTGGCAGGCATCTGCACAGGGACCTCCAAGGCTGCTTTTAACTGTAGTGATTCAGGAGCTGTTAGGTGTCTGTGAAAGGCCAGTGTCTGATCTAACCCACCCACACTCGTGCAGTTATGGTATCTGTCACTGTGGCTGTCACTCTTTCAGCGTCATCTGACATTCTCTCTCTTGCCAGTTTTCTCTTCAAATCCTTTTAGAAAACTATTTTTTACCCCAGAATTTGTCATTTTACTTAAAAAAAAAGAAAGAGAAGAGTCACAAAAGGGCCCTTTTTATTTTGTCTGTTTTTACTTCCTTTTCTGTTTGAAATTTTCCCCTGCATCATCTATTGACAGGAAAAGTGATAGATGTATTTGATTCTTTTTTTTTTTTTTGATTCTTACATATCTATAGGTTTTTTTTTAAACTATGCCCTTTTTTGAGACAAAATTTCACTGTGCAGCCCAGGCTACCCTTGACTCTCAGCAACCCTCTGCCTCATCTTCCTAGAGTGAATTGTATCCAGGACATGACTCTAACACATCAGTAAACTATTGGCTTGGGTTTACTTATTTTCAAAACAAGTTCTCATGTGTTCTAAACTAGACCCTCATTTATTGTGTAACTGAGGATGTCCTTGAACTCCTGGTCCCCTGTCTCTACCTCCTGAGTGCTAGGATGTTAAAGCATGAGCCACCACACACTGTTTGTACAGCGTGAGGGTCAAACCTAGTGTTTTGTGCATGTTAGATAAGCTCTCGACTAACTGAGCTACACTCCTAGCCCCAGTTGAGTGTGTTTTAAAGAATTTGTCATAATTTAAATGATGATTTTAATGACATTTTAGTGGTCTTGTGTAATGGTGAACCAAATGGAAGGGAGCAATAATAATGGAGCCATGGCTGAGATTCTAGGTAAACAACGCACAGGAAGAAGCCAAAACCAGCTTCAGCATGGACATCACTTGAGTGTCTTCCCTGGACAAGACCGACGTGCCCAGTCAGTGCCAGCTTGCCAACTTACTTGGGACCATTAGACCCCATCCCTATCCTGTAAGACATGAAGACTGAGGCTTCTTCTAGCCCTGCCATTCCATAAGACTATTTTTTTTTATTCCTAGCTGAATAGGAGTGTGCAGCATATCTGCTCTGTATGGAGCTTCCTGGACAAACCACTGAGACAGAATTGGCCATGTTCTTTAAGCAGCAGCACAAATATCAGCTCTATATTAGGGCGAATAGCTCCAGGACAAAGGTCATTCATATCTTGCTTTAGTGTAAGTTTGTGAATGATTCCCACTTCTGGTGGCCATATTTCTCACCACGGGTCTCACAGTTCCATGAACACTGAACAGAACCATTCTTTCTGGTGGATTTCTTTTGTGAAGGCTAGTGCTGTGGTCTGCTTCCTGGGTACGCTATGGCTGCATGGAACAAATGCTTGAATTTGGTTCTCCATAATTATTCTTTATATTTCCCTGAAGCAATACCCCTGGGAGATGCATCATTACCTGGGTATGTATGCTAACCTCGCAGATCACTGATGTTTCTGAGAAGCACCACTTAAAATAAAGAAATCCACTCATTCTCATTTATCAAAGATAATGCTAGTGTCCATAATACAAGGTTTGCATCCCTTACCTCACCATGACAGCGTGAACATGGAGCAGCAAATCAGAGCCTCTGTCCTTGATTTTTTAATAGATACCTAGATCTAATTATGAATTTTAAATTCTGCGTTAGTAGCTTCTCCCATTGTAAAAGCTATCTGGAGAAGTATTGATTTGACTTCTGAGGAAAACTGGTCTTTAACTGGCTTACGGTCTGAGCTGACTGAAGTAGAATCTGGTGAAGCAAACACAGCCCCTGGAAAGCAGATGAGCAACTTTCATTCAACCCACCGTACTCAACTGGATGATTTCTTCCATAGCTTTGCATCCTGGGTTTAGAAGTTCAAATAAGATTACAGGGTATTATTCTAGGAACCTCAGAATTGGGCCTATCCCACAAGGATTAGTGAGCTCATTTCCATAGTGAGGAAGAGAAACAAGGTACACACAGGGGAAAGGTCACATGAGGACGTAGCAAGAAGGCAGCCATCTTCAAAGCAGACCTGGAGCCTTCACAGAATGCCAACTCTTCTAGCCCTTTGCCCCTCTGCTTTCAGTCTCTAAGATCATGGGATATAAATGTCCATTGTGGAAGATACCCAGCCCTCAGTGTTTTATTGGGATAGCCCAAGCAAACTGAGAAAATGTATCATATGCCATGCATACCGTTAGCTTACAAAGCTGTTCAAACCTTCAAGTAGGTGTGGGAGTGATCTCATAGGCTAGAAAAAGCTCAGGAAAAGCAAGTCCTTTCTGTGAAGCTACATGGGTAGTAAGTGGGCAGGAATGTGGGTGTTCCTGAATGGACTATGCCCAGTTCTTCAAGTCTATGAAGAAAGATTGCTAAAGAGCTAAGCTTGGAGGTGTGTGTGTGTGTGCAATATGTACATGCATGTATATATGCATATGTGTATATATATGTGTGTAAGTTTCATATATGTGCATATATGCATATGCATACATATGTGTAAGTATGCATATATGTATGTAGTATATATTCACATATGTGTGCACATGTCTGTACGGACGTGTATATGTCTCTGTGTGTGTTGTGTTGTGTTTGTGTGTTCATAGGAAAGGTAGGTGCATCCCATGGTTGCTTGTGCACTGGGGAGGGAGCATCTTAAGGTGAAAGCCAGAGTCAGCTCACATGGATCAGCAGTCTGGGAGGAGGAGGAGGAGGAGGAGGAGGAGGAGGAGGAGGAGGAGGAGGAGGAGGAGGCTGCCATTCTCTTTTGAGAATTTGTACAGTTTGGAGATGGGGAAATAAGGGCTGTGACTCCCATCACTCTACCTGGGAGATATTTTTCAGACCAGAATGATCAGGAGCTTTCTACAGTTGACCCAGGAAGAGGAGACTGCAAGCTTCAGGATGTGGGGGAGAAAGGGTCTATGGGTACCAGGGATTCTAGAGAAGCCATGGGGCTTTCAGAGTCTGGTCCCTAAGCTTCCTGCAGTACAGTTGTACCCGGTAGTGATTGTTCCAGCTTCCATAGAGAAGTGACTGGCATGACAGGCTTGTTAGCATCACTGACTATATAAGAAAATTGGAGATGTGCTCAGCATGCTCCAGCTCAGTGCCTCTCGGAGTGCCTGTGAGATGCTAACATCATACCTGTGCGTCAAGAAGACTGACACACAGAGAAGCTGCATGTTGTTTCTGAGGTCATACAGCTCAGTAACCAGCTTAGGAACCAGAAGGCCCAGAAACTGGAGAAGCAAAGTTTTGAACCTGGTGTCTAGAAGTCTGGAGCAGGCTAAAACTCCCCCTTTTTCTACCCATTCCTCAGTTTATTTCAGTTCAAACAATGAGGTATATCACCAACCTCACAGACTTAGTGGGGCTTGTGGGGCAATGCTCTGTGGCTATTGGTAAAGTTTGTTGTTACATGGCTTAAAGATAAATAGTGAAGAAAAATGCAGAAGTGAAGTAAGACTATATTAGAAAAGGTCACCAGTCTCTTTGAAGCAAGACAAACACATTCTCATGGCCTGAATCAGACTCATAGAAAAGTACTTGCAGGCATGAATCACTAAATATAGTATTCCTTGAGTTCTGGGTGCTTCTCTGTGCCTTGGCACACTGGAGTACCATGTACTGAGTCCTGGGTGAATCTTCTTGATAAGTGATTCTCAAGAGGAGAATGTGAAAGCCTACAGGAAATCTTTTCCTGAATGAGAAGTTTTTGGGAAAAACAACCCAATAAACATACTAAAAATCCCCCAAAAGGATAAACCATATTGTAGCTGCTGATGTTTGCTAAGCTATTATGACCCTGTGGTACCACCTCATTGCTCATTGAGATAAAGGGCTTCAAGGATGTTGCTGACACATTCATTCAGGATCCTCATTCTGGTACAGTTCATCAAATCTGACCCAAGGTATAGCATTAAACCTGTATATCAGGCACCAAGACCCTAAGATGAGAGATGGCTCCTTTGCTCAGTGTTCAAGCACCATTTTGTCCTGCATCTGGTTTGATTGCCTAGACTTGAATTCGATCTCCCCTGCAGTAAATATGTGTGTGTGTGTGTATATCTATATATATATACATATATCCTGTAATATATATTCTATATTCTGTAAGCTTACCTCCTGTATCTCTGATATGACTTCCCAGGCTTTCTCTACCTTTTTTTGTTTTGCTGTTTTGAGATACTGTCAGTTACTGGCCTGAAACTAGCCAAGTAGGCTAAGCTGTCTCATTAGCCCTGTCTCTACCTTCCCAGTATTGGGATCACAAGCATGATGTCATCATCCCCAGCTATTTTTTTCTTTTACCATGAGTTCCTGGGTTTGAACTCTGGTCCTGGTGTTTGCAGGCATTCATAATTCTTATTGAATTATCTCCTCAACTCCCAACTCTTTGCCTTTATCTTTTTAAATTAGCTTTTTAGAAGATATAAACTTTCAGAAGGATTATATTTATTGTTGGTTTTAATGGCAATGACTTACAAACGAGTATAATGTCATTCAAATAAAAATATAAATACATGGGCTGGAGAGATAGCTCAGAGGTTAAGAGAACAGGCTGCTCTGCTAGAGGTCTTGAGTTCAATTCTCAGTAACTGTATAGTAGCTCATAATCATCTATAATGAGATCTGGTGACCTCTTCTGGCCCACAGGCATATATACAGGCAGAATGCTGAATACATAATAAATAATTAAATCTTAAACAAATACACATGCAGTAGCAAGCTATAGAAATAACCACTGAAAGAATAGTTTTAGAAGCATACATAATGTGGCAACTACAGAACCTCTTAGAATCTTCTGAAATTTGCCATAAGATTGATTAAAATTAACAGAGGAAAACAAACAAACAGACAAACAAACAAACAAGAAAAAGCAAGTGAAAAGACTTTAAAAGTATAGTTCAAAATCATATCTTTCCACAAACAACATGTTTTTTATCATGAGGATCATAGCTTATTGTATTTACATGTATGGATATAAGGGGTGTGGGGTGTGAATTTAGGCTATGGAAAGAAGACAAGAGAGGGAAAAAAGAGGTGTTAAGAAAGGTTAGGGGAGGGCACATGAAACATGGAGGCAGAAAGGTGTGTGCAGGGTGAAGGGAGAAGGAGGATGGGGAGAATCAGTAAGAACAAATTTTATTTGAAAATGCTATATGAATCCTAATATAGCATACTGTTGTTGGGATAAAGTTAAATTAAAAAAATCACACTTTTTCTTTTGTGGGTGGGTCATGAGATTGGGTACACTTTGACTCACTGACAGTTCAGAGGGAAGTACAGATAAGCCAGTACAGCTACTTTCATGTTTATTCAAATATCCCCATGTTCATGTCTACCCTTCAATAACACAATCAATGAGCATCAAAGCAACTGGTGGTTGGTTGGTCAGGAGACAATGTAGGAAAAGGTAGTGGTGTTGTCAGGAAGTGTCAGCCAGGAGATCAGGTAGGTGATTTTCACTCTCTTTCTCATCCTCCAATTCCACTTCCCCAGTTTTACCCCCAACTTTGTACCTCTCCCTCCTTTCTGCCCCACTGTAGGGGACTAAGCAGATCTTCTCCTACAGCCTCCCTTCCTTATCACACCCCTCCCACCAATGACTGTGCCAGCCAGGGAATCTGATTACCCACTCTCATGCTGAGCCCCAGACCACCTGCAGGGGTCCATCTTCCCTTTCTGCTTCCATTCCCTATGAACTCCAGATTCTCTTGGCAGATGAAGCTTTTCTTCCTCCTATGGATCCTATCAGCAGCACATACTCCTCCTTGCCCTTCTATCTCATTTCTATTTCTGCAAATCAGCTTCTAAAACCTAGAACACATTTTACTTAAGACCCTCAGTGCCCACATCTGGTATGGACCCAGAAGTACTATCTACCAGGCAAGCTATAACTACTGCATGCTCCTAAGATTCAGAGAAGGCAACAGAAACCAAGGAATGGGAGATCTACCCAACAAGGACAAGAGCAGATATCAATACCTAGAATGACCATCATCCTCAATGCAAATGTGTAGATGCTAGAGTAAAAACCCAATCAACAGCCAGGACAGTATGTTAACACTATGTAGGCTCTGAGAAGTGCAATATAATTGAAGCACAAGACAAGGAATTCAAAATATGTATATGTTCAAGGACCTTAAAGAGTATTCAAATAAGTCTATCAATGGAATCTTTGAAATCACAAACAGTGAAGTAAAATGAAGAAAACTGCTAAAGGTATGAAAGTGGAAATGGAATCACTAAAGAAAACACAAATTTGAGTGAACATTGAAATTGAAATTTGAATTGAAAAATTTAGGGACTCAAACAGAAGTCTTGGAGGCAAACCTCACCAATAGAGAACAAGAGATAAAAGAGAGAATCTCAGACTTTGGAGGCAAAATAGAGAAATGAATATCTAGTTTTAAAAAAATGTTACATGCACAAAACGTCCAGAAAATCTGGGAAACCATGAAAAGACCAAATCTATGAATAATAGGAATAGAGGGAGGAGAAGAAACCCAGGTCAAAGGCACAGAAAACATATTCAACAAAATCATAGAAGAAAATTTCTCTAACCTAAAGAAGGTTATCAAAATACAAGAATACTGCAGAACACCAGAGACTAGACCAGAAATGAAATTCCTTTTGATGCTTACTGATCAAAACACTAATTGTAGAAAATAAAAAAAGAATATTAAAAGCTGCAAGGGAAAATACCATGTAACATATAAAGGCAGGCCTATTTGAATAACATTTGACTCTTCAACACAGATGCCATCCTAGATTACTATACCCAGCAAAATTTTAAGTCAACATATTTGGAGAAGATGGACATTATATGATAAAACCAAAGTTAAGCAATATCTATTACAAATGCAGTACCACAGAAGGCACTAAAAGAAAAACTTCAACTTGAAGAGATAAACTACACTCAAGAAAACATAAGAAATAAACAATCTCAGATCAGAAAATCAAAAGACAAAAAAAATCTCAACAACAGAACAACAAAATAATGGGAATCAGTAAGTGCTGCTCATTGATAACTCTCAACATCAATGGTCTCAATTCCCCAATAAAAAGACACAGAATAACAAATAGGATAGGAAAACAGGATCCATCCTTTTGGTGCATGCAAGAAACATACCTTAATATCAAGGACAGACATCACCTCAGAACAAAAGAATGGCAAAAGATATTCCAAGAAAATGGACCCAAGAAACAATCCTGTTTAGCCATTTTAATATCTGCCAAAACAAATAAACAAATAAACAAAACAGAACCATTTAATGAGTAACTAATCAGAAGAGATAGGGAAGGGCACTATATACTTATCAAAAAATCTACCAATAGGACATTCTGATTCTAAATATCTATGCATCAAACACAATGGCATCCAAGTTCATAAAAGAAAGAGAACTACAGCTGAAATCACATATTGACCCTCAAACAGTGATAGTGTGTGACTTTAATATCCCACTTTCACCAATAGACAGGTCATGGAGACAAAAGCTAAACTAAAAGATACTGGAGCTAAAGGATGTCTTTAAACCAAATATACTGAACAGACATTTATAGAACATTTCACCCAAACACACAAACAAAAGTGTTTACCTTCTTCCCAGAACCTCATGGAACCTTCTCCAAAGTTGACCACATTCTCAGACACAAAGCAAGTCTCAACAGATACACGAAAATAATTGAAATAATATCCTGTATCTTATCAGACCACCATGGATTAAAGCTGGACTTTAACAACAATAGAGACAGTATAAAGTCTACAAAGTCATAGAAACTGAACAACTCTCTACTGAATAAAAATTGGTCAAAGTAAAGATTAACAAATAAATTAAAGATATTCTAGAACTGAATAAAAATGGAAATAAAACATATCCAAACTTATGGGACACGATGAAGAAAGTTCATAGCACTAAGTGCCTGTATAAAAAATTGGAGAGATCGCACATTAGTAATATAACAGCATACCTGAAAGCCCCAGAGTAAAAAGAAGAAATAATGGCTGAAAAGTATATGGGAGGAAATAATTAAATTCTGAGATGAAATCAAGAAAATAGAAACATATAAACAAACAAGCAAGAAAATCTAAAGAATCAGTGAAACAAAGTTCTTTGAGAAAAATCACTAGTATTGACAAATTCTTAGCCAAATTAGTTAAAAGACTGATGGAGAAGGTAGAAATTAACAAAATTAGAGACAAAAGCGGGACATAACAACAGATACCAAGCAAGTCCAGAGAATCATAAGGATATACTTAAAAAAAAAAACTATGCTACATCAAATTGGAAAATCTAAAAGAAATGGATAATTTTCTTGATATATACCATCTAAGGAAGTTATATCAAGATCTGATAAGCAACTTAAACAGATCTATAACCCCCAGAGAAATAGAAACAGTAGTGAAAAGTCCCCCCCCCCAAACAGCCCAGGGAAAGGTGGTTTTAGTGCAGAATTCTACGAGACTTTCAAAGAATTAATGCCAATACTCTTCAAGTTATTCCACACAGTAGTAGAAACAGAAGAAGCATTGCCCAGTTCTTTTTTCAACACCACAAATTATCCTGATACCCAAACCACATAAGGTCTCAAAAAGTAAGAGAATTACAGGCTAGTTTCCCTTATAAACATATATGCAATAGTCCTCAATAAAATCCATGCAAACCAAATCCAGGAAGATGTAAAAAAAGATAATCTACCATAATCAAGTAGGTTTCACCCCAGAGATACAGGGATGGTTCACAGACATAAGTCAATAATGTAATACACCATATAAACAGACTGAAGCATCATTAGACGCAGAAAAAAATCTTTGACAAAATCTAACACTCCTTTATGATAAAAGTCCTGGAGAGATTAGGGATACCTAAGCATAATAGTCAGTTTACAGCAAGCCAGTAGCCAACATCAACTTAAAGGGAGAGAAACTAAAGCATTTCCACTAAAATCAGGAACAAGACAAGGCTGCCCACTTTCTCCATATTTATTCAACGTAGTATTTTAAGTCTTAGTTAGAGCAATAGGACAGCTGAAAGATCAAAGAAATAAAAATAGGAAGGGAAGATGTTGCGGCATCTTTCTTTGCAGATGATGTAATTGTGTACATAAGTGACTCTAAAATTTCCATCAGGAAACTACTACAGTTGATAAAAACACAAAAATCAGTAACCTTCTTATATACAAATGACAGACTGAGAAAGAAATCAGGTAGACAATAATCCTTTTTTTACAATAGCCTTCTCCTGTGAGGCTTTGCCAGTGCCTGGCAAATACATAAGTGGATGCTCACAGTCATCTATAGGATGGAACACAGGGCCCCCAATATAGGAGCTAGAGAAAGTACCCAAGAGCTGAAAGGGTCTGCAACTCTATAGGTGGAACAACAATATGAACTAATCAGTACCCCCAGAGCTCATGTCTCTAGCTGCATATGTAGCAGAAGATGGCTGTCTTAGTCAGGGTTTCTATTCCTGCACAAACATCATGACCAAGAAGCAAGTTGGGGAGGAAAGGGTTTATTCAGCTTACACTTCCATAATGCTGTTCATCACCAAGGAAGTCAGGACTGGAACTCAAGCAGGTAAGAAAGCAGGAGCTGATGCAGAGGCCATGGAGGGATGTTCTTTACTGGCTTTCTTCCCCTGGCTTGCTCAGCCTGCTCTCTTATAGAACTCAAGACTACCAGCCCAGGGATGGTCCCACCCACAAGGGGCCTTTCCCCCTTGATCACTAATTGACAAAATGCCTTACAGCTGGATCTCATGGAGGCATCTCCCCAACTGAAGCTCCTTTCTCTGTGATAACTCCAGCCTGTGTCAAGTTGACACAAAATTAGCCAGTACAATGGCCTAGTCAGCCATTACTGGGAAGAGAGGCCCCTTGGTCTAGCAAACTTTATATGCCTCAGTACAGGGGAATACCAGGGCCAAGAAGTGGGAGTGAGTGGGTAGGGGAGCAGGGCAGAGGGAGGGTATAGGAGATTTTTGGAATAGCATTTGAAATGTAAATGAAGAAAATATCTAATAAAAAATGTGAGGAAAAATCAGGGGATAATTTTAATCAAGAAAGTGAATGAAACTGAAGAAAATATCAGACGATGGAATTATCTCCTATGCTGATGGATTGGTAGGATTAACATAGTAAAACTGGCCATCCTACCAAAGCCATCTATAAATTCAATGCAATCTTCATTAAAATTCTAAAACAATTCTTCATAGAACTTGAAAGAACAATTTCAGCTTCATATGGAAAGAACAAAAACTCCATGATATCTAAAACAATTCTGAATGAACTACTGGAGGTATCACCATTCCTCAGCCTTACACTGTATTACAGAGCAATAGTAATAAAAACAGTATGATATGGCATAAAAATAGACATGTTGATGAGTGCAACTGAATCAAAGACCCAGACATGTTGGACACCTGAATTTTGATAAAGAAGGCAGAAATACACATTGGGGAAAAGACAGCATTTTCTTTCTTTCTTTCTTTCTTTCTTTCTTTCTTTCTTTCTTTCTTTCTTTTCTTTCTTTTCTTTCTTTTCTTTCTTTTCTTTCTTTTCTTTCTTTTCTTTCTTTTCTTTCTTTTCTTTCTTTTCTTTTCTTTTCTTTCTTTCTTTCTTTCTTTCTTTCTTTCTTTCTTTCTTTCTTTCTTTCTTTCTTATTAGGTATTTTCTTATTTTACATTTCAAATGCTATCTCAAAAGTCCCCCATACCCTCCCCCCTACTCCCCTACCTACCCACTCCCACTTCTTGGCCCTGGTATTCCCCTGTACTGAGGCATATAAAGTTTGCAAGACCAAGGGGCCTCTCCTCCCAATGATGGCCGACTAGGCCGTCTTCTGCTACATATGCAGCTAGAGACACAAGCTCTGCGGGTACTGGTTTGTTTATATTTTTTTTTCCACCAATAGGGTTGCAGACCCCTTTAGCTCCTTGGGTACTTTCTCTAGCTCCTCCATTGGGGGCCCTGTGGTCCATCCAATAGCTGACTGTGAGCATCCACTTCTGTGTTTGCCAGGCACTGGCATAGCCTCACAAGAGACAGCTATATCAGGGTTCTTTCAGCAAAATCTTGCTGGCGTATGCAATGGTGTCTGCATTTGGAAGCTGATTATGGGATGGATCCCTGGGTGCGGCAGTTTCTAGATGGTCCATCCTTTCCTCTCAGCTCCAAACTTTGTCTCTGTAACTCCTTCCATGGGTGTTTTGTTCCCAATTCTAAGAAGGGGCAAAGTGACTACACTTTGGTCTTCATTCTTCTTGAGTTTCATGTGTTTTGCAACTTGTATCTTGGGTATTCTAAGTTTCTGGGCTAATATCCACTTATCAGTGAGTACATATCATGTGAGTTCTTTTGTGATTGGGTTACCTCAATCAGGATGATACCCTCCAGGTCTATCCATTTGCCTAGGAATTTCATAAATTCATTCTTTTTAATAGCTGAGTAGTACTTCATTGTGTAAACGAACCACATTTTCTGTATCCATTCCTCTGTTGAAGGGCATCTGGGTTCTTTCCAGCTTCTGGATATTATAAATAAGGCTGCTATGAACATAGTGGAGCATGTGTCCTTATTACATGTTGGAACATCTTTTTGATATATGCCCAGGAGAGGTATTGAGGGATCCTCCGGTAGTACTATGTCCAATTTTCTGAGGAACAGCCAGACTGATTTCCAGAGTGGTTGTACAAGCTTGCAATCCCACCAACAATGGAGGAGTGTTCCTCTTTCTCCACATCCTTGCCAGCATCTGCTGTTACCTGAATTTTTGATCTTAGCCATTCTGACTGGTGTGAGGTGGAATCTCAGGGTTGTTTTGATTTGCATTTCCCTCATGATTAAGGATGCTGATCATTTTTTCAGGTGCTTCTCAGCCATTTGGTATTCCTCAGGTGAGAATTCTTTGTTTAGCTCTGTACCCCATTTTTCAATGGAGTTATTTGATTTTCTGGAGTCCACCTTCTTGAGTTCTTTATATATATTGGATATTAGTCCCCTATCTGATTTAGGATTGATGAAGATCTTTTCCCAATCTGTTGGTGGCCTTTTTATCTTATTGACAGTGTCTTTTGCCTTACAGAAGCTTTGCAATTTTATGAGGCCCCATTTGTAGATTCTTGATCTTACAGCACAAGCCATTGCTTTTCTATTCAGGAATTTTCCCCCTGAGCCCATATCTTTGAGGCTTTTCCCCACTTTCTCCTCTGTAAGTTTCACTGTCTCTGGTTTTATGTGGAGTTCCTTGATCCACTTAGATTTGACCTTAGTACAAGGAGATAAGAATGGATCAATTTGCATTCTTCTACATGATAACTGCCAGTTGTGCCAGCACCATTTGTTGAAAAGGCTGTCTTTTTTCCTCTGGATGGTTTTAGCTCCCTCCTCAAAGATCAAGTGACCATTGGTGTGGGTTCATTTCTGGGTTTTCAATTCTATTCCATTGGTCTACTTGTCTGTAGCTATACTAGTACCATGTTTTTTTTTTTTTTTTTTTTTTTTTTTTTTTTTTTTTTTTTTTTTTTTTTTTTATCACAATTGCTCTGTAGTTCAGCTTTCAGTCAGGCATGGTGATTCCACCGGAGGTTTTTTTTATCCTTGAGAAGAGTTTTTGCTATCCTAGGTTTTTTGTTATTCCAGAAGAATTTGCAGATTGCCGTTTCTAATTCATTGAAGAATTGAGTTGGGATTTTGATGGGGATTGCATTGAATGTGTAGATTGCTTTTAGCAAGATAGCCATTTTTACTATATTGATCCTGCCAATCTATGAGCATGGGAGGTCTTTCCATCTTCTGAGATATTCTTTAATTTCTTTCTTCAGAGACTTGAAGTTGTTATCATACAGATCTTTCACTTCCTTAGTTAGAGTCATGCCAAGGTATTTTATATTACTTGTGAAGGGTGTTGTCTCCCTAATTTCTTTCTCAGCCTGTTTATCCTTTGTGTAGAGAAAGGCCATTGACTTGTTTGAGTTAATTTTATATCCAGTTACTTCACTGAAGCTGTTTATCAGGTTTAGGAGTTCTCTGGTGGAATTTTTAGCGTCACATATATACTATCATATCATCCTCAAATAGTGATATTTTGACTTATTCCTTTTCAATTTGTATCCCCTTGATCTCCTTTTGTTGTCGAATTACTCTGGCTAGGAACTTCAAGTACTATATTGAATAGGTAGGGAGAAAGTGGAAAGCCTTGTCTAGTCCCTGATTTATTGGGATTGCTTCCAACTTCTTACCATTTACTTTGATGTTGGCTACAGAGCATTTTCAACAAATGATCCTGGTCAAACTGGATGGCTGCATGTAGAAGAATGCAAATAGATCCATATTTACCACCTTGCATAAAACTCAACTTTAAGTAGATCAAAGACTCCAACACAAGGTTAGATACACTGAACCTGATAGAAGAGAAAGTGGGAATAGTCTTCAACACATTGGCATAGGAAAAGACTCTCTAAACAGAACACCAATGGCACAGGCACGAAAACCAACATTAATAAATGAGACCTCATAAACCTGCAAAGCTTCTGTATGGCAAAGGACACCATCATTCTGATAGAACATGAGGCTATGAGAAAATATTTTTACTAACTACACATCCAATAGAGAGCTAAGATCTAGACTATGTAAAGAACAACAACAGCATATCAAGGAAACAATCAAAATTAAAAATAGACTATAGATCTAAATAGGGAATTCTCAATGAGGAAACACAAATGGCTGAGAAACACTTAAAGAAATATTTAACATCCTCAGCCATCAGGGAAATGCAAATCAAAACTATTTCAAGATTCCATCTTACATCAGTCAGAATAGCCAGAATTTTAAAAAAAGGAGGTGGCTCATGCTGGTGAGGATGTGGAGTTAGGGAAGCATTCTTCCATTGGCGGTGGGAGTACAAGCTGGCACAGCAAGTATGAAAATCAGTGTATTGGTTCCTGAGATCTAGGTATAACACTCTTGGGAGTACACCAAAAGGACTTTACATCCTAATATAGAGACACTTGGTTAGCCATGTTCATTGCTGCTATAATAGCCAGAAATTGGAAACAGACTAAAATAGATGTACAGATAAAGAAAATGTGGTACATTGACACAATGGAATATTACTCAGCTATTAAAAAATAAAATCATAGTATCTGTAGGTAAATTGATAGACCTAGAAAAAAAAACCTATCCTGGTTAAGTAACTCAGACCCACACAATGCAAATATGGTATGTATTTGCTTATATGTGTATGTTTACTTTTATGTCTTTAATATACAGGTTACAATCCAAATAACCACAAATGTTAGCTATAGAATAGAGCATTAAGGGGGATCATTGGATCATCCTTGGAAGTGGAAGTAGACTAGACAGCTGTGGTTGCATGGGGTGACTTGAATGGAGGAACAAATAGGTTGGGGAGGGAAGAGCAGAGTGTGGATGGAAGAATAGACAACTAAATCTAAGAGCTATTTGAAATCCTATAGAAACCTAATATAGTAAAAGCTTTCAAATATCTATATCATCTATATCTATATAATCTATACCTATATCCATATCCATATCCATATCCATATCCATATCCATATCCATATCCATATCCATATCCATATCTATATCTATATCTATATCTATATCTATATCTATATCTATATCTATATCTATATCTATGTCTGTCTGTATAGCGGTGATTTGAATTAGACTGGCCACCAGAGACTCATAGATTAGGATTAGAAGAATTAGAAGGATTAGGATGCATGGTCTTGTTGGAGAAAGTGTGTTTCTGGGGGTATGTTGTGAGAGTTCAAAAGCCTACACCAAGCCTAGAGTGTCTCTGTCTTTTTCTCTCTCTGTGTCTGTCTGTCTCTCTCCCTAGATATTAAGATGTAGCTCTAAACTGCAGTTGTTTAGCACCTTCCTGCCTGCTACCATGCTCCCTGCCATGATTATAAATGACTAAACCTCTGAAGCTGTAAGCAAGCCCCAAATTAAATGCTTTCTCCTATAAGAGTTGCTTTAGTCATAGTGTCTCTTCACAGGAATAAAACACACACACACACACACACACACACACACACACACACGAAGGTGATCCAAATGGATTTGCCAAATAACAGGACAGATTGAGTCCCAATTAGGCATCTCTTATCAATAAAGGAAGCCGGAAGCCTCCAGTTCTGGAAATGGATGATATTTAATCAAGTTGTTAGCCAAAGGGGCCCCATGGGAACCCTAGAAAACCCAGGCTATTGTTAAGGCTATTAATTAATCTCTACAAACTGATGGTAAGACCTTATTGTTGAAAGCAATACCTACACAACTCATTGAACTCATGGAGAATTGGACCTGGTGTCTACCTAGAGTCTTTATCCCTACTGACTAGTGTTCATGATACTGGAAGGCACTCTGTCTACTATCAGAAAAGAAAGATAAACAACAACCAGCTACAAAACCTTAGATCTAAATTTCTGCACTATACACTGGTACAGTAGTGGCACAAAGTTTGTGTAGATAACCAACCAATATCTGGTCGGATTTAAGGTCCCCTCTATGGGATGGAACCCATCCTCAACACTACACAGGCGACCAAAAACCTCAGACTAGATAGGCCAGCGACCGAGGGGAAACCCAAATACTACTGTTCTGCTAAAGGAATGTAACAATAAAATGACTCCTAATGATATTCTGCTACACTCATAGATCAGTGTTTTGTCCACCCATCATCAGAGAAGCTTCCCATTCTTAAGTAGTAGATGAGAATCAATACAGAGACCCACAACCGGAGAACATGCAGACAGTGTGAGGCCTTGGAACACTCAATCCTAAGTGGAATCTCTTCATCAAATGCCTCCTCTCATGGCCCAGAGAACCCTGAGGAAGAGGAAGCAGAGAGATTGTAAGAGCCAGAGGAGGAGAGTATCAAGAAAACAAGGCCTCCTTAGACACAGTATGACCAATGCACAGGACAATGAACACAATTAACGAAAAGAGACTGTGGCAGCATGCACAGAGCCTGCACAGGTGTGAGCCTGAGGAGATGCCAGTACTGAGAGCTCACATCCTTAATCCAGATGCATTCTCCAACTGATAGTCACTCACAAATGAAAAATTAGTTTTCTCCAACAGAGTCTCATTGGGCATACAAAACACTCTTAGGACCAGGTTCTATGCTCGGCAGTAGATGGCAAACACAAAATGAACTTAGTGGTGTTTTTGAAGGATCTTTGTTACAGCTTTTTTGTTTTTCCTCCTAGATCTATGATTTCTGCATTTGTTTGTGGTGGTTTGAATAAAATGGACCCATTGGCCCATAGGAAGTGGTACTATTAGGAAGTGTGACACTCTTAGGTGTGGCCTTGTTGGAGTAGGTGTGGCATTGTTGGAGCAAGTGTGTCATTCTGGGTAGAGTTGAGGTCTCAGATATTCAAATCATGCCCAGTGGAGCATTTACTCCCTGTTGCCTGAAGATCCAGATGCAGAGCTCTCATCACCTTTTTCAGCACCATGTCTGCCTGGGTGCCACCATGCTTCCCACCATGATGATAATGGACTAAACCTCTGAAACTGTAAGCCAGCCCTAATTAAATGTTTTCCTTTATAAGAGTTGCAGTAGTCATGATATCTCTTTACAGCAATAGAAACCCTAAGATAGTGCTTTTTATGGGATCTCTGTGTAGTAGAATATATGTGTCTCTGTGTCTGTGTATAAAACTTGAACTTTTTTTTATTTCTTATTTGCTTTGCCCTGTTCTGGCTTGTTTGTTTAATTTAATTTCATTGTTATTACTATTTTTAGATTCCTCTTTCAATCCTAATGAGAAAGAGAAGGAGAAAGAAAGGGTGTAGATTTGGGTTGATGGGGAAGTGGGGGAGGACTTGGGATAGGGGAAGCTATAATTGGAACATAATAAGTTAAAAATCTATTTTAAATAAAACTACTAAATAATTGCCCTTTGGCTTTGTATATAATATTATAGATTATGTAAACATACTATTATATAAGGAGAAAAATAGCAAGAGACAAAATTATTATTTAAATTTTTTATTATGTGGGTATTTTGCAGGAATGTGTGTCTGTGTATCATCTACTTTCCCTGTGCCATTGGAGGCCAGAAGAGGGCATCTAGTTCCCTGGAATTGGAATCATAGACTGTTGTGAGTTTTCATGTGGGTGCTAGTAACCAAATCTAGGTACCCTGGAAGAGCCAGTACTTTAACTACTGAGCCGTCTCTCCCTTCCCATCATTTCATTTTAAAAGAATGAGACTGAGAACGTTCACAGAGTTGCTGTGTACATTGGGCTAAGTTAAAGGGAAGGAGCTGCCAGTAGCAAAACTGTCAACAGCTCTAAGTCTCATCTTCTTCATTACTCCATTTTACTGGAATCCTCAATGCCACCATCTTCATTTGGTACAGAATTTGGGAGCAAAAGCAATATTTGAGGAGTCACTAGAGAAGACTGAGTATTTTCTAAAATCAGTCCATGCAAACTTTTCTGAAAATGTCCCTCTCCCTTCCTCCCTCCAAGCTTTGCTCCTCCCTCCAACCACCTGTGTGTGTGTGTGTGTGTGTGTGTATGTGTGTGTGTGTGTGTGTGTGTGTATACCCCAGAGAATGACATCAGGTGTCCTACTCTACCATTCTTTTGAGACAGGATCTCTCACTGAATGTGGAGCTAGGCTGGCACCTAGCAAGCACCAGGGATTCTCTTGTCTCTGTTCCCTATGGCTCTGGGATTAAGGATGTATATCCCTGGTCTTGTGCTCAGCTTTTTAAGTGGGTGCTGGGGATTTGAATCCTGATTCTCATGCTTATGCAGCAAGCACTCTTTCTTACTCACTGAGCCATCTCCTCAATGAGCTTTTAATATATTTTATAACACATACATAAATGCATAGCTACAAAGTGGTCAATGTCTTAGATCTTGTATATTCCTTTCTTGAAAAATCTACCCACCCATCCTTTTGATACCTCCTCATAAATTCTTTTTTATTTTTTTTAAACTTTGCCTTGAAATGGCTTTTGTGGATCCCTAAAGTATTCGTGAATTGTTATGGAAGTGTTGTCTGCCTAGAAACATGTCTGGGAGAAGCCTATGACATCAGGTGTCCTGAGAGCCACAAATACCCTAAAGAGCATGGGCCACCAAGCTGGTGCTTGTCTGTGACTTAGAAGTTTCAGCAGTGGTTGGAAGCAGCATGTGTGCGAGGCAGGGCCTTTGTTCCAGAACTGTCCTCACTCTCTTCTGGCAAACTCTCCCAGGGATAAGTGAGGCTTTGAAAGTGTCAGATTGAATCCAAGAACAGAGCTTTCAGGCTCGAGCCAAGCAAATGACAGAAGCGTGGGGGTGGGGTGGGGTGTGCATGTGAAGCTCAGGCAGAGCTAAGCAGCGGCAGGTGCAGCAAGAATGTTGGGGTGAAGGTGAAGGGCTTAAAGACACCCCAGCAGCTTTCAGTGCGGAGTGACAGGTTGAAAGTGGCTGGCAAGGAGGTAATCTTCACAGCATCTTGTATCTGGAATAGGATACAGTGGGTCTGGTGGTCAGCATGTTGGTGTGCTACCTGAGGCCCAGAGAACAGACACATCTTAAGTGTTAAAGTAATAGTAATCACAGACTGACTACCTGGGAGATAAAACAGGCAAGAACTTTACTGCAGTGTTGGCTGATGCCCGGTTCACAGTATGTCAGTGAAATCTTACTATGGTATCCAGATGGCTTTATCCAACAACAACAACAACTAGAACGATAACAACCACAATAGCAACAACTACAACAGCAACAAAACTTGCATTGGCCTTTGTATTGGCAAGTTCAGATCAGAGACTACTTTGAATCATTGCATAAATATGTAGCTTGATTATTGATATGCAAAATAGGAAGGTGCTGTGTGCTCCCACAAAGATGAAACACTGGAATTCACAGCATCTTTTGGAAGTCATCAGAGCCAAATGTAGGTAGTTTAGTTTACTTAGTTTAAACTTCCAGAAGGGGGTTGGGTTATGGTTCAGTGGACAAAGTTCTTGGCCTGTAAGGGTCAGGACAAGAGTTTAGATCATACAAACACACACAAAAGTCAAGTAGATGTGTTAGCCTGCCTGTTAGCCCAGTGTTCAGAGGGACAGAGATAGGAAGTCCCTGGATCAAGCCAGCTCAATAGACTAGCTGGAACTGGGGAACTTCAAGTTCAACAAGACACTGTCTCAATAAATAAAGTAAAGAACAACTGAGAAAGATGGCAGGTGTTAACCTTGGACCTTCACGTTTGTGTCTACATGTGCACATACACACATACCTACACACATATACCCATGCGTGCACACACACACACACACACACACACATGCATACATGCATGGATGACACACATGCACACATGTACATGTACACTCAAACAAACCTGAGTTCAAATCTCTAGTACCCACTTAAAAACTGGGCATAGCCCCATGTACCTGGAACTCCAGCACTGTGAGGGGGATACACCTATATCCTGAAAGCCATGAACTCCAGCACTGTGAGGGGATACACCTAGATCCTGAAAGCCATGAACTCCAGCACTGTGAGGGGATACACCTATATCCTGAAAGCCATGAACTCCAGCACTGTGAGGGGATACACCTATATCCTGAAAGCCATGAACTCCAGCACTGTGAGGGGATACACCTATATCCTGAAAGCCATGAACTCCAGCACTGTGAGGGGGTACACCTATATCCTGAAAGCCATGAACTCCAGCACTGTGAGGGGAATACACCTATATCCTGAAAGCCATGAACTCCAGCAGCACTGTGAGGGGAATACACCTATATCCTGAAAGCCATGAACTCCAGCACTGTGAGGGGAATACACCTAGATCCTGAAAGCCATGGAGGATGGAGACAAGAGGATTGCTGGGGCTTCTAGATCTAGGTTCAATGAGAGACCTTATCTCAAGGGAATTAGGTGGAGAGAGATAAAGCACAGTACCCAATGTCCCTCTCTCAGCTCTGCATGTGCACAGGAAGATACACAGACATAGACATAGATACACACAGACATAGACATAGACACACACAGACATAGACACACACAGATACACACACACACACACACACACACACACGTACACACAGAATCACTTTTGGAAATGTGATTAAAAAATCACTTTTTACCAGGACCTAATACAGATGTGAACAATTACCTTCTTTAGCCTCAAAGGACTGATCAGCAAGTTGCAGAGATTAATTACGTGTAAGTGGTCACATTCATTTGTTAGTGCTCACTGACAAGTACCCAAGATGCCCTTGAAGTTGGTCAAAGACACTCTGATAATTGTAAGTTCTCTCAAATGTATCAGTTGTCACCCAACCCTCCAAGGTATCTCTTAGGAAACTAAAACCAACAAATTCCACTGAAATAACATTTAGAACCAGTGGCAATTAGTCCTGGAATCCCAAGGACTTAATTTGGACACACCCCTCCCCCCATGTTCTCTTGGGGGCTTTAGGATGTGTATTTCCACATTGCACATTTGTCTTTTCTTTCATCTTAACATCACAAAGTGTCAAAGTCCCCTCTCCCAAGTCTCTCGTCCTTATCATCTGCCAGGCAAACAGCATACAGTCTCCTCAGTTATGGGGAAACCACAGGCTGTAGTTTACCTCTATGCTGAAGAGCCTCAGCAAGCTGTAAAGAACACCCTCAAGTTCCCCAGAGACACTTTAATCCCCAGTTACAAAGGGTTATAAGGCACACCCCAAGCTCTCCAGCATCCCTTTAATCTTCTGGGAATCCAAAGCATCCAGGATCCCTTTGTGGTGAGGATTACCTCTCAGCTGGCATCTGACTGGCAGCCCCAAGGATTGCAAAAGAACCTCTGAAAGAAGAGGCTTTCCATGCTGGCATCTTCAGCACTGGATCAGCCTGCATCCACTGTGGTGTGGCTTGGCACTGGTTGATACAGGCAATAAAAACAGGAGCCACATTCCTTAAATGGGCCTCCTGGAAGCACACTGAATGTCAAGGCAGGTGAGGAAGCTTACCAGCCCCAAGATCATAACGTGTATGGCCATGAACACATTCGATGATGGAACAGAGGCTCCTGTCACCTCGACTCACAGCCTCGAGACCCAGGCAACCCAGGTGTGGTCCTAATGACTAGCTAAGTCAGATGAAAGGGGAAGGAAGGTTTGGATGAGGTGACAAGAGGAGAGCAACTCTAAGTGGGCAAAAGACTCAGCTGGAGGAGAGAAGGAGAGTGATTCAGAGTAAGATTACTATGGGTTTAAGAGTTGACATTTCCAAGATACTCACAGGAAAAGAAAATCCTAGGCTCATATTTTGATGAGGTGACAGGAACATCTACTTGTCCATTTTCTTATTTCCTCCTTTTGTGAAGAACAACATGCAAACTTTAACGGGGAACAGGTAGTGCAAGATGGTACCCATAGGAAAAGGTAAGGTTATAAATGAGCTTTTGTCTGTTATTTCAGACATGCACCGCAGTACATGCATGGACGTCAGAGGACAACCTTGGAGGCGGGTCTTCCCCTTCCACCTCATATGAAACAAGGTTTCTCTTTTGTTATTGCTACTGTGTATATCTGGCTAGATGTACACAGACTCTGGTCTCTGCCTCCCATCTTACCACTGGAGCACTGAAATTATAGATATTCTCTACCATGCCTGGGTTTGTGTTGAGGCTGGGGATCCAAACTCAGGTCCTATTGTAGATGTTTCACCCGCCTCCCCGCCTCCCCGCCTCCCCGCCTCCCCGCCTCCCCGCCTCCCCGCCTCCCCGCCTCCCCGCCTCCCCGCCTCCCCGCCTCCCCGCCTCCCCGCCTCCCCACCATGCTGCTATTCTGGAACAGAAAGTTGCCTTTCTTGAACGGAATAGACACATCTTCAGACCCGCATCCCTAGCAGAGTTTAGGCTCATCAGATGTGGGTCAAACAGTTTTGTTTTTTGTTTTTTGTTTGTTTGTTTTTTCCGAGATAGGGTTTCTCTGTATAGCCCTGGCTGTCCTGGAACTCACTTTGTAGACCAGGCGAAAAAAGCATGTAATGGATGCTAAATAATGCAATGCAAAGGGATTCTGGCATGTCTTTGAGAAACTTCATCTAGAAAATGTCACAGCATTCGTGGAAAGTTCTTGGGAAAAAAAAAAAGAATGATAAGATTGCCTTCGTCATGGTGTGGCTATTACTTTTAAGATTCTAATACATTTCAGCATGTGTGTGTGCATGTAAAGCAAAATAATGGACCGCATGTACTTCTCTCATACATGGACCAAAAGACATAAATTATATTTTTTATTAGATGGAATTTATGAGTTGAACTCTAACCAGGGCACTTACAGATCCAAGACAAAATGAGGAAAGACAGAAAATGTTTCACTTCAGTATCCAAATGCAGCTGATTGTGAAGCCAACTAAATACTCTCTATCTGGCCTAAGCGTATTGCTGGAACCCCAGGCTCATTCATGGTAAACAGAGGCAAATTTTTCCATTCACTTCTCCAAGGCTCCTCTCCTCACAGAAGTAGCACCCCTTCCAGTCCCCTGTAACATTCCTATTTAAGGGCTTGACGCCCAAACTCCAGAGAGGGTGGATTAGAAGGGACTCCTTGCCAAAATAATGCTGTAAAAGTGCTGCAACGGCTTTTAAGCAGGGTGTCCTTTTTCTTAAGTTGTGTGAATCTATAAACATTATTCTTGCTATAAACCTATAAAACTAAAACCTGTTAATAAAAGGGCCAGAGAATAATTATTTACAAGCACATCTTAAGGAGTTCCAGCTACTTTTCTTTTTGTAAGGAGATGAAGAGGAATCGTAGTCTTAAAGATTAGAGGATCATAGCATCTTCTAGCCCAGTAAAATGTATCCTGTCTCAGAGAACTCACGGGGTTAACGACCAACATTTGTAATCTGTAGCCAAACCCTTGTCTTTTGCTTTTGGGTTCAAATACCCAGTTGTGATTGCAAATAGGAAATTATTATGTAAGGGTCAGAGAGATGTCTTAGTGGCTGAGGCACTTGCTGTATAAACATGAGACCCTCATTTGGAGTCCCCATGGCTCAGGTGAAGTAGCATGTGCTGTATGTAATTCTTGTGCTTCAGCATTCTTCCGGGGAGATTGGAATCAGAGACAGAAGAACCCCAGAAGCCAGAGGGCCAGCTTGCCTAGTGCTTGTAGAGAGAAAAATGAAGAGAACATACTCAAAGGGAGGTAGAAAGTGTAGGCTTGGTTTGAGAGGTTATTCTCTGACCTCCACACATGTTCCTTGGTATATGTGTGACACATGTGTGCATGCACACACACACAGAGTGAGACCCTCATATCCACATATCCACACACACATACACATATCAACACATACGCACAGTGGAAACAAATTATATAAATGGGAATTTTCATCATTATCACCATCAAAACCTGCGAGGCACCCCAAGCCCTGTGGAATATTCTCAGACCAGGAAACAGCTTTGCAGTCTTGGCAGGTGCTATACTCAAAACAGAATGGGTACTTTCTTTGGGTTTTTCCATGAATAGTTTATTATTATTTTTATTACTTTAAAGATAATAGAAGGCACCTAATATTGCCAAAAGCTGGGTGTTTGTGGGAGGGCAAGGGGATGTATTACAAACTTTCCAGTCTAGACTGGTTTCTAACTCCTTGTGTAGCCAAGGATGACCTTGAATTCCTAATCCTCCTGCCCCCATTTCCCAAGTGCTGGGATTATAGGCACGCATCAGGACACCTAGTTTATTTGCTGTTGGGGGAACCAACCAGGGTTTCGTGCATGGTATGTAGGCACTCTACCAACTAAGGCTCACCCTCAGCTCTAACATGTATATATTCAAAGGCAGACATAGTATTGTGCCCGTCCTAAAGGAGGCACTGTAGCTATGGCTAGACACTGAGCACACTCAGAGCCACAAGCCATCATTCCTGAAACCCAGTGTATCTTGCTGACTAATCCATCCACCTCTCTGTTTAATCCCTGCAGTCAATTCAATTCTCTTGTTAAGCACACCCATCTGCTGCTGCTGGGTCAGCAACTGTAATCTCTGCCTGGTCACAGATGTGCATGCTCTCTAGTGCCATCCCACAAGAGGCAAGAAGTCTGTTTAACATCTCGATGCCCAAGTCATTTTATAAGTGAAAGGGGCCAGGGCAATGGAAGGTAGGAGGTTCTTATGAGAACAGCAGAAATTCTGAATGGAGACTACCCTGGTGACTCAAAGCTTGGCAAAGGTCACCAGTGCCAGTTGAGGGCTTATTGCAACATCTTAGCATTTCTCTCAGAGCTTTGCAGACAGGAGCCTATGGGAGTAATTGTGACAAAGGTGTCTGAGAAGCCTAGGTTACCTCACAGCTTGGAGAATCAAAAGCTTTTAAAACATAGGCTCTGGCTCCCGGAGAGATCTTCTACCCTCTCTCCCACCTTTAAAATGTGAGAGAGAAATAGCAACTATTAGCATCCTAGGAAGAAACAGAATAGAGGCAAACCTCTTTAGAATTAACCAATAAGGGAAATCAAGTGCTTTGAAGTTTGCACAGTTAATAAGAATGATGATGCTAATTATAATCTTCCTTGGAGAGGGTTTTACACTCTGTGAAGCATCTTAAAGTACCCAAGTTCATTTAGTCACTACAAGAATGTGATGAGACAGATGGCATTTCTATTCCTATTATTCAGAAAATGCAATTAAGAGACATCTTTCCCTCTCCCTCTTCCCCCTCCCCTCCCCTCCCCCTCTCCTCCCCTCCCCCTCCCCTCCCCCTTCTCCTTCCTCTTCTTTTCCTTCTAACCACACAGTTCCTGGTTTCTGCTTAAGCAGAGGCTTTAGACACATGGAAGAGGGGGGGTGAGGAAAAGTCTCAGATGGCAAAAACAACTGTCTTCAAAACATGAGGACCCCAGTTCAAGTCCCCAGAACCCACGTAAAAAGCTGAGCGTGCATGGCTTTTACCCAGGCATTATGGGTAGCACAGAGAAGCAGATTTTGAGAGCTCACAGGCTAAGTAGCCTATGTGCCTTCATCTGCCCCTCATTCTCCCAATCCTTCCTGGTTTGCATCTGTCACACCCGCTTATGAGCTCCTTCAGATAAACAAGCCAAGTGCCTTCCTCATGGGCCTGCAGTATACAGAGTTTGCCTGCTCAGTTTGTACGTCAGTGAATGGTTCGCAGAGAATGGTATACTTTCCAAATCTTGCTCACACTTGTGAGTTGTGCTTCACAATTAAGCTAGCCATGTTTTTGCACACTAGGGGTCAGATGGTCAGAGTATGGTAAGCCACTCTGTCCTCTGTCTGGCCCTCACTGCATTACACCCATCAAAATGTGCGTCCTTATCTGCTCGCTTGCAAATTTTCAATGAGAAGTCCAGTGTGTCATGAATCACAGGAGACTTCCATGTAGACTAGTTCTTACTCATGTGTGTGTGACTGTAGAGGTCAGAGAACACCACCAGCTGTTCTTCTGCAACCCTTCAGCTTGGTTTTTGAGACAAGGATAACTCACTTAGACCTGGAACTCACCAAGAAAAGCTAAGCTGGAAGGTCTACAAGCCGATGGGGTCCACTTGCCTGTACCTCTCCTTTGCTGGTGTTACTGTTATGTTTTTTTTTTTTTTTTTAAGGTATGTTCTGATGGCTGAACTCAGGTACTTGTGTTTGCATGGTAAGCACCACACCACGTGATCCATCTCCCTGTCCAGACAACTCTCATTCTCACGTCAGTGTTTATTTCACATCTAAAGAGAGTGAGGGAAACTGTCAGGAGACGCTTTTGGAACTGTGGAAGAGTAAGAGGTGGAGAAGAGTTAAGGACTTTGGAGGGGACTTAGCAGGAACTACTAATATTAAGGGCAATATGAGGACACCACGAAAATAACATTTGATGGAGAGGAGCTTGTGGACATCCCAGACAAGGACAGAATTAAGGGAAAATATCTGAATATGAATTGAGATGGAAATAAGAAGTATTGTAACAGGTGAGGGAAGATGGGTTTGAAGAATTACCATGTGTCTGTGGCCATGTCCTAAGCACCAATTAGTGGAGCAGAACTGCTGACCAGGCTGAGCTGGAGGATTTGAGGAGGAGCTTGCATTGTCTGCATGGACCAAACAACTGCAGAGTGAATCTGTCAAGACACTTCACCATCATTTGTTTCCCTGGAAACCCAAATGCTAAACTCCCTTAAAAACTAAAGGCAGCTCTAATGCAGATGTAGACAAACATGAGCAGTGATGAGCAACAGGGGAAATGGGAACAAGATGGCTCAAATGTCCCCACCTTGGGGGATTTTCTAGAAGAAAATGTGATCCAGAAAATGCACTGGTCTTTGTCTTTTGTTTTTGTGTTTGTTTGTTTGTGTGTTTTTTGTTTGTTTTTTGCAAAGAAAGAGTAATTTCTGTATTGTGGTCCATTATATAAATAACTGGAGGACATCAAGGATAATAACCATACATCAAAAGGAAGAAGTCAATTTCCCTACATTGTAGTGGGCATCTCATTCTTTACTTCCAAGTTTGATTCAGCTTTTGTTTCATAATATGCTTCCTCTCTTCAGAGCCACTGGCCTTTGCAATATCTCAAAAGGTGTCAATTTTGTAATGGCACCTTCTGGGGATTTTCACAAGAAAACCATAAAGCTGTCATCACTAAGGAAAACCAAACATTCCTGGAAAGACAGGAAGCTGCCACTCTCTCATTACCATAATTTCTATTGATTTCTAATGCCAAGGCCATAAATACTCAGAGAACCATAATGTCAAAGGTGAATTGGTCTGTTTTCCATTTCTTGCAAGTCCCAGGAAGACAAAATGATTGTCAGCTGCTGTATCAATGGTTCTTCCCACAGAATTGGAATTCTTTAGGTGCTATTCTGACAGTGTGGTTGCCCAAGTCTTCAGTAGTTGTTCTCAAACGGAAGGTCTCCTGCTTTTGGACTTTAATTAGTGTAGGTCTGTTTGCTTGATAATGTGAACATTCTCTTAGACAGCTTGCATCATGTGACTTGTTAAACCTTCTGGCTTCCAGACTAGAGTTGAAGGACTTATCTTCAAGAACTCAGTGCATATTTAAATGTCACAATGATCAGGCACCACATGAAATTCAAGGCTTTTGTTATTTCCACTGAGAAAAAGGAGAGCAATTCTCATAATCCTTGTTTAATATCCTGAGAAATATGTGTGTGTGTGTGTGTGTGTGAAGGCTAGAGGTTAATGCTGTATATCTTCCTCAATTACTTCTCCACCTTATTTTCTGAGACAGAATCTCTCACTGAACCTAGAGTTTACCAACTGGCTAGACTGGCTGGCCAGCCAGCCCCTTGGACCTCCCTGCATGGCCTCCTTAGTGCAGAGGTTGATAACAGAACAGCTGTCTACTCTTAGAATGCTGCATTGGAAAGCACAGGAAAGAATTCCTTCTTTATATGTCTTCTTTTTTTTTTTCTGAGATATTTTCTTTATTTACATTTCAAATGCTATCCCAAAAGTTCCCTATACCCTGCCCCCACCCTGCTCCCCTACCCACCCACTCTCACTTCTTGGCCCTGGTGTTCCCCTGTACTGGGGCATATAAAGTTTGAGAGTCCTATGGGCCTCTCTTTCCAGTGATGACCTACTAGGCCATCTTTCGATACATATGCAGCTAGAGTCAAGATCTCTGGGGTACTGGTTAGTTCATAATGTTGTTCCACTTATAGGGTTGCAGACCCCTTTAGCTCCTTGGGTACTTTCTCTAGCTCCTCCATTGGGGGCCCTGTGTTCTATCAAATAGCTGACTGTGGGCATCCATTTCTGTATTTACATGTCTTCTGATGCTGCCACTTCAAATTCCATTTGTATAAGGGATGGGATATATTCACTGTTCACCTAGAAGTGAAGTTTTGTACATAAGTTCAGCACAGACAACCTTCCCATTCTATCTTTGGCAGGGAAAATACTCAACATGAGAAAGAGCTTAGAACTGTGGTCCTGTTACTGCTCAGAAACAAGTTGATTAGCTTATTGTCACGGCAACGGAAATAAGGAATAAATGTCAGATTCCTACTGGATGTATTTCTGTAACTTACAAGGCTGTCTTCAGAAATGCCAGGTGTTTCCGAGTTGCACCAATGCATTTATTTGTCTTGCCTCCCTACTGTAATTGAGTCCCAGAGAAGGGTGGAGCTGCGTGTTTCCAACTGGCTGAACCCCCTTCAGAGGTCTGAAAATACCATGGTAGTAGCCATAACTCTGGTGTCATTGGACACATGCTCCTTGAGAAACACCAGCTGCTGAAGGCTTCAGTTTCCCCAGACTGGAAGTGGGACCAATTGCAGTGTGTGCTCTTCTGAAGGCTTACATGATCATTTGGTATATTCTATTTTGTGACATGCCTGTCCCCAAACAAGAACTCAATGGATATTTGCTGTTGTTTCCAATTTTATTTTTAGGTTAACTAGCATGGGTTTCTCTTCTTCACTGGTCTACCAGCTTCGACCTTATGAAACATTTCATTTACAGTACCCCTGAGAACAGAGGATATGAATGAATTCCCTGGAGGCCGACTAGAAACAAGAAAAAAAAAAAAGGAGACCATAATGAAAAACAGTAATTATGTACATTTTCTTATATTTTAATTGGATTTTATGTTGTGTTATATTTTAACATATTTGCTAAAGTCTTGCTAAATAGTTGGCCTCTATCCATATTTGACAATACAGGAAGATAACTTAGGATCATTAAGCAATCCTAGGTTCCTACAGTCACCTTACAGGGACAGGCGAACTATAAAACAGGCACACTCCATTGGAACTTGCCACTTAAAGTGTAGTTGATGAATCACTGTGTCAGTGTGCCTTGAAGTTTTTGAAGAACATATTATGCCTGACCTCACCATACAAACATGGAGTCAGACTTGCCCCAAATGATTCCAGTCAAGTAGAGAATCAGTGAACTGGACCTCTAGGGACCTTATAGTGTCTGCTTGCTCTGGGTACACATGATGGGAAATCAGTAGAGACTGAACATATCATGGGATCCTGGCATTGTGAGATCCTCCTACTGTAGGATCTATGCACATGAAGAGGGAACCTTCTCTTCTTATGGTTTTCTAGTTGGGAACAAGAAAGCACAGAGATCTGGCTCTATGGAAACCCACCACCACTTCTTTATGCACTCAAAGTTTCTCATTATGACTGTACCAGAGGAGAAGACTGAGAACAATTGTCACACTTTTATTTTATTTAATTTGTGTGTGTGTGTGTACATATGTACATCCATGTGTAGTTATACATATGTGTGATGTAGCATAGATATCTATGTGGCATGTATATGGAGATGAGAGAACAAGCTTGGATGTCATCCCTCAGACACTGCTAACTTTTCTTTTTGAGGCAAGGTCTCGGTCTCTCTCTGTCTCTGTCTGTCTGTCTGTCTCCCCCACTCCCATTGACCTCTAGCTCAAGTATGATAGGCAGCAAGCACCAGAAATCCTCCTGTTTCTGCTTCCTTAGTGCTGAGGATATAAAGTTCACACCACCATGCCTGGCCTTTTCATAAGTTCTAAAGGTCGAACTCAGGTCCTTATGCATACAAGATGAACATTTCATTAACTGAGCCATCTCCCCAGACTAATCCTCTTTCTCACAGTGCCCTTGATTGACAAATTCTTCAGACCTCTATCAATCCCCCATCCCTATAAATACTATTAATACACGAGAAAAATTATTAAAAAACAAAACAAAAATATCTACCTTATGTGAAGAAGAAATTAAAAATACACCTAAGTCAGACTGATGGAAAGCACTTTTCTTCAGCTCCAGGGCTTATGATAGGTTTAGTCTGTGAACTATAGACAACTGTTTGCCTCCGAGGCTTCCCACATGTCCTCATTTGGCTCTGTGGCTCCAAATTTATAAGTTAAGGGAGAACTGTAAGGGAAGGGAAGCTTTACAGTGTTTCACAGAGCCTCCTTTTCTCCAGAGGTCAGGCTTGCATGAAGCTGTCAAAGTTTGATGCTATGCAGCAGGGCATCTTCACATGAGGACAGAAGAGTCTGCACTGTCATGGAAAAACTGACAAGGCAGAAAAAGCAGAAGTTGGTTAAAGTGCAATCTCTTTTTCTGTTGTCATTGGAGCGATGTCATCCAGAGTGACAACAGAGGCAAGAACACCCTGGGATGGAGAATAAAGGAACAGAATGAGTGGGTTCCCCAAGAGGTGTCCAAGTGTTGGTGTGAGGAGGTCCCTGATCTCTTGGGAGAAATAGAAATGAATGTTCCATCCTGCTCATTAAAGTCTCGACTTTTTTGTTCTCGTCCTCTTTCTCCTTCCTCTCTCCTCCTATCATCTCCTCTTTTGGTGACTCATTGAGTTTCATTCAAGTTAATCATAGGAGCATGAGTGAGGGCTTTACCCAAAGGAGTCTGCACTACTGAAGAAATATTTCTCCCTCTCCTGGAAGCCATAAACTTCCTATAAACTTCAGATGAGTTGGGGTCTTTTGAGTCCCTCCCCTAGCAACCATTAAATGCCCTCCATGTCAGAATGTGGATCACAGCTAATATGGACTTAAGAATGCAGTTGCCATGCCTGGAAGATAGTATTTCACAGCATTCACCCTTCCTCTGCCTCTTTTATAGTTGCTGATGCTCTCCGAGACTTGGAGGGGCTGATACAAACATTTCATTTAGGGAGGAATATCCATTGGTCACTTATTCTAAATCTTTGTAGATCTCTCATTTCTTTATGGCACCAATGTGTCTCAGTCTTGTTCCTGGCTTGAGTCCAGGTCACACTGCCTGTTCCAGCTGCCCCTTTCAAAATCAGTCTCACTGATCAGGACTTGCTATCTGTACGCATGGTACTTTGGAACTACCATTGACCTCTTAAGTTTCAAGACCAGTGGCCTTCTGGAAGGTCTACTATGTTTTGCTCCAGTCTTTGTGATAGCTTGTCAGTCAGCACTCTCCTTCCTTTGACACCTCATCATTCATCTTTTTAACACACCAGGTCTCCTCTTCTGTGCCTCCTTCAATGGCCTGACCCTTCATCATCTCTTTGAAACATGTCTGCTTTCTAAGGTTTGGTCTTTCTTTATAGTAGTTCCACTCTGTTATGGCTTCCAACAACCTTCAGTGGGAATGCCTCTGAATGTACTTTGCAACACATACGTTTTAAAACCAGGAGTTGATGAGATAGTTCAGTAGTAAAGAGTACTTGCTGCTCTTCCCAAAGACGAAGTTCAGGTCCCATACAACCACCTGTAACTGAGCTCCAAGGGAGACCAATACTTCTTTTGGCCTCCGTGGGTAATTTCACACATATGTGCACATAAACTAAATGTTAACAAAACTTTTCAGGGCTTGGGGATTTAGCTCAAGGGCAGATGGCTTCCTTGGCATGTGTGAGGTCCTGGAGTCCCTCCCCAGGAACATGTATGTATACCAACACATACTTCCTCTGACCATGTGGTATTTTCATATGGTTGACAGATTTCCCATTTATCCATATAATTTTAGGTAGAGTGCTAATGTTATGTTCAATAACTTCTAAGCTTAGAGCAACTCCTTCCTCATGTAATGAATAATGTGATGTTAGCAAAGTATTCCTTGACCTTTGGTATTTTATAGAGCCACTATTTGCCCCAAGGCTGTGCAGCATGGAACAGTTTGACGGAGTACAGAGGGACAGCCCCACTTTGCACTACTCATTCCTTTAACTTATATTCATATGTATGCTAGGTATGCTTCTATGTGCTAGGAATACAGGAATAAGAGGGAAAAGGATGACTGGGTAGAGGAGGGCTTTCAATTTGGCACCACTGATTGGCTGGTATTGAGCACAGACAGAGAAGACTCAAGAGTACCTATGAAGGCAACCCCAGAAAGAGCCTTTCCCACCACCATGGAATTTTTGTGGATGGGTCTATTATGTAGTTGTTCCCTCTGAAATGAAACATTCCCTCCATGGAGGAGGTGGGGAGGAGGTGGAAAGGAGGTGGAAAATTAATAAGATGCAGGAAACTCACCAATCTTATCAAGCTCAGAAACTTCCAAGAATCATAAGGCCCCTTTCTCAGGTTTTATAAGCAATGAATGATTGCAGAAAAGAGACTCTTTACATGGCTGGCCTGCCTTGCAAGTTCTGCAGAAAACTCCACAGACATAGTTTTGTAAGTTGTCATGCATGCTGGGGTGGAGTTTTTGGAGAAGCAACCACAGTAAATTCATTCACTGATGCACCAAGTTAGACTTGGGCAGGCTCCTTTCTTCAGTCTGTCATCAGTGCACTATCTGGGGGTGATCATGTCTCCTAGGGGAAAGTTTCACAGTAGGTACACAGTGAATAAGCAGCGTGGGAAAAGACGGAAGGGAGGGGATGATTCTACTCGGTGATTGTGGACAAGCAGGAAGAAAGTCATAGAAGGCATCAGGTCCCTGCAATGGCTGTAAACCTTATGCAAGAAGTGAATGGGGAAGCTGTTATATTTCAGTCAGGAATGTCTGAGTGGCATGCTGTGGTATGTGTTTTAAAAGAATCACTCCAGTTACCCAGAGTGCTAGAGAGACAATACCCGATGGTCCTGGCATCATGAACTCTGGCACGTCTTCCGAACCATGACAGACTCAAACCATGAGCCAGAATAGACCCCTCATCCTCAAGTTGCTTGTCAGACTTTTTTTTTTTTTCATAATATAAAACATCAAATGCAGCCTGATTGGGGAAAAAAACCCAGATGTGTCAACAGACAGACAGGGAAAAAAGGTCAGAAAGAAGAATAGGTTTTGAGGAATTATTTAATTTAGAATAGATTTCTCAAGTCTGGAGTGTGTGTTAAGCAGACAGGCAAAGAACTGAGTGGGCTACTTGTTGCCTCTTTTAGATCTGAGAATACATCTTCCCAGTGCCCCACAGGGACAAAGAGGAAGACCCCATAAATCCCTGCCACAATTCCTGCTTTCTGTGTTCCAGAAAACAGCTTCCTGCCACAGGAAATGTTTCTATACCACAGTCAAACTATTCCTTTGAATAAGCTCAGCCATTGTTTTTAAATCAGTATTATGCAGCAATAGAGGCGATTGGCTTTATTATTGGGGACATTTTCAGCACAGTGGGGAGTGGGAATGAAGATGGAGAAGGAAGGAGAAAGAGAGGGAGAGGAAGTGAGCAGTTCCTATAGTCAATTGGTTGATCTCATTTTACTTACACATAATGCTTGGCAAAGTGTTCCAAGGGGTAATCTGATGAATACTGGGTACAGGCCTTCGTATAACAACAGAGAAGTTGCCTCTAAGAGGAGAGTGGACCAAGGGTTTTGACCATTGGCATCTATTGAAGCACATACATGTAGATATAAGGATGTGGCTAACTGCATGGAACATACAATGGATTACAGTTTGTAGTCTCTATCTGTGAATGACTGATAAGATATGCTGTGTCTGCTGCCAGGGTATTTAGTGGTTCATGGTCACTTTTGTGAGATTTCTACCCTTTAATAAGTGTGTTCTTTCTCTCCTCTGTCATGAATATGTAAACATTTGTTTCTCACATTCTCCTTTTGCCTCTGTGACTACTCTCCACTTTGCTTCGTAATTATTCTGTCTTAGCTGCCATCTTAGTTCTCATGGAAATGATGGCACCCAGAGGAGAGCAAAAGAAGTCTAGCCCCCAGTACTGAGTGAAGTGTGGTGGCAGTGCTCCTTCATAAGGAAGCGCTTCAGTCATCTCATACAAACATGCTCAAAGCAGTGATAGCAGGGAAGGGCCTAGAATGGCATGTGACAGCAATGGGATTATCAACACTTGGAGTTTCTTTGATGAATTTGGAAGTGTGCTTAGCCAAATGACATCAAGAAATGTGGTTCCAGGCTGGAGAGATGGCACAGTGGTTAAGAGCACTGGTTACTCTTTCAAAAGTCCAGAGTTCAATTCCCAGCAACCATATGGTGGCTTACAACTATCTGTAATGTGATCTGATGCCCTCTCTTCTGCTGTGTCTGAAGACACTGACAGTATACTCATATAAATATCATATGAATAAAATAAATCTTAAAAAAAAAGAAATGTGGTTCCTGTGACTGAATATCAAAGTCACCAAACAATTATTGTAAAAAAAAATCATACTATTTGCCTTAATTTTATCCCTGGGAAGGCCACAGTCTATTTATATCCAGATCAGAATGAGGTGAATCGATGACTCAGTGTGCTAAGTGTAAGTCAAGTGCTCAAAAGTAAAAAGTAATTGCAAAATGCTATACTCATGAATCTCAAAAACGAATTTCTTGTCTATGCCAACATGGGGTGGTCAACTTTCAATGAAAATTTCATTGAAATTTTCTAATTTTTGAATTGGGGTAAGCCCCACCAAGAAGTGTGGAGTTATCATAGGTGATTAAAGTTTTTCTTTTCTTTTCTTTTCTTTTCTTTTCTTTTCTTTTCTTTTCTTTTCTTTTCTTTTCTTTTCTTTTCTTTTCTTTTCTTTTCTTTTTTTACAGGAGTGGGTAATCAAATGGAGATGTTAAGAAAAATCTTTTTTTTTTTTTCTGTGCATCCATCTTTATTCTGAACTGGAAGCTTGTTACTGCCCATCTCCAGAATACATTTTCACAGTTCACAGGCCTGAAAAGACACCCAACTCACATTCTGTGGAGGAATCTACACAGAGATTAAGAGAAAGCACCCCAGATTCATTGCAGTGAATCACAGCATAGAGGTGTGGGGGGAGGATCAGAGAGCAGCTGCATCAGCCAGTCTCAATGGAATGGGTAAACCCAGCTTAAAGTTACAGTAATGAAAGGCAGACCACAATAGTGTGGGTCTGGATTGTCCCATGAGAACCTACATATTAAAAGCTTAGTTGCCACCTTGAGGTTATAGAAGCCTAGCAAAGAAGTTAGGTCACCTGGAGTTTGCCTTTGAAGTGAATATTGGGACCCAGTCATTCTATCTGTACTTAGCTTCTTGGCTGTTTTTCAGAGAACAACTTCTGCTGTGATATGCTAAATGTCCAAAGCAACGGGGTCACGAGCCCAGGGACGGAAACTCATGAAACCACAATCCTTTTTTTCTTTTGTTTATGGGAGGTATTTTGTCACGGTGTCATGGAGTTGACTTATACACTCAAGTGGTTTTTGTTTTTGTTTTTGTTTTTTTTTTTGCAAATCTTGGAAAAATATATTTAAGGATCATCAATAAAATGTCACTTCAACACATTTACTTCAAAGTAAAATTACAGGTACAGAATGTCAATGAGAGTGTCAATTATTCCTTATGAAACTTCATGCCAATGAGCTGTTAAAATAAACCAAATCAGTCTAAAGGGCTTCAGTAAGTTTACATTAGAGAAACTAATATTTTTGTGGTGTGGTGGTGTATGCCTTTAATCTCAGTAAATGGGAGGCAGAGGCAGAGGCAGAGGCAGAGGCAGAGGCAGAGGCAGAGGCAGAGGCAGAGGCAGAGGCAGAGGCAGAGGCAGAGGCAGAGGCAGAGGCAGAGGCAGAGGCAGAGGCAGAGGCAGAGGCAGAGGCAGAGGCAGAGGCAGAGGCAGAGGCAGAGGCAGAGGCAGAGGCAGAGGCAGAGGCAGGCAGAGGCAGAGGCAGAGGCAGAGGCAGAGGCAGAGGCAGAGGCAGAGGCAGAGGCAGAGGCAGAGGCAGAGGCAGAGGCAGAGGCAGAGGCAGAGGCAGAGGCAGAGGCAGAGGCAGAGGCAGGTGGATTTCTATGAGCTTGAGGCCAGTGTGGTCTCCCCAGTGAGTTCTTGGTCAATCTCATAACGTATAGTAGGACCCTTTCTTAAAAAAAAAAGTGACTGTGACAGAGAAGGTACTAAAATTTTCATATAAAGAAGCAAGCTACCTATTATTATAACTTATAACTATTATAATTACAATCAATTAATATAATTTTATAGTAGTTATAATCATAACAATTATATTTAATTTTGTTATTATTAAGAACACTGTAAATATTTTGGCCTTAATAGTTAGTTCCCATGCATAAGGTAATGAAAGGACTAATAGCCCATCCCCATGTATGATGTAGGTACTTGGGAAAGCTTTCCAGTTACCATATATTTCTGGAGACTAATTGAGTATTTTTGCTGTAGTTTATATCTGCTTGGAGTGTGTTCCCTAAAGGCTCAAACACTGGAAGCTTGGAGT
Organism: Mus caroli; assembly: GCF_978045245.1. Classification (NCBI taxonomy): domain Eukaryota; kingdom Metazoa; phylum Chordata; class Mammalia; order Rodentia; family Muridae; genus Mus; species Mus caroli. The sequence goes on along the minus strand of NW_028227270.1, from coordinate 110,428,399 downwards.
CACTTTGATGACGTGTTTTCACTTCATCTTAGTGTCTATCTGACGAATCCTACCCCTCCTTTCCCATCCCAGTTGCTTTTTATCCTTTTGCTTAACCCCCTCTGGCCTTTGATTAATCAATTGACTGATTGATTAGTTAATTGAATTTAGTGTATGCATGTCCATGCACTCAGACCATGGTGTGGAGATCAATGGTGAGCTTATGAGTAGTTAATTCTCTCCTTCAACCATGCAAGTTCTGGGGATCAAGCTCAGGGACTGAGGTCTGCAGGCTTAGCCAGAAGTGCTTTTAACAGCGAGCCATCCTGCCTGCCCGGTTTTCCCCTGCTTTCCTCCCTTATTCCCTTCCCATTCCTCCCTCCCCCTCTTCTGTTTCCTTTTCATCCTTCCATGCCTTCCTTTCTTCTTTCTCTCTCCCCTTCCCCCTTCTCCTTTGTCCTTCCTTCCACCTTTGCCTCCTTCCTTTCTCCCTTCCTAACATTCCAATCTGGCAGCACACTTGTTGTATTGTCTCAGTTTCTGATCTCCCAAGGTGAAGGTGGTCTTAGGACAACAGGGAAAATGGCTCACTGTGCCTCATAGGTCAGAAAGGGAAACTGATAAACAAACCTGAATTTCTCACTGTGGCATTTCTACAGTCACCAAAGATGCAGAGACACTCAGATCCAAGCCTGCTTCTGATTTCCCTGCTCAGCAGATCTGCTAATGATATTATTGCACTTGCCCTACAGTCCTCTTTAGAGAAATTGCTATTGATCTTGACAAGCTGTGGACACGCTGTTCTTTTCCTTGGGGGCAGATTCCTGCAGACAGTCTCCGATATATTTTGTTATATTTTATTAATAGAAAGGCAATTCAAAACAAAATTTCTACCTTTTAACTGCTGTGTAATTCACTGAACATTTTCTTTGGAATAGTTCTCATGAACTCGAGCTTGTTCACCATGTGATGAGAGACTGGTGGGATGTTCTGCCGACATCAACTCTGATGTCAGTAAAGCATCATCTTTGCTGTCTTGAGTTTGTACTCTAGGGGGTGAATGGGCTTGAAGACTCCTAATCTGTGCAGGAGGTGAGGACAGTTATCTTCTACTCTCAGAGCTGGGAATGGCCTTGTGGTTGTTTGTGCTGAGGTTTCTAAATTTGATAGGGAAGAGCAAGGGCACTGTCCCACACCCCTAGTGTTGAGAATAAATCCTGGGCTTCACCCATACTAGGCAAAAATCTCTGTTACCCAGCATATCCTTAGTCCCAGGATACAGACACAAATAACCTTCAGATCACTAGTGAGGAGTCGGAAAAGTGGAATTCACTATGCATTTAACCCATGCGACTGGGAAGCTGGTCTTCCTGGACTCAGTAATGGTCTATGGCTTATTTCATATTATTGACACATGGTCTAGGGCAAATTGATGTTCAGATTAATTTTTCTTTCTTTCTGAGAAAACATTTGGAACCTCTGTTATCATTAAATATTGTCTTTTAAGCTCTGCCTGATGGGACGTAGGCAGAAGGAATGTGCACAGCTCTGAGATGGGTTCAAAACACTCCATCATAGCCAGTGTGTCTTGCATCTTTCTCCTTTTCTAGGCTGCAGTTGGGACACTCTTCAAATGAACTAGGAAATTTGGCCCAGTGTGAACTGCCACTTGACACATTGCTCTGAGAAGAGTCGCCTGACCAGGAAGACTCAAGCTAGACTCTTAAATAAGAGAAAAGTAAACCGATACTATCTTAACCCACTGATTTTTCTTCAGTTTATCAAACATCACCTATATCAGTAAGGATCAATAGAACTGCTGAACATTTGATACTCTCCCGATGAATTAGAGTACCACAGAAAACACTGTACAAAGAATGAAGTTTTCTCTGGTGAACTGACATGCATGGCAGAGTCTTTCATTCAGGGTTATCCTTTGAAATGTGAATTTGCTCAATAATACTTTGAAAACACAGGCCTTAGAGGATATCAGAGTGAAAACCAATGGTTTAATGAAGTGAACATGGAACTAAAACACAAACTGTAGGGCTAGAGATGGCTCAGTCAACAAAGAGCTTGCTCTGCAACCATGAGGACCTGTGTGTATTCCCACAGAACTCAAATTAGAAAAGAAAGAGCTGGATGTGGCAGCACCCTAGGGAAGTGGAAAGGGAAACTCAAGGGACCCCTGGGGTTCACAGGCCAGACAGCTTAGCATAGTTGGTGAGTTCCAGCCCAATGCTGTCTCAAAACAAACAAAGAAAGAAACAAACAAACATACAAAACAAAAAAACACAAAAAACAAAAAGGAAAAACAACAACAAAACAAAACAAAAAACAACAACAACAAAACAAGGTGGATGACATCTAAGGAAGCAGCTGAGGGATTCCTCTGGCCTCTTCATGCATGTGCAGGAAGACTCTCACACATGCAGACATGCAGAGACATGGTCACATGTATAATACACATGTATATGTCCATATACACACACACATTCAGAAACAATCCCACAGAATGTAAGAAAAGTTCCATTGCTACAGTTCACTTGCTTTCTAGTTTTCCTGTTTGTCTCAGATGAGATTCAGGGGGGAAAAAGACTATTATATGAGTTAAGGATTATAGGGAAGTGACTCTTAATATCAAGAGTGTATTTGTCTATATCCACATATTGCCTCATTCTGTCCCCAGATATGCATTGCGACAAACAGGATTAACTTTATATGATCACACACAGAAAATGGTGACTGATGTGTGAAGACACAACTTCGGGGCAGACCACTCATGAAAGCCAGAGCTCAAGAAAGGGAGTGCATGGGGCAGCTGATTCTCAAGTTCATTAAGATTCCTCGGAGGCAGTCATTCCTATTTCCTCTCAGCATGGGCCTGCTGGACCAGGCTGAAGTCTTACCTGCTCATACCCCACCTCCTTCAACTACCTGAGGTCCTTGGAATTGGCCACTCTTAGTGGCCTCTATTTGCTTCTTATTCTGACTTTCTCAAGGATCGACGCTCTTTTCTTGGCTTATGAGATTGAATACTTTTTTGCTTTCTCCAGCCTTTGCCAGCTTCTTTCAATCTTCCACACAGCTTCTGATTAGTACTGATTGCCAAGCCTCCATCTGCACTTCATAGAGCCCTTGTGCCATATGGGGATAGCTTTATCCAAACTGCCTGAATTCATACCACTACCAGCCACCTTGAGGAAAAATTCTCTCTGAAAATGAGATTGCGCCCAGAATTCCAGATAGGGTTCTTCAACTGGGTGGGTCCCATGATTTTATAACTGGCATTTCAGATCCTGAAATCCAAAATCAAACTCATCATATTTCTTTCCTTTCTAGTCTGTCTATATGAATTCTCCGAGTTGCTACTCTTTACGTTTGTTTTATGATAGTTATATTTTGTTTGTGGCTATGATAAAATACCAGACAAAAATGACTTAAGAGACGAAAGATTTATGTTGGCTCCTGGTTTCATGTAGTCTGGTCCACAGTGACGGGGAGAATATGGGGGAACAGCTTTGTCTGGAGGTGGTAAGAGCTTCTGGATGTGGCTTCCCATATCTCAGTTTGCTAGGCAACAAAGAGGTCCGGCAGGAACCAGAGATGGGTGTCAAGGCTGCCTGCCACTAACCTGCATCTGCTAGTTAGGGTTTCCACCTCAAAGGGTCCAAAAAATTCCAAAATGGTAGCATTAGCTAAGGACTAAGCATTTGACACATGAAAACCCTCTGTGGGGGACATTTTAGATTCAAACAGTTACATGTATGAAAGTCACACCTGTGGGTGGATCACAGCTTTGATCACCTTGTCATGCTCTTATCTTACTAACTCCCACTCATTAGTCATCTATTCTCCCATGGATCCCCTGCCGACCACTTCTACCCCAAAGCCAGAGTGGCCTTTCAGAAATATAAACTCCGGTACTGAATTCATCTGCGTAACATCTGCCGATGGCTCCCTCTATCTTCAGCCCCCCTGGTTTAGTGACAAGACTTTTCAGTGCTTGGCATTCTTCCCCAGACTTTTCTGGAGCCTTCTGTTCATTAGATTCTTGTCCTGCCTCATTTCCTAATACTGCCACAGTAGGACTGGTCCTCTAGTACCACTCAGGATGCTCTAACAGTACCATCCACTGGGGGATTCTGCTTGCCTAGGACAGCCTAGGACAGAGATTTTCTGTAAAGATCCTCTGACCCCAGCTCCATTTATGTAGCTGTCACCAGGCACAATCTTCCCTGTTTGAAATGCCATGAAGAGACTTGGCTCAGACTAACTCAGTTCAAGGACAAACAGTAAGATGTCTAAGTCAGAACATCCAAATCCTTCCGCATGGTCCCTGTGTAAATTACTTTCCTTACCTATAAGATGGGGGTATGAACAGGATTCGTCTCATCCTATCGCTTTGAGGGTTAAGTGAGGAAACGTATGTAATATGTCAGAATGGTACTGGGAGGGAGCAGTGAGATGGCTCAGTGGAAAGACTCGTGCTGTGCAAGCCTAAAGACCTGGGTGTGATTCCAGAACCTACAGTGGAAGGAAAGGACAAACTCCTGAAAGTTGACTCTGATTTCTGCCCCAAATAACAAATGAATATAATTAGAGCAGTAATTGGTGAATAGTGTTTGTGCCCATGATCATTAGGATTTGCATTGTCTCACCCTAGCTTTGCTCCAGAGAAGACAGGAATGAAAGGGCTTATACACAGGTGCAGGAGGGAGTGCTCTTACTAGTAGGTTTAAAAGTAAAATAAAATCAGATTTTTCTTGACAAAAATAATATCCAGTCCTCCTGAAGTTAAATGGATGTCAAGAGAACCATAGGCTAATATTATTGCAGAGGAAGTAGAGCCAAGTGACTGAAAAGGAGATGGTTAACTCTTCCAGGTAAAGCATGCAGTGACAGGGAACCCACGGTGATCTGGTTAAGATGTTAAATTGGCCAGGGCTGTGAAAAAAACCAGCCAGTAGGACTATGTGCGTGCACACATGCAAACACACACACACACACACACACACACACACACACACACACACACACACACCTATACATGCCTACACATGTACTCCACACCCCAAGCACATACAGGTACACATACATGTAGGTGCATACATGCATATGTACATATGTAGCACAGCAGGATCTTCTGTCCACATATACATAAAGATCTCTGCTCCTTTCCTAAGGGAGACTTCCAAGCCTCCACACAGGAAGGTTTCCAAACCAAACTATTCCACGAAGAGGAAAACAAAAGCCAGAGTCAGTGCTGGCTTTGAACACTCACATCAGTCAGCCCCCACTCCTTAAAAAAAATCAAGGAACAAGCTCTTGTCAGTCTCAGATATATCAAGCCTTAGGAGAGTTATTCAAGAGTTATCCAAGGGAAAAAACCCTGAGAAATATGGAAAGTATTCACAGAGGGAACTAGAAGTTAAATAGAGGCAGCAAGAAACTAGACAGAGCTAATGGGAGACTGGACAGAAGTAACAGAAGATAGACATGAAAAAGAGGGAATCAGAGCAGGACAGAAGGAAGGAAGGAAGGAAGGAAGGAAGGAAGGAAGGAAGGAAGGAAGGAAGGAAGGAGAGAAAATAAAAATGGAAGGACAAGACGGACGGAGGAAAAGAGAAAGTAAAGGAAGGGAGGGTGGAAAGCTGCTCGAAACTAAAGGAGATCATGAGGAGCAACGACGCCAGTGAAGCTCTCACAGCAGAAACCAACAATCTCCGTTACCCCCACCAGCTCAACAGAGAGTCAGGGCTTTATGCAATTTGCTTTTCTTGCTCTAAATCCTCAAATGCTCATCTCAACTACATTTCACGATGTCTTTCACGCGATGCAGCTGTCACACCTCAGAAGTTGACTTTAAGAAGTCTAATAACCCTATAAGAAGTGATCTAAACGAAATAGCCAAATAATGGGGGAGATGGAGCCATCTGTCTGGCCATCTCTTGTCAGCTTCTGGTACTGGGATTGAGATAGATACATCTAATTGAGTTGTTGGTTAAAAGGGGTCCCATGGGAATCCCCAAACAAGTCAGGCTGTTGCCAAGAAAAAGGGTTGATTGCCACAAGCTGACAGCAAGGCCCCATCCTGAAGGCAACATCCACACCACTGATGAACGTGGAGAGGTATAGCTGGTGCCTATTCAGAAGCTTCAGCTCCATGTGCAAGTGTCTTTGGTATGGGAAGGCACGCTGGACACTACCAAGAGAGAAACCTAAATCTACAATGATCTACAATGACATCCTGCCTGTAAGATAAGCTTAATGCAACACTTGTGAGAGCAACCAGCTGAAAGCTGGTCTGACGTAAGGTCCTGGCCATGAGGCGAAACCCATATCTAATACCACACAGGCACCAAGAACCTCAGACTAGATAACTCAGGGAACTAGGCTAAAGCCAAATACTACTGTTCTAACCCCTTCCCTACAAAACCAAAGCCCAAACCATGTAGCAATAAAATGACTCCTAATAATGTTCTGCTAAACTCAGAGTAGGCTACATACCTGGTAGTAGCTGGCTAACAACAACAACAACAACAACAACAACAACAAAACCAAAATCAAACAAAAAAACCAACCAACTCTATGGCATCTTTGGTTGGAAGCTCTTTGTCTCATAATGTTGTGCCATGACTTTTAAGGCAAATTATCTTAGTTTTCAATTTTTATTATATGTTTACCTTACAAATTCTTTGTATGTATGTGTGTGTAAAATGGCTTCCAGTTTGGTGTTTTTGTGGAATTCCTGAGCATGAGAAAAAGTGGGTCTCTTCAGTTTTATTGTTTCTTGTGCCTTTTCTTTGATCTCTTTTTGTTTGTTTTGTTCTATTCTGATGTATTTGTTTTTGTTTTTATCATATTATGCTATGTTATATTATTATTATCCTTTAGAAGCCTGTTTATTTACTCATGAGAGAAAGAAAGGGGGGTGGATCCAGATGAGAAGGAAAGGGCAGAGGAACTGGGAGGAGTAAACAGAGTGGAAGCTATAACTGAGGTCTATTATGTGAGGGAAAAAAGAAAGAAAGGAAGGAAGGAAGAAAGAAAGAAGAAAGGAAGGAAGAAAGAAAAAAGGAAAGAAGGAAGGGAGAAAGGAAGGAAGGAAGGAAGGAAGGAAGGAAGAGAGGGAGGGAGGGAGGGAGGGAGGGAGGGAGGGAGGGAGGGAGAAAGAAAGAACTCAATTACTCCATACCTCTGCAAAGTCCTATAACAAAGTTTTATATCTCCTATACCTATCAATTACAAAGAATCTATGGAAATACAATTCTATGGAGTTAAGTCACAGGGCTTATCTCTAATAATGGACCAGAGGATGCTGGCCTTGGACCTCTTGGCTTTACACTGCAGAGGATGTAAGGCTTCCCTCTGCCTCTCTGATTCTATTTATGCCAAGACCTCAGAATCCTGCAGCAGGAGCTTCAAGTCTCACTCAGAGGTTGTAAAACTGGCAAGCTTGGGTGGTGGAAATATCACCAAGTCAGCAAATTGACAGATGGCAGATTGGGAAGATAGCAAAGTACTGAAGAGACAATGGAAATGCCAGACAACTGTGGGGTGTAATGCAGATAGGTTTTAATTAACAATTTGGTATGCAAATCCTGTAAGCAGGAGGAAAAGAAAAGCACTGAAAACCAGAGCTGGAAGGGACATGAGAAATCAAACAGTTGAGGAGAAGAGACTCTCTACAAGAATGCTTGCTGGGCAAACAAAGCAACCTTAGTTCAAACCCATAGCACTCACTTATTTAAAAAAAAAATCCAGGCATAGCCCCATATGTCTGTGATCCCAGTTTTGAAGAGTTGTGACAGATAGATTCAGGGGGCTCATTGACCCAGCCTGGCTAAAACAGTGAGCCTCAGGATCAGCGAAATACCTTGCCTCAAAAATAAGGTAGAGAGTGATAAAATAAGATATTTCACACCTTCCTGTGGCATCTGCATGTATGCATGCTGGCATATGTATGTACCTCCATACACACGTGTGCATACCCCTGCACACACATATTAAAGTGAAAAAAATCCCTTCATTTATATACATTTCCAAGATATCAAGGCAAGAGAGAGATTTAGAGAGCCTCAAATGATTACCATCACCATTTTTGATCTAATAAATTAATTTAGTCACAAAAATATAAATAAAAACAACAATCTGAAACCACAAAGAAAGGAAGTAAGCATTTCAGGGAAGGATAAATGAAGGGGAAATTTTTATTTTATTTTTCCAATGATCAACAGATGGCAGTTTGAGGAACATGTTAATAATAGCAACAATGTGTTGATGATTCTAGACAATGCATAGTAAAATGAGTAGCGGTTACACATGGATGCTTTTGCTTCATAAGGAGCTCATACCATCTGTGATGTGTTACAGTGGCAGGGTGGTATTTTAAAGAGGACACAGACAAGCTGTCAATGCATTTTAAACTTTAGGGCAAACAGGAAAGGAGAGGTGCAACTGGAGGGCTAATAAAAGAAATAAAATGAAGTCACAGAAGATTTAAAGAAAAGACTCAAGACAAACACGAACCAAACAACCAGAGCAACAGATAGAAACAGCTTTTTATCAGCAACGAAAGGAAAGACACTAGGGAGCAAGAGTAACATCACATAGTGTAATGGATCCATTCTACAAGGAGACAGCAACACAACTAAAAATAGCGTTAAAATGCACAAGGCATAAACTTCCAGATGGATCCAGTGATATAGTTAAAGACCATGACATTTTCCATCAGAATAAATAGACATAGCAGAAAGGAAAACAATCAAGCACAGAGTAGAACTAAAACACTGTAGATCAAAGTAGATATAACAGATTCTCCATCCTCCTTCATATAACAGCAGGAGAATACACAGTTCTTCAGCTCCCATGGGATAGTCTCCAAGATACCACTCACTGTGTGAACCATAAAACAAACTTTAACAGACGTGTACACACACACACACACACACACACACACACAGATGTGTACACACACACAGAGATGTGTACACACACACACACAGATGTGTACACACACACAGAGATGTGTACACACACACAGATGTGTACACACACAGAGATGTGTACACACACACACACAGATGTGTACACACACACAGATGTGTACACACACACAGAGATGTGTACACACACAGATGTGTACACACACACACAAACACACACACACAGATGTGTACACACACACAGATGTGTACACACACAGATATGTACACACACAGATGTGTACACACATACATATACACAGATGTGTACACACACAGATGTGTACACACACAGATGTGTACACACACAGATGTGTATACACACATACACACAGATGTGTACACACACACACAGATGTGTACACACACAGATGTGTACACACATACATATACACAGATGTGTACACACACAGATGTGTACACACACATACACACAGATGTGTATACACACACACACACTCACACACACACACACACAGATGGCTTATTGGTCAAAAGCATATACTTCTCTTGCAGGGGACCTAAGTTGGGTTCCCAGAACCCATCTTTTAACTGCCTGTAACTTCAGCTTCAGGTCCCTCTTCTAGACTCCATAGGCGCGAGTTCTTATGTGCACATATTGCTACTACATATACACATAATTGATATATTGTAAGACAAATATGCATATGTGTACATATGGTTATATAATTATACAATAACTAATATTAGATCGCTATATGATTGAACTAGAAATCAGTAACAGAAATATGGCTGGAAACCTCTAAATAATTGGAAGCTGAGCAACATATCTTTAAATAGCATATGACTAGGGAAGAATTCTCAAAGGAAAAAACCTTTTAAACTAAATGAAAAAATATTACTTTATTAAAATTTGTAGGAAGTGGGAAAAGGAACATTATATAAATTGCACACACTCAAAGAGATAAAATATTACTTTAGGAAATAGAAAGATCAAAATCAAAGAAAGTTGAAATAAATAAGATGGAAATGAGGAAATAAATAGAGAAAAATAAAAAAAACCTAAATATGGTTCCTTCTGAATGATCAATAAAATCATCACGTCTCTAAGCAAGTTAACTAATCAATGAAAAAGGAATTCACTTCTATCAGGAATAGATGAGGAGGAATAGCCATAAATACCACATACATCAAATGAAGTCAAGTTATATTATGAATCCGTATGTGCCTACACATTTGATAATTTAAGCAAACAGTATACTTAGCAAAATCCATAATCTGAGAAAATTCACAGAAGAAAAATGAACTGAATAGGTGTGCACCTATGAGCAGAATGGAACTGGAATTAAGGAGCTTTCAGAGGTACTCACTCGCAAGGGAATTCGATCAAACATTTAAAGAAGAAAGTATTCAAGTACTCTACAATGTCTTGCAGAGGACAGAAAGGAAGGGAACACAAACTCATTCTACAGAACATTCCCTTCATATAAAACAAACAAACCAACCACAAAAAACAAAAACAAAAAGAACAAAAGAAAGGAAAAGAAAAGAAGAAAACTAAAGACCAAGATCTCATAGACATTACCAAATACAGCAATGTATAAGAAAGATATACACCATGGTTAAGTATGACTTAAACTAGGTATTCACAGTGACTGCCACATTTGAAAATCAACTAGTGTGATTTCATGTCTTTCACGTTAAAGATGTCTCAGTAAACTAGGAAGAAATGAGGGAACGTCTTTATCTTGAAAAGAGCTATATACAAAAGAATAACTAATATACTTGATAGAAAGCACTAGGTTTTCCACTAGCATTAGGAACATAGGAAGGGACTCTTGTTTTACCACAGTTTTTGATATTGAATTAGAAGTTTTGGCTAAGAAAAAATATTAAAAAAAATAATGGGGGGGGCGGAGCTGGAGAGATAGCTCAACAGTTAAGAGCAGCGACTGCTCTTCTAGAGGACCCAGGTTCAACTCCCAGCACCCACATAGCAGCTCACAACTATCTGTTAGTCCAAGATCTGACACCGTGCATAGACATGCATGCAAGCAAAACACCACCAATTCACATTAAGTAAAAATAAGGAAAATATTAAGAATAAAAGGAATACATATTAGGAAGGAAGAAATATAACTATTTGCAGATGGCAATAGCATCTACACAGATACCATGCAAGAATAAAGAACAGCCATGTAAAACAAAACAAAACAATATCCAACTCCCTGGAAATTAATGTGTGAGTGTATCAGGGTGGATATAAGTTCAATGAACTAAAGTCATTGTTTTCCTGTATCAGTAATGGATAAGTGGAGTTTGAAATAAAAGAAAATATAACTTCATCTATATTAGATCCTCCCCCAAATGAAATACTTAGGTATCCATTTAATAAGATATGTACAAGATCTGCATGGAGATAACTACAACCCCCCTGTGAAAGATACCACCGAATAATAGGACAGACAGGGAGACAGCACATATTCAGGGGCAGGAATGCCCATTAGGCCAGAAGATGCTTCCTAACTTCTTCTCAATAGAATCAATGCAATCCTAATAAAAATCCCTCAAAGTTACTTGGTGTATAATGAAAACCACAAATTCCACATTGTATATGGAGAAGCAAAAGACTCAGAAGAGCTAATGCAAGATTGAAGGTGAACATTTACCGAAAGCTACAGTCATGACCACACAGTGCTAGTGTCCGAATGGGTTCATAGAATTATGGTTATTTGATTGTTAAAAGGAAGTAAAGACGTAGTAAAGCCGCAAGTGTACATTCCTGAATGAAAGGAGCCAACCTGAAAAAGCTACACATGGTACAGTCATCAACTCCAAGACATCCTGGCGAAGAAAAAAAACCATAGAGGATAGCAAAATCCATTATTGCCAGGGGTTACTGAAGATGGAGGAAGGGTAGGCAAAACCAGATCACTTTCCAGTTATGAAAATACTCTTAAAATTTTATAATGTTCCCCTGACTTAGAAAGATAACTTTGTGTATGCATTTCTGTTTATGTAGGACAGAGGACAACCTTGGGTATTGATCGTTGACTTCCACCTTGTTTGTGACAGGGTCTCATTTGCTGATGTCTACTTAGGCTAAGTGGCCTGAAAGCTTCCAGAGATTCTCCTGTCTCCATTTCCTATCACGTTGCAGTAGTGCTGGGATTGTAGATTTGCTACTGCATGTGGCATTACATAGTTCTGGGAATTCAAACTCGGGTCTTGCATAGCAAGTGCCGCAGAGCCATCTCTGCATTCTAGGACAAACATCTTTATGCATCTGATCAAACCTATTGTATATGAAACAGCAACACTGAACTCTAATGGATTCTGGGAACTTAGAGTGATAACAATGGGTTCCCACTGATGTTTCTTGGGTACCCAATATACCACGGATAACTGGGAAGGCTATGTGTTGTGATGATATTAGGTGTTTGGGAAATCTCCATATTTTCTCTCAGTTCTGCTGTGGAGTCAAGAGTGCTCTGAAATAGTTTATTAAAACCAATTAAATAAAAATAAAACCTCATGAATCAATGCTCATTATTCAGGAATTACTGCAAATACTTCAGGAGATGAACTTCCCACCTTTATGACAAGGGATAGGAGAATATTATTAGACTGAGATCCTTGAAGGCACTGAATAGGAACAGAAATGGAATCACAACAGGATGCATCACCTGTTTCTGAATACACATAGTTTCTGAAACTATATGTGTGCCTCTTTTTAAGGATGGGGCTTTATATGGTCATTGTAAGTGTTTATAATCACAGAAGAAATAGTTGAACAAAAAAGGCCAAAATGAGTAAGACCTGGCATCTCTTGTAATCACGGCTCTGAAGAGGAATTACAGGCTTGTGTGGGTAATGTCCAAGTAATTTCTGAATTAAATCCAAATCTCCTGGCTGCTATCGGGACAACATCCTACGTGAACCAAAGGACACAGTCAGTCTCCTTTCAGCCAAGGACTAGCAGTCCTAGTGTTTGCCCTTCAAGAATCCTATATTGTGGCTGGCAAAGGGCCAGGGGAAGGCCATGAACATGATCCAGGTGGGAGGGACTGTTAAATGTGTATAACTTGTCTGCCAAGATGGATGTCAGCAGGGATCTGAAGCAAGCTTATAAAACCAGAGGTAAAAAGGCAGGATCAACACGAGACAGTGAGACAGGCTATTAAAGCTAGGGTTTGGGAATGAGGTTGTGCACTTGGTCCACAGCTGGGGGCCCTGCTTTAGGAGAGTATGATACTTTCAGGTTTGGGGTTTAAGTGGAAGACGTGGGTCACTGGGAGCAGAGCTTGGGGGTTAAAGGTTTGCTGTGATTAGAGCCCCAGCTCTGTTTCATGGTTGGAGATTTGAGGAAACCAAGCCATAGGCTCTACTACTCATGATCTAGGCACCCAGCAATCATGCCTCCCTAATGGATAGACTAAATACCTGCTAGTCCCTGATAATGATCGAGTTAGGTGTTCTGCACAATGATGGAAAGTAACCAACAGAACATAATGCATTTTGGCCATTCATCAAGCTTTGCTAAAGAAAAGATGGTTCACATAATCCTAATACTTCAGTTTTAAAATTTGAGACTAATAGCTGACATGACTTTTGAGTATAGGGATGTACTATAAGGAGACCTCTGAAACTGAAGTAAATAGTCAAAGGTCAAACTGAGCAGTTTTACTTCCCAAGAAAGGAAGGAAAGACCACTGATTTGTTTGAGTTAATTTTATATCCAGCTACTGCACTGAGGCTGTTTATTAGGTTTAGGAGTCTCTGGTCTCCAATGAAGGAGCCAGAGAAATACCCAGGGATCTAAAGGGGACTTAAGTCCCATAGGGGGAACATCAATATGAACTAACCAGTACCACCAGAGCTCCTTGGAACTATACCACCAATCAAAGAAAACACATGGTGGAACTTGTGGCTCTAGCTATATATGTAGCAGAGGATGGCCTAGTCAGTCATCAATGGGAGCAGAGGCCCTTGGTCCTGTGAAGGTTCTATGCCCCAGTATAGGGGAATGGCAGGACCAGGAATGGGAATGGGTTGGCTGGGGAGCAGGGGGAGGGGGGAGTAGATAGGGCATTTTCAGAGGGAAAACTAGGAAAGGGGATAACATTTGAAATGTAAATAAAGAAAATATCTAGTAAAAAATAAAAAAATAAAGAAAGTAAGTATCCAAGGGCATAGTAGGTATTAAGAAATATCTTCCAATTTGTTTAATGATTTGAATTTGGGCTGACAATTCACACTGCACCTAGACTATGGTGGACTCCCCACGAGTGTTAACTTATTTTTTGAACTTACTTTGCATTTGAGTAGTATGACTCACTAGTTGGTCTTATAGATAAGACAGCAATATGCTCCAAATCTAGGAGAAAGCTTTGTTTTTTTCTCTGCTTGTACACCACCCACACTCCTACCTCCCATAAACAAAATCTCATGCTTTTTCAAGATTTTGGGCTTGGCGTTTATTTACATAAATGTGATAGATTCACTGTTTAATATTCCCAAAGGCTTTATTGCAATTCAACCAGTGATGAATCTCCTTTACCAAATAGCTCATTTTCTAAAATAAATGTTTATGAACTAATGTCTGCTTTTTAAAATATAGCTATTGAGATAACTAACCATTGCTCTCCTCCCACCATTAGGCAGTTCCTATGTCTTCAACCACAGCACCTTGAGACACTTCACCAAATGTCTTTTAAAATTGGGATGGGCTAATCTACTGCACTGTTCTGCTCTGAGAGTTTATTGTGATGTAGATGACATGTTGCTTTGGCTTTAGGTAGATGCCTTTTCATTCTCAGGGAGGGATTCTTCTAGATGTCTACTGTTCACAATTACATGCTTAACAAGCCTTTCCAAGAATACAACCAGTGTTGCATAGTACCATGTATCAGATGAAGCAGACACTCAAAACAGTTTGGCTCACAGAATTAGTCCTTTAGCTCACAGGTGTGCTACACAATAGTGTACTGCTTTGAGTCTCTTCATATGCTCTCCATTTTCTAGATCTTTCCCTCCAGGACCCAACTTTTCTTTCCTTTTCTTCCCTTTGTTCTTTCCCCCTCATCTCCATCTCTTTTAGGGGTATGGAGCTATCCATCTGCTGAAGGTTAAGAGAGATACAGAGTGGTACAACCGGTTCTCAATAGCCTTGCTGAGAGAAGAAGAAGGTTATCAGGTAGCATTACCCAGCATCATTTTTTTCCTTAATCTGTATCCTCTTAACGAATTTATGTAATGTATACTATGCGAAAAGTCTTATTGCAATGGTTTTGCAATCATCAACTCATCTAACCCGGTGGTTCTCAACCTATGGGTTGTGACCCCTCTGGCAAACCTCTATTTCCCCAAATAATTACATTATAATTCATAACAGTAGCAAAATTACAGTTATGGAGTAGCAATGAAAACAATTTTGTGGTTGGGAGGGTGTCACTGCTACACAAGGAACTGTATTAAAAGGTCGCACTTTGGGAAGGTTGAGAACCACTGATCTATCTCTTCCTGTGATAACCCCATGAATTACTTCTAACTTTTAGATAAGAAGATTGAGGTACAGCATTGGTTACTGGCAGAGGCTCTATTCAAGCCCAGGGATTCTGGTTCCAGAGTCTGAATGTTCACCATTGCCAAGTGTTACCAAGCTTCCGTGGAAAGAATATGGGATGCTTCCAGAGACCACTGTACCCTCCATTCTCTTTTCAATGACAGACACAGTGCAGAGACAAGTGAACACAAACAAAAGCCACAATGCACAAGATCGATTGGATTTCTCGGGCTTAGATCTGAGAGTAGCTGTAAGAGTCAAAAGAAGCCCTTCAGCCAGGTGCCCAGTGCCAGGTGATAGCCAACTGTCCTTTTCTAGAAAATTCTCTTCTTGTTATCTCACCCAATCTGAACTGAAGCTTCCCTTTCTGCCCTTGCACGAATGCATTGCAGCATCCCTGAGCCTCGGACTCCTGAAATTCTGTCCTAGGATGCAGGCTGTTTCATTTCCCCATTGCCCCAGATTACAAGATGGCATGGACAAGATGTCACATGTCAGTTTGTCTCCTAACACAATGCTGCTCTGTAGTCTCTGCCTTGAAGTCCCTCATGCCTTTTCATACCAGGCAGCCTAAAATGGAATCCTGATCAAACCTGCTACAGGCAAATATCCTTGCCTTAACAAAACAGCAACTGCTACTTGGCAGTGGGATTTTTGGAAGTTCTGGTGGTACCAGTACAAGATGAATTGTACTTTCTTTTTAAAGAGACATAAGAACATAAGAACATGACTACATTTCTATTACAAAAGATGGTATGTGTTTTAAAGTCCCCCCCTTTTTTTAATAGCACATTTTGTTTTTTTGAGGTAAAGTTTTAAAAGCTGAAAAATCTTCCCATCTGGGCAGAACGTCTTTTGGTCTTGTGCCTCTTTAAAAGTAGAACATCTTATTTATCAAGAAAGGACCTGGAGTTTCCTAAATAAGTCCTTTTATAGAGTAAAATCCAACTGTTCAAGGCTGGAGTTCAAATATGCTCAAAGGGGGAGGACCCTCAAGAACGGAGCTACCTCTTCAGCAATAAACATAAAAAATATTAGCAGTTATTGATGTGGATGCCAAAGTTAAAATCACTTTATATTTTGGTCATTCTCAGAACTCTTTTGAACTCTTTTTTGCTTTGAAAAGAAAAACTTATATAAAGAAACACAATGAACTTTTTTTTTTTTTTTTTGTGAGAGGAGGGAGGAAACCAAGATGTCATATGTCAGATAAGAGGAGGTGTCTGAGCTAACAATAACAAATAGTAGTTACTGCAAAATTTTAATTCAGTAGGATGACCAGGAAGACCAAATGAAACAATGAATCTGTGAGTCTACGGTCAGCTTTTTGCTCTTTTGGAATCCCTTTCTCTACGGGCTGATTCTTTCCGTAAGAGGGAAAGGGCCTTAACAATATCACATCATGAGATTTAAGGGAGCTGGCTCTGCTTCTCAGTCACTTTTCACTACCTCCCATTTCCTGAGGAGTTGTTACAAGACATTTGATGATGATAGACTGTGTTTTCCTTTATCCTCTGTGTGGAGAAAGCATCTAGCGCTCTCTATGAGTAGAGGTACCTGATAAGATGGTGATCAGATAACTTTGAGGGACTTTATGGAAGGAATCTTTTGTGACTTTTGAGAAGTCTCAGGTTTGGTGGAAGCAGATGGAAGGTACAGATGATGATGATGACAACGATGATTTTAAAGCATGTCAGCATCATTTATACTCTTCATTTTATTTACCAGAATATCTATTAGTGTTGGTAGGTATTATATTTGATGAAAACTCTGCTAGCCAAAGACTTTAATCTCAAAAGTAAGTGCATTTTCATTTTTTCCTAAGTTCAAACCTTTCTTTTTTAAACATGGAGAGACTAATGGCTTTCTAGACAAAGCAATGGAGAAACGGTAGTGTAGGGGGTTGTGAGCTACCTCCTTCCCTCCCCACACCTTGCCCCAAGAGAGCATAGTGAGTAGGGTTATTGTTATAGTTAGGGTGTCTTTTGCTGTGATGAAACACCCTGACTAAAAGCAACTCGGGGAGGAAAGGGGTTAATTCATCTTTCACTTCAACATCATAGACCATCACTGAGGGAACTCAAGACAGGAACTTAAACGGCAGAAATATAGAGGCAGGAATTGATTCGGAGGCCATAGAAGGGCACTGCTTACTGTCTTGCTTGCTCAGCCTTTTCTTATTGCACCCAGGACTGCCAGCCCATGAATGGATCTACTCACAATGGGCTGTCCCCTCCCCCATCAGTCACCAATTAAGAAAATGTCTTACAGGCATAGCTACAACTCAAGCTTATGGAAGAATTTTCTCAAATGAGGCTCCCTTTGCTCTGATAACTATAGCTTGTGTTACGTTGACAGAAAGCTAGTCAGCACAGTTGTCCTACTCTTTGTATTAAAATATGCCAAGACAACTTTATATCTCACTAATAAATCCACAACAAAGAGCAGTGACCACATCACATCACCAGATTTCACTTCTCGTGTCCAGACCTGAGACACACAAGTGCTAAGTAACATGTTTGTTATTTTGGGATAACTTTCACAATACTTCTGTGAACTACGGGGTACTTTATAATTGTATTGATGGGACAAAATACTAGAGAAGCCAAGTAATTATCCAAGATTCTAACAGCAAACAAAACAGCAGAGTTCCAGTATAACCAATTTCATTATTTCTTTTCTAGTCTTTCTAGATTTGTTCATCCCAATTTGATCAGTTTCAGGGGGGTTAAGTAATACAGGCATAAACCAAATTTCTGTTGATCAGACTCTTTTTCTGTCTTTCATTCTAATGAGACCTCTGTGAATTACTGAACAATGTAGAGGTTCTTTTAGTGGAGGAAGGGAGGTAAGGATCCACATTAGCTTGCCCCACGCCTTGGAATTTAGGCCTATTTCAACCAAGGATCTACATTTCATTTTTCCTGACTCATGATGAAAGTTAAGTGAATGTGTGTGAGGTACTAGCAGAATGTAAGACTTGTAGTGAGCCCTTGGCTTTCTCAAGTAAAATGGAATGAAGACACACCCCTATTCTTTTTGAGGTAGGTTTTTAATCACACAACCCCAGCTGTCTTGAAAGCCACTATGTAGACCAAGCTGTCCTCAAACTTACAGTGATCCTTCTGTCTGCATGGAGTGCTAAGATTTGAGGCTGTCTTACCACATCTGGCAAGAGAGAGCCCTTTTCTGCCTGGAATGTGACTGTGATGGCTGGTAGCACAGCCAGGAGGGAACAGGTTGGGCCCAGATGCCAAGGAATTCCTTGGGAAATGGGAGCTGGTGATACTGACACCAGTGTTTGGCAGTTAATTCAAGATCACCAACTAACTTCTAGACCCCTTTCAATTGGAGTTAGGCAGACACTTACTTTGCCCTTGTGACTAGCAGAAGACACGTAATAAGGTTGTAGCTGGAAAGTCAACAGAATAGACTGGTGCAAGAGAATGCTTTGATCACTGAATGATGCTGAGAGTATCTGTGTCTCACTGGCAGTGAATCTGACCCTCTTGAAAGCAATAACATGTTTTCTTTAATTTGGATTCCTAAGATACAACACACACACACACACACACACACACACACACACACACACACACACTGTTTTCTCAAGCATCTTAAGTTTCAGAGTGAAAAATACTTTGTCGTTAGCAATCTTAACATTTTCCTTCAACTAGAAGTTTTCCTGAGTGTTGACACTATGCTGAGTTTTGTTCTGAATGTGGGGTTTTGGAGTGGACAAGATTACATCTTTGTCTGAAGAAATTCAGTCCAATAGGCAGCAACAACAAAGTACCGATGCTGCTTAGTGTATAATTGAAGCACAGCCTGATAAAGCCAACGAGATGTAACGAAATTTAATATCCACGCTGCCATGGCTTAGTGTCAGAGTGCACCACAGACGAGAGTTGCTTCCCCTGTCACTGGACCCCATGAAGTCATGGCCCCTGGGCTCATCTTCAGAGTATGGCACAGTAGCTTCTCCAGTCCAGGAAGGGATCACAATTCAAAATTCAAAATAAATTTTTTTACCAAAGCTTGTCAAATACAATAGTAATGGACATCATAATAAATCAGAGAACATCTGTTTACATTCCATTAGGGGATGGAAAGGCATGAGAGAGGAGGGGACATCTGTCTACAGTCCATTCTGAATAAAGGTTTGATAAGAGGCAAAGTGGGGTTCAATGCCATTAGAGAAACAGGAGGTATGGGAAGAGAGGGATCCTAGGGAGCGACACAGTCTGGGAGTGGGAGAGTTTTCAGAGAAAGTATGACACCAGCAGATGAAACAAGGGCACTTTGTGACTTTTTTTTTTTTTTTAGCAGCTCCTAGAAGCTCTGAGAATGTTGTAGACTCCAGACAATGAGGGAATGACAAGAGGCTACTGACAATGGGACATGGAATTAGACTTGGGGAAGTTAGTTTACCTGAAATATAAATAAAGGACTAATCATGTAAAATTTGAATAATTAGGAAGCGTTAAACTGAACATGGGAAAGGAATTTTTGCCTTCATTTGTTCTGTCTTTTGTCAGTGCATTGATCTTCTCTGTGTGTGCACAGAAGTGTATGCATATGCATGCATGCAGAGGCCAGAGGCAGCCTTGGTGTCTTTCCTCATGAAGTCATCCACCTAGTTTTGTGAATCTACCAAGCTCTAGTATTGGTTTGTGTCCCTCCTTACCACAGGAATTACAAGCAGGGGCCACTGTAGTTGTCAAGTATGTGTGTGTATGTATGTATATGTATATGTATGAATGCATGTATGTAATGTGTGTGTTTTCCAGGGATTGAACTCAGGTCTTCACGCTTGCAGATTAAGCACTTTACCAACTGAGCTATTTTCTAGGTTCCATATATTTATATTTTCATGAACAGAACAAAGAAAGAAAGAAAGTAATAAAGACTAGGTATTTCTGCAGCATGCTGCTTGACCTAAGATTATATTATGAATTTCATACTCTGTGTCCTATACACAGTTTTATCTACATGGGCCAAATCAGATGCACTTTTGGTTTTGTTAGAGCATAGCCACACTGGTTCTCCCTGCCCGCTGCCAGGTCTTCTCCATTATAATGAGGAGATACACCTGAACTGTGAGGCAGAACTCTCATCCATCCATCCATCCATCTCCATCTCAATCCATCATCTATCTATCCATTCATCCATCCATCCATCCATCCATCCACTTATTGTTTATTTATCATTATTACTGTGTGTGTATGTGTGTGTGTATTTGTGTGCATGTGTGTATGCGCATTATATAGGTTGTGTGTGGAGATCAGAGGACAGCTATGGATCAAATTCTATCCTTCTACCTTTACTTGCATTCTGAGGGTCAAACTCAAGCTTGAGGCTCACCAGGCTTGCATGGAAAGTCCCTTCACACAACTGAGACACTTATCTGGCTCATCTTCTTCCTTTAAATTGCTTCTTGCCAGGTTATTGGGCAGAACAATGATAAAAGATACTAATAAAATCTCCCACTGGTCACTAGGAAAGATATTTTACCCGAATGTGTCTATCATCGCACATTGAGGGGAAGCATCTCTGAGACCTTCTGCTCTGTCATCAGTAGGCATGATGGCAGCTTCTTCCCTATTGATGTTACCTTTTTTTTTCAGAGTTGAGGGCTGAACATGAGGCCTTATGCTTCTTAGGCAAGTGCTCTAACACCATGCTAAATCCTCCCCTCATGCTATTTTTGAGTTCAATGGTTCTCTGTGTGTACAATCTTCAGCCTGTCATTCCTCTGCTTTCTGGATATTGTGACTCTGCTAGTCATCTTCATATGCTGTCCCTCATCCTGCACAACTTGTGAACCAGATTCCTCAGCCATTAGTCCTTAAGTCCTTAAAGTCTTGACAGCTAGGAAAAACACACATTTCCTGTGTATATTCTCAGCCTACAAGTTCAACCCATTTGTATTTCATTGCAACGATGTCTTGTACTTAATGAAGATTTGTATGGAGAACATAAATCAGCCACACCACAAATTAGACATGATGTATCCACCAGAGATTAGCAGAGGGTCACCAAGTCACACAAATCTGCCATTAGAGACATTCTTCCAGAGCCCATTTGGATCTTGGTCCCACCAAGATGTACCCATTGAATATCTAGAGAAAACTCCACAGCAATGAAGGCTAATCAGTCTAAAATGTTTTAGGTCGCCGGTATTTGCTAACTTCAGTAGAATTTTCCACAGGAAGGGGTCAGCATGTTTTAATATAGAGCCTTTAAGGCAGAAACCGAGTGTGTTTCCCAATCTAAAGTGTACTTGGTCAAAGAAAAGAATCATTACTTTTCTTTTCATTTTAAAAGGGAAAAAACTCCTGGATTTGAAAAAAGAAAGAAAGGTCTGAGTATAGTCTCAACCTGAATAGGTGTGCCATTATGAAATGGTTCTGAGCCCTGGGGAGACAGCGATAGAGTTCCAAAGTGATCTAGGGGGACCAGGAGCATCAACAACAAAGCCCATAGCAGAAAGTCCTGACCCCTTTTGGAATACAGTGCTTATGCAACTGTTCTATATGCTGAATAGAATGGCAATCACACTACCAAAACTCACATTTAAAGCAGAGAACATCTTGGGCTCTTGCAGTCTATGAGGTCTAGCACTTTGATGCTAATGTTCTTAGGTAACTCTGGGGCCAGACTGGACAGAACAGACATGATAGAACAGAGACATCAATGCTTATGCCAGTGACCTTGGAGGTTAGACCTAGGATGCTGCAGGCACTGGCCACACAGAGCAGACTTTCACTACTAACCGACCACCTACCATTGTCCTTTTCCCAGGAGAGAAAAGTATGCCCACCAAAGTCCCACTGCTTCCTAATCAACCAATTGAACACAAAGAATCCAAAACACACACACTCCAACCCCTATAAAATATGTTCTAAAGGCCATTATGCCAATACGGTCTAGTTCGCTTCAAATGGAGATGTATTGCAAAAAAAGAGACTTAAAACTATGGGGAAAATTTAACCTGCAAAGGGTCTTTGGATTTTGATATTCATCTATGTCCAACCTCCATAGTTTGGGGATTTTAGAAGAGTCAGATTAAGAACAGGTTTCCAAGTGATTCACAGCTGTCTGGAATCACTGCTCTTTCTCTCCATTCCTAACTGCCTGTTTCCTAACCTTCATTTAAAATTTATTTCACTCTGAATTGTGAGCCATTATTTCTGTATTTGAGGAAGCCATATTGAGTTTGTTTTGGAAGGTATAAGTCCTATTGTATTAACTTTTGTGTCATGAATT